>NC_080391.1:10732354-11095561 GCF_028751815.1 Salvia miltiorrhiza
GAGGCGCCCGCCCAGGAACTCTAGCAGCCCGCCTCTGCCTTCCAGGAAGAAGTCCATCTCCGGGATGAGGCAGCAGTCCACGTCACGGCTGCTGAGGGTGGCGTGGAGGGCGATGTGGCCGGTGCTGCGCCCCATCAGCTTCACCAACCCCACGCCGTTCACCGCGCTCTCCGCCTCCGTGTGAGCCGCGCTGATCGCTTGCTGAGCCATCTCCACCGCGGTTTGGAATCCGAACGATCGGTCTATTATGCCTACGTCGTTGTCCACCGTCTTCGGAATTCCGGCGACCGCGATGTTCAGTTTCCGCCGCTTTATCTCGTTGAATATCTCCACCATGCCGCGCATCGTGCCGTCGCCGCCGATGATATATACCTACACAACACAAAACACATATATACTTCCCTTGCCAAAAATAACAAATTACTTGATAAATGAATAATAGGGGAAGAAACCTGGTTGAAGCCGCGATCATGAATGGCATCGACGATTCGATCGAGGTGGAAGCCGCCCCTTGAAGTCTCGAGGGCGGTGCCGCCCTTCCTGTGCCAGTCATGGACCATCTTAGGGTTCAAGGGCAGCGGCTCAGTGGAATAAAATCCCCGGTAGCCCGCCGCCACGCCGAAGATGTGGCGCACGCCGTAGAGCTCCCAGAGGCCTACCACCAGCTCCCTGATGACGGTGTTCATCCCGGGGCAGAGACCCCCACACGTGACTATAGCCGCCCGCACGTGCCCGGGGTCGAAGAAGATGGTCTTCCTGGGGCCGGCACGGTGGTAAGCCAGGTGGGGCCCGGGGGCGGGGGAACGGTGGGAGACGTCATGGAGGATGTGGCGGAGGATGACGTCGGAGGGGGTGATGTAGAACTCGGAGGAGGGGTGGAAGAATGGGTTGCTGTCGAGCGGGTTCGGGTGGGCGAGGAGGGAGGGGAGGGTGTCCGTCAGGTGCGGCACGCGCTGTAGCTTCATATTTGGGATTCTCAGTTCATCTTCACGGCGCTCTCCGTCGGAGGCCATGGCTCATTTTCCCTGTTTCTGCTTCAATGGATGCTTAAATACGTGTGGATTTGTGCAACGTGGAAGGCTGTTAGGTTGACGCGTGGGTGTTACGTTAAGGCTTCTAGAGAAAGATTGATATTTTGCTTTACAAAATGCCATATAGAGTTATACTACTTGGGTGATTATAAAATTACATCAATTAAAAATGTAAAATATAAGATGACTCATGGATTAGCTAGGACTTTAAAAGACACGAACCTAGAGAGTAGAAAGACACGTTTGAATGAGAGTACTTGATTCACTGAATTTGGTTTACTCCAACAGGATCATCTGAGATCTTT
The DNA here is from genome assembly GCF_028751815.1 of Salvia miltiorrhiza. Classification (NCBI taxonomy): domain Eukaryota; kingdom Viridiplantae; phylum Streptophyta; class Magnoliopsida; order Lamiales; family Lamiaceae; genus Salvia; species Salvia miltiorrhiza. The sequence goes on from NC_080391.1 coordinate 10,733,691, forward strand.
TGTATCCCATTTTAGTATTAAATTTTATTGTCAGACTCAAATGATTATTAAAATGAAAAATCGGGACCTAAATATGGGCTTCAAAGAAATAATTCCAGGATCTAAAATATCATGAGCAGCAAGTTGGGCCGCGGCTCAAAATGCAACACAAAATTGAATGTTTGTTTTATAAAAGTAAGGTTCGAAAGTTTGTATCTCATAATGACTTTGTTCTTTCGCAAATAGTAAATTTTATTTCATCGATATAAACGGATTGAACTAAAATAAATAATGAATGAATGAGGATCGAGTTTGTATAATTACATGTCTTAATTTGATCAGTTACATGCAAAAAGCCACACACATATACACTTAGTAGAACTATCACTAATATATTGAAGTTATGTCTTAATACTAGCGGATGGAATCCTCTGTCGTTCCAGGATATATTTGGTGAGAGATAAGATAATTATTTTACTAGTATATTTTTCCCATTTCAAAAGATGGGGTAAAATGTTAAAAATGACAAGTTATTAGACGGAATGTCAAATCTTTGATGAGGGATTGCAAAACAAAATAGAAGAGGATGTTTTCGGCATTTCCTGATCAAAAAAGAAAAAGAAAAAAAAAGGATGTTTTCTGCATTTGATGGAGAGAAATGCAAACCACATTATTTATATTGTTTGGGCTCCTGACTAGATCTAAGATGCGAGCTCTGATTTTTGGGCTTTATCCCAATTTACATGAATAAAGGCTTGCATAATTTTGACTAATGTTAAACGATATTAAAATTAGGAAAATATACGAACTTTCAATAAATTCTAATTTTGTCCATGACTTTCAAAATTTGAAAAAATAAATAAATAACATTTCGATTTTTTCTAATTTTTTCCACAGGTATGAAATACTCCCAAATAGAAGCTGATTTTTAGGGTGTTCGACTTAGATTTTTTTTGATACCTAAACGTGTACATCAGCTTTATTATGTCACCTTTATTATTCCTCACGCTTAGGTATCACAAAATTTAAGTCAAAAGTCCTAAAATCGGTTTTTATTTTAGAGTATTTCATACTCGTGGAAAAAATCATGAAAAATAGAAAAATTGTGTATTTTTATTTTAAATTTTAAAAATTATGAAAAAAATTAAAATTTATTAAAAATTCATGTATTTTACGACAAATATCCCTTAAAGTTGTAAGAAGATAACATGAAAGGTTACGAAAGGCACAAATACTCATGTGCAACCGATTGCACCGTGCAATTGGTTTCCATAATGACACTACTTCGTTCGGAAAATAACACGTAAACATTTTTGAATGACACTACTTCAACATATAAATGAGTCTTCAAGTGTCATTTATATGTTGAAGTAGTGTCATTCAAAAATCAATTGCACGGTACAATCGATTACACAGAAGAGTGCCTCATAAATTAATAAGCACTAAATTAACCCATGTACAATATTAAAAGCATGGCACATGACATAAGATAAGACACCACTCTCAGTTTCCACTAGTGGGTTTTCGAGAATATATATGTGTTGACTTGGTGAACTGGCTTTACTATTTTATGAGTTATTTATACAAATATGTACAACTATTTATGAATTCCCTTTTCGCTTTTTCATATTACTATTTTACTTTGGATTAAACCATGAGTATGCAATTTTATTACCTAAAGAGTACATCACAATGTAATTATACCTTTCTAGTCATTTACCATCATCCGTCTAGAAATTTTTGTTGTAGCTAAGTAAGTAAGCACAAGAATTATTTAAAGAGATTTATTAATTCGCTAGAATATTCGGATTGCTGATTCGGCAAAAATTTATACAGAGAATTTTCGAAATGGATGCAATACAAAATCTAAAATACCAACATTAGGAGATTCGAATTGCATTGTCAAACCCTAACCAAGATTGACAAAGCTTATTCTCTAAGAAAGAAATACACCACAACCATTTCATACCCCCAAGAAGCAATATTAGTACATTGTAAGGGCATATGTTAAAAATGTGAAATCAATATAAATTGAAGCTGCACTTCATTTTTCTAACATTATCTCCTCACATTTTCATCAGCTTGGTTTCCTCTTCTATTTTCTTATTTTAAAAATTCCGGCCCGAGTTTTGAGTTATATATCAAATATGAAGGTATTTTAACTTGGATATTTAAATCCCTTAATTCATCAAGTTGCATTTAATTTAGCGTTTATTTTTTCTGTCATCTGCAGCAAACAATCGTGTTTCAAATACAATCGCCTTGCTCGAATTGTCCCACAAAAGCATTACAAGTCGTCGCTGAAGCAAATGGTTTGTACAACATTAATTAATTAAATGAATTCATCTTGGCCAATGATGAAAACCTAAGTCTGATGAATTATTTGTTTGATAAAATTCCAGTTTATGTGAATGAATTAAATTTGAAGTTAATTTTAATTGGTGCAGGTGTGGAGTCGATAGGAATTGAGGGTGAGCAGAGAAACAAATTGGTTGTAACAGGAGACGATATCGACATAATCAAGTTGGGCAAAAAACTCAGAAACAAGGTTGGATGTACAAATGTTCTCAGTGTTTTCCAAATCAAATAATTAATGTATCTCAACATTGAGAGACAGATAAATAATTAAGCATATCTTCCTTTGCAAAAATAATTATAGATCAAGGGAAGAAGAAAATTGAATCTGTATAGGAAATTTATAAATTAAATAGTTGAAAAACATGCATTATTATTAATTACTTTCTGCGATGTAATTAATTTTATTTTCCCACGAGTACTGCTTTCTTACTTTAGATTTTAATTTCCGGTGATTTGGATGTTTGATTCGATGTAACTAAAAACTAGAATTTCAATCATTTGACAAGCTAGCTTGCTGGAAATTAAACACTCAGATCCAAGATCGAAGCTTCAATATTAAAATATATACGATAAACAACGCGCGTCTCAAAAAATAAAAATAAAAATAAATATACAATAAACAAGTTTGACGATAATCGTGTTTAAAGATACATAAATACTTGCTAACTAAACGCCTCAAAAAAAAAAAAAAAACTAGCTAGCTACTTCCTATATTAGAATAAATTGAATTACTTGGCTCATTTTTTTTTCCAATAAAAGATGGTTGATGAGACGCGCATAGAAAAAGAAAACTGAACGAAGTGCGTATATTTACACGAATATTCTCGCCTTTATACGATCTAAAAATCATGAAGAACAATAATGTGTATAATCCAATGAAGAACAATAATGTGTATAATCCAATGAAGAACAATAATGTGTACAATGTTTTAAGTTGATGAGTCATGAAATAATTAGAAATTAATTAAGACGAAATGAACGTACCTACGAATTAATGTCTCTGAAGTGATTGCAGATGAACCATGCACATATAATAAACCCTGTAAATTAAAACTCAATCAAGATTTGAATTGAAGCAAAAAGTATATATGCATGTGTAGACCTGCATGACTCCCTTGATGCCAAGTAAGACGTCATCAACTACAAATGTTGGCAACTCATCTCAGTTGGCATTCAGGGAGCCAGGCAGATCATCTGGCCACACATCACATTATCTTTTTTCAAGAATATTAATTACTACAATGAACTAATTAACTTTGTATGCATGAAGATGGTTTTACTTTTATTTTCTGTTGGTGCCCTCTCCACTCACATATTTATAGCCATTTTAATCTCCATTGTTGCTTTTCTTTTCCTCTTATGAATACATATATGTATAGAAAAGAAAAAAGTGGAATTGAAGGCAAGACAACACAAGATACAGAAAAGTGAGAGCTGGCTAACATGTAATACTTCCAAAAGATGGAGCCACAGCTGCCCAAGTTTCGCAACTTGGGAGTTTAATTAATTTGGACATTTCTTCTAATTAATCCTTTCTACTTCATTCTTTATACTCACATTATTGTTAACTACCTGTAAAGAATAGTTAATTATTCGTTTGCTAATAGAGCAATCGATATCAGTCCAATTTGGATGTGTACGTGCCTCGATATGACCAAAATAATTCCCTGGGAACGACAAAGTTTCACCCTTATACCAATAAGTTTTTGTCACACTCTAAATTTCATGTATACAGTAACGTAGCCGGCAGAAATCATCAGTTGCTAATCAAATTATGTATAACGTGTATATTGTAATTTTTATATATTTTAATAAACTCAGAAAGTGTATGGAATTTTTATTTTCTTTTTCATTTTTAATTTATGCGTACATATGCATGAATACTCTACTTGTATATGTTCAACAAGACGTGCCATACAAAGATATACTAATTCTTTTCTTTTATTTTATTCATTATGTTGGAGATCAAGTGAAGAAAAACCCTTATCCGGTCCTCGATTTTGCGTCTTAATTCTCATTATCCATCGAATATCAACCCGCACAAAAACTAATTTTGCGCAGACGTCTTCAATGTGTCAATTGTTATTAGGAAAACTATGAATGATTACAAAGAAAAGTGCCATTTATTCTATTATCATCTACTCGTTCCGTCCACGTACATTTTTTATTTTTCTATTTTTGTTCGTCCACAAAATATATTCCTAGTTCTTTTTTGAAAATAATTGACACGCCATTCTTACCATCTTCATATATATCTCTACACACATTATCATTAATGGATCCACCATTTTTAAAAATAATCTCACTAACTATCATTATTTTCTAATGAATTCGCGAATCGGGCTCACGAATCGGGTGCGTTTAGGGTGCATTGAGGGTTGAGGAAGGGGAAGGAGGGGGCGTCGTCAATCTGTGAGAGGGAACGAGGGCTCGGCGGCGGCTCTACCGTCGTTCCATCCGGAGCAGGGGAGAGGAGGTGAAAGTACAGTGAGGGTGGTGGCCATGGCCCCTACCAGTGGCGGAGCCAGGATTTTTTTTGGGGGGGGGCTGAACTGTAACCGCCCCCGATTTTTTTTTTTTGGGGCCATTCAATACATTTTAGACATTTTTTACTAAAATACAAATATAATAATAATAATAACAACATTTTCATAGATAATATAGTTCAAAACATTTACTAAAATTTTTTTTGGGGGCATTCAATACATTTTAGACATTTTTTACTAAAATACAAATATAATAATAATAATAACAACATTTTCATAGATAATATAGTTCAAAACATTTACTAAAATTTTTTTTGGAGGCATTCAATACATTTTAGACATTTTTTACTAAAATACAAATATAATAATAATAATAATAACAACATTTTCATAGATAATATAGTTCAAAACATTTACTAAAAAATTTTTTGGGGGCATTCAATACATTTTAGACATTTTTTACTAAAATACAAATATAATAATAATAATAATAACAACATTTTCATAGATAATATAGTTCAAAACATTTGCTAAATTTTTTTTTGGGGGCATTCAATACATTTTAGACATTTTTTATTAAAATACAAATATAATAATAATAATAATAACAACATTTTTAGACATATTATTAAAAAAAAAAATTTTTTTTTTTCAAAATTTGGGGGGGGGCTCTAGCCCCCCCTGGCTCCGCCCCTGGCCCCTACTATGGTCGCCGGAGATGGATTTAGAGATCTAGGGTTTGGGGCCGGCGGTGACTGAGATTAAGGGGAGAGATGGAGATGGGACTGGTCCGAGGGACGAGAGGTTTTGGCAGTGTGGCCGATGGCAGCGTCTATCGCCGGAGAAGAAGAGGGCGCCGCCCTGTCTGTCGAGTCGGGTTTGTGCGGTGTGTGTGTGTTACAGCCGTTTGTATGTGTCGTGTGAGTTGTGCATGTGTGTTTGAGTTTAAAAGAGGAAGGAAGATGAATGATTGCTTGCTGGGCCGATTTTTTTTTTAACATATTAAGTTTGTGCTGCTATTTTTTTTAAAGTGTTGTCTATATATATATTAATTAGACTTTATATTTAAGTTTGATTAATTATTTTTTAAAAATGAGTATATCAAGTATAATTATTTATTTTATGATTTAAAGCATTAAATGAATTTGATTGGTCATATATAATAAAATATATAAATATAACAGACGTATCCTTCACGAATCGCACCCTATAATTTTTGAAAATCCGTATCTCAGCACCCGAATTGTATTGCTTCCGCCCCCGCCCCCTCGCACCTGTGCAACATAGAACAAGAGATATTGTACTAACTCTATGAAGTACTTATTCAGATACTATCATTTTTCTACATGATGACAATAAAATAGAGTAGTAATATTACTCTAACATATACAACTAACTTTTTTTAAAAACTCGTGTTATCTCTCCTTAAGAAGATGTTTTATGGACTCAAGAGAGTAATTAGAAAGTTTCAATTATCTTTAAGCAAAGTGTACTAATAATATTGAAGAAAAGTGTCAATAACAAATAGACGAGCATGATGCAAACGGATATGTACATATACAAAAGACCACCCACTACTAAAAATCAAAATAGGGATAACGGTTCATACATAACGGTTTTGGTCAAAAACCGTTATGTATGAGCGCACTTTTAATAATACATAACGGTTTTGCAAAGCTCTGTTATGTATGTACTGTTATCCAAATGTATTTATAACAGTATCAAATTAACCGTTACGCATTAGCGTTATCTATTAGTGATATATATAACGGTGTTACTGAACCGTTAACCCATTCGTTATGTATGAGCATCTATACAACAACGGTTGTTTGAGTGTTAAGAATACCGTTATATATGAGCGTGATTTATAACGGTAGTTCCAACCGTTATTCCCTACTGTTATCTATGAGTCTTTTTTTTTCTAATTTTTTTTTTCAATTTTTCCAAACTAAAAATTTAGAATTTAGACCTAGGGTTTCTGGTTCTCCCCTAAGACTTCCCGCCGCTCCCACCCATTCTGCCATTCATCCCCCATTCCCCACCCACACCCGCCGCCCCGAGGCCCCTGCCGGCGCCGCCCTCTGCGCCTCCCCTCCCTCACATCCTCGCTCGCAGTCGCAGACTCGCCGCCCTCTGCCGATGCTGCTTCTCCGCGCCGAGCCGCCCTCCGCGCCTCCCCTCCCCTCCTCGCTCCCCAGGTCCCAGGCTCCCAGCCGCGTCGCGACACCGTTTCCTAGGCCCAGCCGACCCTCGACGTCGCCCAAGCTGCCTCGCCGTCGCTCCTGCCTCGGTGAGTCCTCTATTTCTCTTCCTTGTTTGTTTAATTTTGGAGTTCTCATACCTGGCTATGTTCGAAAAATAGAAAATGTAAGTATTTAGACTAGTTTGTTGTTTTTGATTGATTAAGTTTGCTGATTTATTTGAGTTTGCCCACATAAAACAGAAAATATGTTTTTGCTGATTTATTGGAGCTTGCTGAAGTTCTCATACCTGGCAACCTGGCTATGTTTTATGCTTGTCTGAATGTTTTAATCTTGTTTGGACAGAGGCATGGCATATCTCCACAGTGAGCCAAATGTTATACTACACAGAGATCTTAAACCGAGGTTAGTAGGTGGTCTCATGTATGGTGAGAATAGAGTACAGATTAATTTCCTTAAATAACCATTTAATTGCTGCCTATACAAGAATCTCCTAAGTAAGTCTATTTACATCCACCTACTTTGTAAGTTATTGAAGATATCAATTATTAGTGTTTTAATATGAGTTAAAAGTTCTAAGTTTCTTCCTACAACAGCAAAATTGATGGCATAACTGGATTATAAAATTATAATGTTGTCTACTTGTTTGTTCATGTTTGCTATTAGTTGAAACTTGAAAGCTATCGTGAATGACTCTCAATCTCAGGTACCCTTGCTGTACATGGATCTATTGAGTGGTGTTGACGTGGACAGAGTTAGTTTCGTAAGGTGTTGTATGGGCATATTGGTTTATGGTAGTTTTTTTTTTTTAATGTTATTTTTGTTTTCTTTTGACTTTAGATAGAACTATTGTACTTAGCATTTTGATTATCTTCGGATGAGAATTTTATTACAATGTTTATTTTAGTACAATGTTTGGATGATTAATTATTTATATTATATATGTTTTAGATTGTAGTATTTGTTGTGTTTGAGGCTATTGTATAATTTATATTTGGGAAATTATAAAAATAGGCGAAAAAAACAACTGTTATGTTTCATAACAAAAGATAACAGAAATGATCGTTATGTAAAATTCAAAAAAACGTTATGTATAACAACTACACACAATACGTAAGAAATATATTTTATAACGGAAAAAATAAATTTTATAACGGTGAAAAATTGTTATGTTTGCTATCATAAGAAAACGGTAATTAACCGTTATGTAAAATATAAAAAACCGTTATGTATAGTTACAATACATAATGGAAAAAATACATTTTATAACAGATTTTACCGTTATGTATTACATTTATATAGAACGGTAATTAAAGTGTTATGTATATCTCATTTACCGTTATGTATACATAGTATAGGTAACGGTATATGACCGTTATGTATGAGCGCCCTCATACATAACACCACTATATACAACGGTAGTTTTGGTACATACATAACGGAAATTTACCGTTACGTATGAGCGTTTTTTTTTAGTAGTGACCTCATCAATCCAAGCACGTAAAAGATCTAGTTAAACCATTGCAAGTCTTTTTAATCTTCTTATAAAGTTGTCAGTGTAGCAAAACTTTTGTTACTTCAGAAAAATTAGTGTTACACCCATGCAATTGATGCTCGGGAAGAACGTTTCTATTATTTATAATTCATATAATAAAAGGCACTAAGTGTGGAATTGTACCACAAACTATAATTACAAATCATTTGTATATAACAAAGTGAAATTATAATACTTTTTAGAAGGGAGTAGCACGAGTTTTAAGACGAGGTTGTTGAGAGGTGGTGAAAAATATTGTAATTAGTATTGAGAGTGGTGCAAAGGTGAAAAATAAGTGTAAGTGGAGTATTATAAGTGGTGGAGTATAGTCCAAAAATGAAATAGAAAGACTTTTTGTGGATGTCCCAAAAAGAAAAAGTAGAAAAATTTATCATGGATGGAGGGAGTATAACGAAAATAATGTGTAAGTTTATTATAGGGAAAAATGTGTTGGAAAAAGTTATCTTAAATGGTGATAAAACTATAATTATTTATGGTAAATGTTTTGGGATTTATTAAGACTTAGTTGTAGATTTGAAATCTACGTCTCAATCACATAAATTTAATGTATTTGATCGTTCGTTTTTAAGTTGAAATGAATGAACAATTAATACACAAAGTTTGGTGCATGAGAATGTGGGAAGTGAAATATCCCATATTGAAAAAGTCAAGAAGTCTAAAGTCATTTATAAATTTTGTCTCATTAGAATGAGATAATCAAGTGTGCACCACTATGTTACACCCTAGTAGGATTTATTGAGACTTAGTTGCAAATTTGAAATCATTGTATCGAGCACATACATTCACCATACTACAAGAAAAACGCACATAGATAACGGAGTTTATGATGCGCTCATACGTAACGGTAAAAAAATCGTTACCTGTTATATTAGATAACAGTACGATGCGCTCAATTCACCGGTGAATTGAAAGAGACTTACGAGGAAGCATGTTATGCAATGGAATTGTTAGATGATGATAAGGAGTACATCACAAGAATTATAGAGGCGAGTTCTTGGGGTTCAAGAAATTATTTGAGATACCACTTCACAACTTTTCTCTTATCGAACAACATGACAATGCCTGAGGAAATATGGATATTTAGTATATGGGATGGTACTGCTTGTAAGAATATTGGTGATGTGAAAGCCGATTTGAGGTTACCAGACGATACGATGATACAAGATTTAAGTAATCCTATTGCATCCATAGTTAACAGTACTTATCCAAACGTACTGCATCCTTTCTAATCCCCAATATTTGAAGGATAGAGTTATCCTTAGCCCCTACCATCGATAAGGTTGATTCAATTAATGAATATGTCATATCCCTTATGCCTGCTGGTGAAACGAGAAACCAACACCTAAACTAGAAAGCAATAAACGACACCAGATTTACGTGGTTCGGTCGAGAAGACCTACGTCCACGGGGGTTTTGGGGGGTTTTCCACTATAATCGAGAGAGTGTTTACAGTTTACAAGTTGTAAGCTCAAAAATGACTCTCCTCTAATCTATGCATCAAGGCCCTATTTATAAGCATGAATATAAACCTAAGGCCCTTGGGCCCATTAGCCCAATGAATCAAGCCCAAGCCCCGTTATTCTAATCTACATCTTGAAATTGAGCCATCAGAGCTGGAAAGCGGAGCCGAGCTGAGCCAGGTTGAGAGTCAGGGCAATCCTGTACCAAATATCATAAATAGCCACAATAACAATAATAATAATAATAATAATAATAATAATAATAATAATAATAATAATAATAATAATAATAATAATAATAATAATAATAATAATAATAATAATCATAACTAGAAATATTCCCGTTATGTTTAACACAGCGCTGGTGCATATTTCAGTCCTCATCACCTGCCAAATAAAGGGTATACCTTAGCTCAGTTAACATTTGCAAAGATGATGGAGAAGTTTACCTCGACGATGATGTCTTTTCAGTTAAGTATCTCAACACGATCAAGTATTCAAGATTGTCGAGTCATAAAATCAAATTGAAGGAGGGCTGCGTCATCATGCTTCTCAAAATATAGATCCCTCAAATAAACTTTGCAATGGCACTAGGACGATAGTCACTAAACTTTAGGCCCACCTGATTGAAGCCACGCTGATTTCAGGAAATAATTGATAATACTCATGTTTTCATGGTTTTTAGTGTTCATAAGATGTTAATTTTATAGGAAATTGAGTGTTTGATGATTATTTTGTGCTTAAATTGTTTTATCTTGTGAATATGTTACTTATTTGTACTTTGATGAATTTTGCAGAGACATGTAGTCTGAATTTGGACCTTGGTCTTAATGAAAGTTGTAGTTCGTCTCGATACGAGTTCATAGGCGCAAACGGTTCACAAATCGAAGTTCGAACGAGAAAGATATGACCAAAACAAGAAAGTCGCGCGTAGCAGTGAATAGTACCCGATGGGAATTTCTGAATTTTCGGGATTTTGCGGGATTTTTGGATTTTATCAGTATTTTCGAGTTCTACACTGTATTTATCTCATGTGCCTATATATAGGTCTTCTTTTGACCTATTTAGGGTTCTACACTGTATTTATCTCATGTGCCTATATATAGGTCTTCTTTTGACCTATTTAGGGTTCCCAACTTTATTTCTTAGTTTTATAGCTTTTATTTTTCATTGCTTTCTAATTTTTAGTACTTGGATCGGATTTCTGCAAGGATTGAAGATTCAAGATTGTTCATCAATTTTATTCAGAGTTTTATTTAATTCAGTTTTTACAATTGCGTTCTTTTTAGTTATGTTTATGTTTTATTTTGCTATGTCTGGCTAGTTCTTTTATCTGAACTTAGGGTTTTTGTACATAGTTGATTAAATATGTGTGTTTGATTTATTGATATCATTTTGCCCTCCAGCTTGTGATTCATGATTCATGCAGGTGCTTATTATCTTGTGAATTATCTGATCAATAGTTTACATGTCTAGTTGTTCAGTTTGAGTCTTGAATGCGATAATTGTTCAGCCGATTCAGGAATGCATGATATAGTGTTAGCCTTGAGTCTTGAATGCGATAGGTGAAGCTATAAGAAGCTATTCTTTGTGTGCTATTGAGAGTTAATTTATCCCTTTGAGCCTTGAATGTGATAAGAGATTTATTAATCTACGTTCGTAGATGTCCGTTAGAGAAGTTTATGAATAGTGTTGTGATATTTCATCAGGGCTGGATTAAATTGGTAATTGAATCAATAGATTGAATGCATGTGTTTGATTAATGAAAGTACATCCCTAGGGTCAGAGTCGTTTATTATTTGATTTATCCTCGTTATTATTTGTTTTGTGTTATTTTAAATTTCAATTCATCAATCTTTATTTTGTTGCCTGGATATTGTGAAAATCTGAATTAGAAGTACTTAGAGTTATTTCGCTTATCAGTCCCTGAGGATACGATACTCAGTTGCTATTTATTACTACAATTACTCTGTGTTAGTTGCAGTTTTCATTTTTAATAAAATAGTGATCAATAATGCGGGTTAAAAATTTCCTATTGCAAGAATGATAATGAGCCCCTCAGATTTCACAAAATTTCCAATTCGATTTCAAGGCAGTTCCCTTTAAGTCTTTGTTTTGCAATGACAATAAACAAAAGTTATGGTCAGTCGCTTTCAAATGTAGGTCTATACATACTGAAGCTTGTGTTCACCGATGGTCAGTTGTACGTTGCAGTCTCAAGAATCACTAGCAAAAAAGGCCTCAAAATTTTAATATGTGATGCGGAAGGACATACGCACAACACGACTACTAAATTTTTGATAAAATGTGAGGTGATTTTGAATGTCATTTTTAATTTTATTTTTTATGTGATGCTATAGAGATTGAATCATCTTTTTATGATTATTATTGAAATAATTTTATTATTAAATTTTAAAAATATAATTCTTTTTTTTATGAATTTTTTGGAAGTCCTCTTTAAGTTCAAACTTTTTCATTTTAATTTCATATATATATATAGACCTTTTTTATTATAATAGTTTGACATGAAATATTAACACTTTTTTTAATGAAAAATATCTATAATTTATAAATATATTATAAAATAACTTCTACGCATCAATCATCATTCCCTCAAAGTAAAAAAAAAAAAAGTAAACCCAGAGAAGAAGAAGAAATTTGATTTAAGAATAATTTGTTTTGTTTGCTTTCAATTTTTATCTTTTAATTGTTATGTTTTTGCTGTTAATTGACCTTTTGTCAATCACATTTTTATGGATAAACATAAAAGAAGCTGCAAATGGGTGTATTCCTTCCCGATTATTCTAATTTACTTATCTTGAAATTATAATAACAAATTAAGCAGCATTTACTAATTTATGTCGTCCCCTCCCTTGAAATGCTACCAATATTACAAATTCACAATAAATAGCGATTCGATTTGCGATTATCTTCAGAAAAATTAATTCGATTGAGTTCTTTCATAGAGATTCTTAGACATCTTCCACGGAAGCTACCTTATTACAATTTTAAAGCAAAATCTTATTATCTAGGTAATCACTAATTAATTTGGACTAAATTATTGAAATACACACACACGCTGATACAATGTCATTATTGTAACCTTTTCATTAACTCCGTGCAACTGGCGCAATAAATCTGAAACCGAATCATATCATCATGTGTGAAAACATCGATTTAATCTTGAGATTATATATATCAAAACTAAAAATATATTTTCCTTCTATGTTCCTTGTACGTTTGAAACTTACAACACCATTCAAATTAAAGGGAATGTTTGAATTTAATTATTACGCAGTAAATCAAGATTATTATCATAATACAAACACGGTGCATGCACTGGCCATTGGCCAAAAGAAGAAGAGTCAGAAGACGAAGATCCATATATATTATATTAAAATTCTGGATATAGTTGGCCAGATTCTAAAAATGACAAATATGTTAATTATTAAGATATAAAATCTGCTAAATTGGATATATCCGGCCAAATTCTAAACATATCAAGTTAGATATAGAAAAAGCAAATTCTAAGGATTATACTTGCCATTTGAGATTCAAATTTCATCAATTAAGTTGTTCATCGCTCTTGGACACTGCATTAGGGATTTAATTTTTATCATAAAGCTGTTTGATCGCCTTTGGACTCTGCATTTAACATCTTAATTGAGTGATTCAAGTGTCTTCCCTTTCATTCCTATCACCCTCTTCTCCATCCCCTTTGTATAAATATTAAACAATTTATGCAAAAGCGCATCTGCAAAACAAGGAAGAGAGAGTGAGGAAAGAGAGAGATCAGTGCTTAAAATTTAAACACGATACATAATATAAAGTGTATGTCCCTTTTTTAAAGTGACAAAAGCAGATCAAAGATGTTATTTGGCAAGATTTTGCCAACTTTTGTGGCACTATTCATTCTTTTTGCTGTATTCCACCAACCAGCTTTAGCCACAAAAAAGGTGCACATTGTCCTCCTCTCTGATTGGTGATAAATATGTCCAACTTTCATGCAAATTAATCATTGTTTTTTCTTTCATAATCTTGTCAAAAAGTTAAATATTTTGTTTATTTTCCTTTTACGTGATCGAGCAGGCCTATGTTGTCTACTTGGGAGCACATTCTCATGGCCCAGAACCAACATCTGCTGATCTTCACCGAGTTACCACCTCTCACACTCAGTTGCTATCATCATTTCTAGGAAGGTCCGCAAATTTTTTTCCATAAAATTATATATCGTGAAAATGCCATCTCATATGCAGTTGTTTATTATGTGATAATGTTACTGTTTGCAGTGAAGATAAGGCTGAAGATGCACTAATCCACTCTTATGAAAGGCACATTAATGGCTTCTCTGCTTTTCTCGAAGAGGAAGAAGCTGCAGAAATTGCGAGTATGTTAGAATATGTTTGCTATATATTTAAAATGTTGTGAAGTTTTGATTATATATCTACAAAATATGTAGAGCAAGCGGGAGTAGTATCTGTGTTCTTGAATCAAGGGAAGAAACTGCACACGACACATTCATGGGATTTTCTGAGGGTGGAAAATAATGGTGTGATTGAAGCTTCTTCGATATGGAAGAAAGCTAGATTCGGCGAAGATACCATCATAGCCAATCTTGATACAGGTACTAAGTAGTTTAGCTAATTGTTTCAGTGATTGGAACAAATCATGCATTGTTGTTCATGGCTTTACAAGGTGTGTGGCCGGAATCAAAGAGCTTTAGTGGCCAAGGCTATGGCCCCATTCCATCAAAGTGGAAAGGAATCTGTCAGTTTAATCAGAGTCTTTGCAATAGGTAATTAATTTAACTTAATTAATACCCAATTAAACGTATAAATACTAAAATGAGAGAAGCGTTGGTGCAGGAAGTTAATCGGAGCTCGTTACTTCATCAAAGGGTACGAGGCTTACACCGGGAAACAGGATCCGTCGATGCACAATCCGCGCGACACCGAAGGGCATGGGTCCCACACTCTGTCGACCGCCGGCGGGAACATGGTGGCCGGAGCCAGTGTTTTCGGCATTGGAAACGGCACGGCCAAGGGAGGCTCGCCCAGGGCACGCGTCGCCACCTACAAGATATGCTGGCCTCAGATTAACCAAAACTCGTGCTTCGATTCCGACATGATGCACGCCTTCGACGCCGCCATAGCCGACGGCGTCGACGTCATCTCTTTGTCTGTCGGCGGCGATCCACTCGACTACATGCTCGATAGCATCGCTATTGGTTCCTTGCATGCTGTGACCAAGGGCATCGCCGTCGTCTGCTCCGGCGGCAACTCCGGCCCTAAACCGCGCACTATTTCTAATGTTGCGCCCTGGATTTTCACTGTTGCCGCAAGCACGATTGACCGTCGCTTTGAGGCTGATGTTCAACTCAAAAACGCCTCACTTCTTAAGGTCACCAATCATTTTTATTTTACTTTATCTATATAATATAAATATAGTTGTTGATCATGATAATATTACCCTATAGGGTGTGAGCATGAGTAAAGCGCTGCCACACGACGGTTTTTATCCTCTTATTAGCGCTGCTGATGCTGCAGCTGCCAATGTATCTGCACATGATGCGTAAGAATCATCTTATATATACATATATTAAAATTTTAAATTAATAGTACTAGTTTTTATGTTATGTGTATTGGTGCAGCCTCCTATGCTTAGACAAATCACTGGATTCGGGTAAGGTGGCGGGAAAAATAGTTGTGTGTATGAGGGGTGAGAATGCGAGAGTCTCTAAGGGCATTGAGGCAGCGCGTGCGGGTGCTGCCGGAATGGTTCTCTGCAATGACCAAACAGATGGGAACGACGTGACCGGAGACGCTCATTTTCTCCCAGCCACTCACATCAGCTACGCCGATGGCCTTGTTCTTTTTGCTTACATCAATTCTACCAAGTCCGTGCTATAATACTAATTCCTTATTTCTCTAATTAATCCATCTCTCATTAATTAATTAATTTGTATTACCTACAGAAATCCAGAAGCCCTAATCACACCTCCTACTGGCGTGCTTGGTGTTAAGCCATCTCCCGCCATGGCCGCTTTCTCTTCCAGAGGCCCCAATTCCATCACTCCACAAATTCTCAAGCCTGATATAACAGCGCCGGGAGTCAACATAATCGCGGCATTCACCGCAACAGTGGGCCCCACCCCGGTGGCGGAGGACCGCCGCAGGACTCCCTACTACGTGATGTCGGGAACGTCGATGTCGTGCCCGCACGTGGCCGGAGTGGTGGGCCTGCTGAGGACGCTCCACCCGGACTGGAGCCCCGCCGCCATGAAATCCGCCATCATGACCACCTCGCGGACCAGGGCGAACACCGCGCTTCCCATGCGCGACTACAACGACCGCGAGGCCGACGCCTTTGCGCGCGGATCGGGCGACATCCGCCCCAACCGGGCCGCCGATCCCGGGCTGGTCTACGACATGGGACTCACCGACTACTACGACTTCCTCTGCGGCATCGGCTACAACCACTCCCTCATCAGCCACATCACGCAGTCGGACTACCAATGCCCTAAGAATTTCGACGTCTTAAACCTCAACTACCCTTCCATCTCCGTTCCGTCGCTCAACGGATCCGTGAGGGTGACGAGGAGATTGAAGAATGTGGGCAGCGCGGGCAGGTACGTTGCCCGTGTTAAACAGCCGCCGTTTTTCAGAGTTTGGGTGGAGCCGAGTATTCTCGAGTTCAGCGAGATCGGGGAGGAGAAGAGCTTTAGCGTTACTGTAAAATCCAAGGGATCGGTGAGCGGGTTTAGGTTCGGGGGGCTGACGTGGACGGATGGGATCCATTATGTGAGAAGTCCCATTGTGGTTGCTAATGCTGCTCGCGTATAACAATCCACTATTCTGCCATACCTTACTATTATTATTTCTCTATTATAAGGAGTAGATAATCTTCTCATGTAGATTCTTATTTAGAATTTGTTTCCTGTTATTATTATTTGAGTAGTGATAAATTTACATAATATGTATATACATAATTGGGGTAAATATGTATATACATCCGTTGCCATGGCGTCGGGTGACCCTTACTTGGAGTCATGCATCTGCGCTCCTTGTCGGGTGTCATCCACTCGGCACAAGATGTTAGGGCGCCCGCTCATTTTGCTGAGGATTGGACATATTTTATTCATATATATAGGAAAAAAGTAATTTCTACATAATATACATAATATCAATACCTATATACTCCCTCCGCCCATGAAAGAACTTCATAGGAGGGAGTGGCACGGGTTTAAAAAAAAAAATTGTTGAGTGTATTGATAGTAGATAAAAGGTAGTTGAGTGCATTGAGAGTGATGAAAATGTGTTATAATTAATATTGGGAGTTGTGAAAAGTGAAAAGTAAGGGATTATAAGTGGTGGGGTATAGTCCAAAAATAAGTAGGAAATTCTTTTGTGAACGTTCCAAAAAAGAAAGATAAGAAGTTCTTTCGTGGATGGAGGAAGTATTATATATTTACAATATTTTAGAATTAAACTAAATTTAATGTAATTATCTTAAATTTGTAGTTTTAATAAATAAATAAGTAATAATTATTACTTTCATAATTTAAAAAGCTAAAAAAATATTGATTCAAAAAATTATATAGAAATGAAAAAAATATACCAAAACTTGTATGAAACTTAAAATATCTAAAAGAAAATAGAAAAAAAAAACGAAACTAAGAAAATAGGAAATAAAAAGAGAAAACGGTGGGGGTGTCGAGAAATTCAGTCAAAGCAATAACATTTGAAATAAAAAAAATAAAATTTAAAATAATTAAAAATAGTATGTTTAAATCAATCTCAAACTTTAAACGATCATACGCTTATATTTTAAACTCCTTTATTCTACAAATCATACATTAACTATTTTTTTATCATAATATTTAATATAAGATGAATTTTTAGAAGGAAAGAGCAAAAATAAAAGAAACGAAAGAAATAGTTGGGGAAAAAAAAAAGATGAAGTGAAAAGAAAACTTTTTGAAACAAATTTCGTGCCTATTTGTTAAAGATTTTAGTGATTTTTAAGGATCCAAATCCATGATTCATTTCCTAATTCAATAGTGTATAAAAGGTAAAATCAAAAGACTTGTTACATCTATTAAAATTGCCGATAATATATGAGAGGGGCACATCAGTCATGATCTTAAATAATTAATAATAGAAACTATTTTTAAGGGTATTATGTATGCACATATTATGTAAGAAAATCTTTTCCCTTATTATTTATTGGTGGGATTGTTTTTAATTGTTGGGACACAGGATTGTTTTCAATTGTTTATTTCACATCTTTTTAGCCTTTAGAATTGCTTTCATTTATCTTAATATATTTGGTTAGTTATTTTACAATCTACTTGGCCCTTTTATGTTCACACTACAAAAAGAAATCATACTCCCTCCATCCACAAAAAGAAGTCATAAATTTATTATTTTGATTTGTCCACAAAAAGATATTCTAACCTATTTTTAGTAATAATTAATTTGTGGATCTATTTCTTCACCCACTAACTTAATTTACTTTTCTACTTTTTTTCATTTGTAGGCCCTTTTCTCAATGAAGCGGAAAATGTTACAATTTAGATACATTAAGGGCCTGTTTGATATGGGTTTAAAAGCAGGATAAGTTAAATTAATATGGATTTATATAGTGTTTGATATTATGTGTTACTAATATGGTCAACTCCAGGTTTATCCCAAGACCCTAGCTTATTTTGTGGGATTAACCCTCACTAGTTATCCCACCTCCCCCATGGGATTAACCCACACTAATTATTCATTCCACCCCCTCCATAGGCTACTAATTTAGGTATTTGATATGTTAATCCAACCTATTTCAATGGATACCAAACACTTTTTGGGATTAATTACCAATGATATCAAACACCCATCTGAAATTAGAAATCATGACTAATCCACACTAAATTATCAGGATAATTTATATCCTGATTAATCCAATACTGAAAATCAAACGGGCCCTAAGGAGAGAGTGCAGAAGCAAATTCTCGTTGGAATCAGTGGCGGATGCAGAGTGGGGCAAAGATTTTTGTGTTTCTAGTAGTATTATATATTAAAATATTAATTTTTATAAGTAATATTCACTTCATGACCCATTAAAAGAGACTTCATTTCACTTTCAGCCCATTCATTCTTGGGCTTTGGGCTTATCTTTCTTCAAATCAAATTATAAAGAAAAGATATGTTCAATTTTTTTAAAAAGAAAAGAATAACGGAGACAAGAAATTAAAAGAACAAAACAATTGAATAGGTAAGTAATTAGAAGAAGAAAAAAAATACGCATCCCACAAGAGCAAAGCCAGAGAATTAAGTCGAGATAAATCGCTAGAATTAGTCTTAAGTTAGTAAAATAATATGTTCTTCGTTTCAATCTCACCACATTAAATATCTTTTATATTTATCAAAATATAATTATTTTTTGCACCCCCAATTTAAAAATCCTGGATCCGCTACTGGTTGGAATCAGGGGGATTTTTCAGCATGAGGGAATGAGGTATTACTCAAGGCGGTCATTCAAGCGGTCCCAATATATGTGATGCAATGCTTCCGGATCCCGGAATTCATCTGTGCTGACATTCAAGAAACAAGTGCAGGGTTTTGGATGGATAATATTATCCATCATTGAAGTGAAAATAATGAAGGAAAATTTGTGAATATCTCTTTTTGTGTGTCAAATGTTGGAAAAGAAAGAAGATATTTCAAGGCATAAATTTTTGTAATCCTTCCTTTTTTATGGATAAATTTGTCCATCAAAGTAAAGCCTAAATGAAAAAAAAATAACCCTTAAAAAAAGTGTCCCAGCACTTTTAACCAATTCACACCTTCTTTTTTATTCTCGTGTCGAAAAGTTTTGAGTCACTTTATAATGGGACGAAAGGAGTATATTTTTCTTAAATCAAATAAATAGTTTGGCAGATGCAATTAATATCCAAGAGGATCACATGAACCTTTGGTTCATTTTTCAATTTTAGATGTGGTGCTTATAATGAAATTTGAAAGATTTACATATTAGTTTACATATATATAATTTTTTATTATTTTGTAAATGATTTTATTGTATATAGTGAAAAACCAAGTTAAAAATTAAAAATATTATTTTCAAATAAAAAAGTTTGTGATTATCAGTGAACAATTTATTCACTAATATATGTTTAATAATTTACTAATATTATTATTTAATAACTATAGTGAAGAACCAAGTTAAAAATTAAAAGTATTATTTTTAAATTAATAAAGTTGTGATTTTTAGTCAATAATTTATTTCCTAATACTATTAATTAATTAATCATTCCCAAATGGTGGAAAGGAGTGGGATCCACAAAAACTTGTGTTGGAGATTAAAGGTAGAATTTGGAGTTGGAACAAGACTTTCCAAATGGTGGAAGTGAATGTTCCGTTTTCTTTGTGGTGCTCCCCAGAGTACACACTCCCCTTTTTGTAACTGTTTTGGTACTACTGGTACCGAGTTTTTCAATATATTGCACTTTTATCGATCAAAAAAAATTAATTAATTAATCATTCCCGTCGATTTTCTGAGGACTATAAACTAATTAATAAAAATATGATCATATTCTTCTCGCAAAGTCCAGAAAAAGAAGCATGCTCAACTCAAGCTCGAAATTGAGTTAATGTAATCAGAACAGTATCACATGATTTATATCTACAACTCCATAATATGAAATGTCTTTTAAGGTATCAAATTCTCATAATTTATTTCAGAAGGGAAAATAAGAGATCGAGATTATTTTATTTTTATTAGTTTTCGTTGACGTTAATTGCTTTATGATGTGTTGTCGACTGTTTGGGTTTGAGATAATAATTTACAAAAAAGGCAAGAATTACGTCGGCGGAGAGAGACAACAAACATTAAACAAAGAAAATGAAAAGTTTGAATTAGTTTTCCTTTTTGTGCGCGGCGTCGGTAAAATAATTAAAATAAATGAATTGATTGTGGTTTTGTAAGTGTGGCGTGCAGCAACTAAGACATTATTTGAGTTTGGGTTGTGAAATGTGAATGAGATGGGACTCTTCTAAACTTATACAGTACGGCCATAATCATTACTAAATTTATGTTATAGGATTATATAAAAAAAAAATGGATCATTAGTCCATTATCAAATCAATGTATCAAAGGGTGGTCCTCTATTCTCATACCATACTAGAATTAGGTTCATCATCCTTTTACAAAATCTCTTTAAAAATATGATACTTTAAATTTGTATATTGGAGACATGATTATTACCAAATTGTTATGAGGGCGCAGAAATAGTGACTTCAACAAAAAACAATTAATTTTGACCCGTGTGGTAACATAGAGAAAAAAAAGTTTCTGAAGATATATATATATATATATATATATATATATATATATATATATAGGGGCGCGCTCCAATGAGACCCCTTATTTTTTGTGTAACATGAGTACAATGAATAAGACATATAATACTAATGAATAAAACGTATATCTAATGAACAAGATGTATATACTGATGAAAAATAAAATTTAAAAAATTCGTAATGAATAAGACATATATACTGATGAACAGGGCCGTATATACTGATGAACAATGCAGTATGTACTGATGAATAACAAAATTTAAAATATTCTGCTCCCTCCAGGATTCGAATCCTGCGAAAAAAAATCACCCTCCAGACACAATATCAGCCATATGATTGATAAAATAAACGCACCAGATCGTGCCGTAGATCTCACTAAAATTAGGGGGTCTCATTGGAGCGGCCCCCTATATAGGGGAAGGCTAGAATAAAAACACTCTTAAGTGTATAAAATATAAATGATTTTGAGCCCTTAGATCATCAAGATCTACGGTTGATTCGTAACCCTTTTGGATGAATTCGTGGTCCTGGGTTCGAATCCCAAAGGTAGCAAAAATTTATTTTTCACAATTCGTAACCATGTTGGATGAATTCGTAACCCTGTTGGATAAAATTCGTACATTAAAAAACATTTATATTTATATTTTAAGAACTGTTTTTACTGTAGCCCCCTATATATATATATATATATATATATATATATATATATATATATATATATATATATGGTGTGGTTCTAGAGAGAACTACATTATTTGTGAGAACGAGAGAACCATCAAATCTAATGCATCCACTGTAAAAATTAATGCATTCGCTGTTAAAATTAATGCACTAAAAATATTATAAAAAAATGCTCCATTCAGGATTCGAACCCAGGATCTGCATTCATCCAACAAGATGATGTATCCACCGTAGATCTTGATGATCGAATGGCTGAAAATGGTTCTCCGGTCTTCTTTTATTTATGGTTCTTTCTTGAACCTCTCCCTATATATATATATATATATATATAGGGGAAGACTAAAATAAGAACGCTTCTTAAAATATAAATTAGGAACCATTTTCAGCCCTTAGATCATCAAGATCTACTGTTGATTCATCACCTTTTTGGATAAATTATATATATATGCTCTTTCAAACTTTCATTATAGAATTAACAAGAGAAGTTCGAATTTAATAGTATTACTTGGATTGGATAGTTTGTGTTGCAACTTTTGGATTTTATCTCTTGCTATTGTGAATTTTGCGACATCGATGTTTATGAAGAAAGGTATGCAAATGATAGTTGAATATTAACTATGTCAAAGGATACTTCATAAATTGGGCGAGCTTTTAACCAGGGGGCTTAGCCCACTGGCCACCGGGTCCTCACTTAAGTGAAGTGACCCGGGTTCGATCCCTCTTGGGAGCGAATTGGAGATTGGAGATATAAGGTGGATTTGGTGAATGGAGAGATAAGGTGGTTCTTGGAGTGGATGGGGAACTAATTACTAACATCTAACATGACTTTGCCCGATCAAAAAAAAAAAAAAAAAAAAAAAAAAAAAATTGGGCGAGCTTTTAAGTAGAAATATAATGAAAATTAATGAAAATGTAATAGATTTCTCGAGCATTGATTCATACCCCCTCCATCTCACAAAAACATAATTTTTTTTGTCATTTTGGATCCTCTCACAAAAATACGAATGAATATTTTTATTTTTGTACACAATCACTTTACTTTTCATAAAGTTAGACCCTTTTTTCACTCACAATACACTTCTTATGCAACACTATATACTGATTTATGCAGTATTCTTATTTCTTACGGAAGATAAGATTTTTAGTATAACCCAACCATATATATATATATATATATATATATATATATATATATATATATATATATATAGGGGCGCGCTCCAGTGAGACCCCCTATTTTTCGTGTAACATGAGTACAATGAATAAGACATATAATACTAATAAACAAAACGTATATCTAATGAACAAGATGTATATAGTGATGAAAAATAAAATTTAAAAAATTCGTAATGAATAAGACATGTATACTGATGAACAGGGCCGTATATACTGATGAACAATGCAGTATATACTGATGAATAACAAAATTTAAAATATTCTGCTCCCTCCAGGATTCGAACCCTGCGAAAAAAAATCACCCTCCAGATACAATATCAGCCATAGGATTGATAAAATAAACGCATCAGATCGTGCCCTAGATCTCACTAAAATTAGGGGGTCTCATTGCAGCGGCCCCCTATATATATATATATATATATATATAGGGGCGTGCTCCAGTGAGACCCCCTATTTTTCGTGTAATATGAGGACAATGAATAAGACATATAATACTAATGAACAAGACGTATATCTAACGAACAAGATGTATATACTGATGAAAAATAAAATTTAAAAAATTGGAAATGAATAAGACATATATACTGATGAACAATGCAATATATACTGATGAATAACAAAATTTAAAATATTCTGCTCCATCCAGAATTCGAACCATACAAAAAAAAAATTACTCTCCAGATACAATATCAACCATAAAATTGATAAAATAAACGCATCAGATCGTGCCCTAGATCTCACTAAAATTAGGGGGTCTCATTGGAGCGGCCCGCTATACACACACACACACACACACACACACACACACATATATATATATATATATATATATATATATATATATATATCAATTCAATTAATTATATTTATAAATATGAAAAAATATATAATTTTAATTAAATATATTTGAGATGAATATAAAAAAATAAAAAAATTAAGAAGAATTAACAATAATAATAATTATATTATGAAAAAGCAAAATAAAATTAATAAAAGAAAAAATGAAAATTTTAAAAAATGAAAAATATATTTATCCACAAAAAATTATGAGAGAAGAGAGATAATTTTGTTTAAAAAAAAAAAATTGTTACAATCAAAGAAAGGAAAAAATCCACTCACACTCTAACCCCTAGGTGACTCGAATCCCTGACCTATTGGTTGGAGGAGAAGTGTCTTACCAACAGACTGTGCTTCATCGTCAAGACAGATAATTTTGTTAAGTTTTAATCTTTAAATAAGTACAAATTTAATATTTACATAAAGTATATTCAACTAAAGCTTTGGTCGTGATCTTTAATTTTGATATACATATCAAATATTATAGGGTTAATTTATGGTCCGAACATTGGAGTTATTTGTAAAAATGACCCAAACTTTTAAATATACAAAAAACAGTATGAAATTTGAAGTCATTTATTAAAACGACATAAACTTTAAAAGATTTGGAAAAATGACATGAACTTCAGAGTCATTTGTATAAATTGCTTGAACTTTGGAGTCATTTGCCAAAATATATATATATATATATATAGGGTGCGGTTATAGTGAGAACCACACTTATCGTGAGAACATAAGAACCATTAAAATCAATGCATCTACTATATAAATTAATGCATTCGCTATTAAATTTAATGCATCCGAAAATAATAATTTTTTTGCTCCCTTCAGGATTCGAACCCAGGATCTGCATTCATCCACCAAGATGATGCATCCACCGTAGATCTTGATGATCGAATGGTTTAAAATGGTTCTCTGTTCTAATTTTATTTAGTGGTTCTTATTTGAACATCTCCCTATATATATATATATATATAGGGGTATATATATATAATGGCATGAACTTTAAAACTATTTGTAAAAATTAAAGGTCTCTATTTTTATAAAAGTTACTCCAACAAAATGACATGAAGAATAAAATAAGAAGATTGAGATAATATATAAATTGATTAAAAGTAATAGAATTTATATCTTTTGAAGTTTTTTTTTTGTTATGAAAATAAAACAAAAGGAATGAAACGGTTAATAAAGAGAAACTGCAGAAGAAAAATAGGATGGAGTATAATTTTGATTACAATGGGGAGTAAAGCGTATGTGCTTCGCTGGAATCGTCTGGATTAAGCGTTAATTCCTTCTCACTCACTTTATAAAAAATACTCACAATTAATTAATTTAGATCATGCTGCCAACCGTACCACTGGTCTTCGTTTATCTTTGCGCCTTCCGAACTTCATTTCGTCTTCTTTCTCCATTTTCAAATTCCCCATTTCCGAGATCCATATTCGATTGATCTGCCCTAGATATGTCTTACGCATATCTCTTCAAGTATATCATCATCGGCGATACAGGTAATTTCTTGTTTCTCCCTAATACCACTTCTTTTCCTCATCATGTGATGCTAATTATGTTCTCTTTCATGTGCGATTCGTTTAATATTTGATAGGGTTTTGGTTGGGGCGGGATTTAGCGGTTCAATTGGGTTTTGACGTAATCGGACTGTCACTCGAATGTACAGTGTAGTTCGTGGTTGGTTGCGTTACTGTCTTAGATTTTTCTGTTATTTGTTGTGAAAGACTAAATGAGTAGATCATCAGTGGATTTGATTAGATGAATGCCATTATTTAGCATCTGCAATGCGACTCTGCTCTGTATAGAAGAGAAAAGTTGGGGAATTAGATGGATAAACGTACGTGTAAATTTGGGGTCCTCGATATTGGATTTCCAGTTGGCTCTTGATAATTATGTTGGGGGCAAAAGATCGGATCTTGATTATGTTTGTATCTTATCCAACTCAAGTACTTACGTGGTATCTGACTAGATTATGTTCTGTTGTTGCTTTCTTGTTGATATAAAACTTTCTTTTGCAGGGGTTGGAAAGTCATGTCTTCTTCTACAATTTACCGACAAACGTTTCCAGCCAGTGCATGACTTGACTATTGGAGTCGAATTTGGGGCTCGGATGATTACAATAGACAACAAACCCATTAAGCTTCAAATATGGGACACGGTTAGTTTGTGTTAATATATTGAAGCTTTTATATTCATCCGTTTGTTATATTGTCTGCTTTGTCTATGCTACTGCATTGATTGCGGGCTATTTGTTCAGTCACTAAGGATGCTGGAAAAGGGGTTTTAAAGAATTATTATGTTGGTCAAAATAAGGTTGTATTGTTCCAGCTACCAATCATACTATTTTAAGGCATGTGGCAAACAATAACTTTGTGTTAGCTATCTATAGGCTAAGAAGATACTGGAGACTAGGTTAGGTTTCCTTTTTTTCTGTCTGAACTTGTTGCTATTTTCCTTCCATTGAGTTTCTGATATGTAGATAACTATAGCAGCAAGGATGTTTCTGAGATATATTATGTGCACAGTATTACTGATAGCCAATTGTATATTTTCAATGAAGTTAAGTTCTTTGTGTATTATGTTCTTCGGCTTTAAAACTGTTCTGCTGTGTGAAATTTATTATTTGAGGTCATTGGTACATTCATGTGATTGTTCTGAGTAGGGATATGTAATATCGTATATGGGTATTTTTCATCTTTTAAGGCTCTCGTGCTATTATACTGAAGGGATTAATATAACTGTGTTTTGTCTGATGCTACAGGCCGGTCAAGAATCCTTCAGATCCATCACAAGGTCATACTACAGAGGAGCTGCTGGTGCACTTTTGGTTTATGATATCACTAGGTACTGCTTTTGTACTTCCACATTTTTTTTTACATCTCTTGCTCTTTGGAAATGCCATCCCACTACTGACCCACTTCCTACAATGAATTTTTAACTCATAGCATTTAACTCGATAAATAGTTGTATAATTTTTTTGTCACGGTTCTCATATTAGCATTTGCTTGGGAATGATCAACATTATATTTGTCATGGGTTTCCTTGTTACTAGTCTGTGCAAGTCCTCTTCTGTACCCAAACTACTGTATTTTTTGTTCATCGTCTTTCCTGTGCATCAGGAGGGAAACCTTTAATCACTTGGCTAGCTGGCTAGAAGATGCAAGGCAGCATGCAAATCCAAACATGACAATTATGCTGATAGGCAACAAATGTGATCTTGCCCATAGAAGGGCCGTTAGCACAGAAGAAGGAGAACAATTTGCAAAAGAACATGGGTTGATTTTCATGGAAGCATCTGCGAAAACTGCTCAGAATGTAGAGGAGGTGACCAAGAATTTCCTTAATTCTATGACATAAGATAAAAACTATGGCCTCAATAGTCATATTTCCCTTCATATTTTCACTAGTGCATTATCTGCAGGCTTTCATTAAAACAGCAGCAACAATATACAAGAAGATTCAAGATGGAGTGTTTGATGTTTCAAATGAGGTTAGGATCTTCAATTCTCCTTTTGTTAGTTGCTTCACTCTTTTGCCAATGAGAAGATCGCTTGCTTTGTAGAGACCTATGAATTTTCTTGCTTCAAGTTAGCAAGATCTCATGGGTGCTGTGTGATTCTTTCTGAGTTATCTTGACTCTAATTTTTCGTAAAGTTGCCAATTTTTGAGTGACATCTCCATTCACCTTATTGCTTATCTTACTAACATTAAACAATATACCTTACTACCATGTAAGAGCACAATGAAAGTTATGAAGCAACTTAGCCCATTACATTTTGATTGTGATTTTTCTCTATTATCAATATTTAAAACTCAAAACTGATCGCCTAATTGATGTCATCTTGTACTTGCTTCTTCCTTTCTCAGTCATATGGAATAAAAGTAGGTTATGGTGGAATTCCCGGGCCTTCTGGCGGTAGGGATGGTTCTTCTTCTCAAGGTGGAGGTTGTTGCAGTTGAGGTTCGGTTTTGAAACACCGCAGACATTCTTTGCTGCTCTTCTGGGCGTTATGTGTATACTCCACAACTTGGCATTGTGATTAAGTCGTAGTTTTGCTTGCAGTTAAGTTTTCTGGGTGCCATTGTGACTGTATATCTGACATCACAGCTGGGAGTGAGTAAAAGCATACATGTTTTGTTTTAGTTGTGGTTTGTTTTCCTGTGTTTGTGCAAATGTAAAACCAGTGTAACTATAGTGTCATCTTGTTTTTTGTTTGTTAAACTCTTTCACTGAGAAAAGGATTGCGCACTTCTCTACTCAAACGCCAAATCCACGTTCACCACAATTTGTCGATGCAAAACTATATTCAATCTAAATGTGTGAATTAAATTACTAAATTATTCTTAGTAATTAAAATAAGTGAGGATATTATAGGTATATATGGATTAAAAATATATGTAAAATATAGGGCAGATGTGTGTGATTTTTATTTATAAGAAAAAAGGTAATTAAACTACACAATTTTGTATAAAATTAGGTACTAATCTCTGTTTGTTTCTGCTAAAAAAAAGTACTAATCTCTGTTTGTGTCGTAACAAGTGGTGAACTTTTACTTATGTCTTTGATTTTAATTTCAATTTTATACCCAATTTTACCTAAGCAAGTGGCAACCGAAACTCCACACAAGTTGCCTCGTGATCTTTAAACACAACATAGAATTTATCGGGAACCATTTTCACATTTATCCATCAACAAATAAACTCCACACTCGTACACACTAAGTGATTCGAACCTCTCAGTTTACTAATTGAAGGAGAAATATCTTACTAATTGAGTTATGTTTCATCATCAAATAGAAATAATTCTATATGAAAGTAAAGAGTATAAGACAACTCAAAAAAGTATGAGATCAAAATGGAGTTTTAGCCAATTCCAATCAATTGAGTTTTACCATACATGTTCTAAATTTACGGATCGTTTATTCGATCATTGTGCAATATCTCTTGTTATGACGATCACCATATGTCAATAAAATTGAAAAACCTACCATAATTTTCAAGATACATGGTAATCAATCATATATCTGCATGATGTTTCACTATATGATGCAATAAAAATTGTGTACGCGTGTTGATTTAGTGGTTAATGTATGAGATTAAAGGTCTCAGTTTCGAATCACTCGTCACATAATTTTTTAATTTATTATAAAAAGTTGTGGAATTTTTAAGATAAAATTGGCGAGATAAAACAGTAAGTCATAATTAAGCAACTAATAGTTTTAAATTGATAAAACAGTAATGATTTGTTTTGTATGTAGAAAGAGTTGGTTACGTTATTAAACATATAGACATAAATAGATTTCCGAATCCGAACCCTGTAAATATTAGAGATGGAAGGAGAGTGATCAAGTTTGTGAGAAAATGAATAATTCGGATTTGTTTGTTAGATTTGATTTTGTTATAAATAAAAAAAGAGATGATGGTAACAGAATATCTGGTTCTCACACCATTTGTAGAGGCAGGCAGGCGTGCATGTCTTAAAACCGTTTGTATTTAGCTTATCACTCACGCGGCGTGTGAGCCATCCCACATTATTCAACCCAAACCATACCAATTTCAAGGAAGAAACTTTGCCCAAAACCAGGAAGAAAAGGTAATTATGATCCATTCTTCTCTCCATTTATTCATCGCCTCTCACACACTCATCATCCAAATTCGCATATAATTAAATTACTAGTATCTTTAATTAATAAAGCAATGGAGGCCGCCAACAACCAGAGCAGGAAGAGAGCGAGGGACGACGAAGCAGCAGCCGACAACACAGAAATCCTCCAAGCCAACAAAAAAGAATGCTCCAATCCCGTCATCGACCACGACGATCAGAAGCACTACGAATTCCACGACGGAATCGGAGTTTTCGATTTCCCGTGGCTCAAGGAGGGCGTCGTCTTTGAAGACAAGTTTGCGCCTTCTTCGTATCTAGACGAGGCTGCGGAAGCTTATTTTGCAGCGGACTGCGATCAGTCGTCTTCGCCGCAAAATCTCTCTGTTTCTCCGCCCGTCGACGGCGACGCCGGTGACGATGATAGTTTTCTGTCGCTGCAGGTGGTGGATGATCTGGAGCCGCTCGACTGCATTTGGAGCTGCGTGATTGATCAACCGCTCCTCGACGTTGGATCTAGCAAGGGATAATTATGATGGTGCATGATCCATTTTTCTGCAAAATCATGCTTTTTTGAGCCAGGAATTAGATCCGAGGCGCCGTCGAAACTCGAAAATACTGTTTTTTCTTTTTTCATTTTCTTTTCTTCTTTTTTAAATTAGAGCAAATTAATAGTGAGATGTAGCCATGGGATTAGATCCAATACATATTTCCAGTGAACCTAAATTGGAGAGATGGAAATACAGATTACGATGAGAATTGAATATTAGTATCTATCATCCATTACCCAAAATCCAAAATTTTGCCATTTTCGAAAGAGGGGTGGGTTATTGGTTTTGGATTGGATAAAAACACTACGTTTACATCAATAAGGTAGATCCATATATATATGACTTTATTATGTGTGGACTATATATAGGCGTAACCACTCGATCTCGGTAATTACATGCATGTTTAAGAAATTTTATTCAGTATTATTTATATTATTTCGTGTTGTGGACAAATATCGTATGTGTATAATCATAATATATTATGTATATGTGATTGACGTAGCAAATAAAACAAGCGTTGCATACTAATTACACAAGTGGAAATTAATTAAGCGAGTCTCTTCATGTACAAGCTTGGATTTTAATTTGATTTTTTTTTTTCAGTAGATGGCCTTCAACAGCTTTGCTTTCCTTGAAAGAAAAGAAATATACCCCTAAGTGCGTGTAATGAGCATCTCAAAATTCACAAGAGCTTTTCTAAATATATTTAATTATCAAATTAAATTTTGTATATTTTTTTATAGGAAGCAGAATTAAGTAAATTGCATACGATAAAATAAATACGAAGTCAATAGAATTTCCTTTATTTCACGAGGTACCTATATATTTTGGGGCTTGGATAATGTGGAAGAATCACGCTTGATGTAGGAATGTTAGTAAGGAACCAAAGGCGCATAAACAAAGGATCTTATCGCCAACGCATCATTTGCTCACTAGATGATGTTATTATGGAATTCTATAAAATTGTAGTTAACTAAAAACTAGCCCTTTCAAAGGAAAATATTAGTAAAAACTAACGTTCATTTGAGATAATTTATAGGTTGCGGCCAGCTGACGAATGAAATATGAGTGGATAATATGACTCTTGGTTTAGGTCTTTGATTCGTGATCGTTACAACTTACAATAGAATTCGATCAAGAATAAATGGCTGAAAATAAGAATACAACATGCATAATGTTCATTAATTTTATAGTAGTGACATGTATTGTTCACCTTATATACTGCCACAGTAAATAATGTCATTTTCCATTGATCATTTATGACAAAATAGATACACAAAAACTCTTGTAAAACCGATTTCATGGTGAAATCAGCTTCACAATAACACTACTTCAACATACAAATGACATTTTATCATTTTAAGGTGTCATTTATGTACTGTCAAGGTAAATAATGCCATTTTCCACTATTCATTTATGACAAAATTTAGATACACAAATCCTCCTGTGAAACCGGCTTCACAATGACACCACTTCAACATATAAATGACACCACTTCAACATATAAATGACACTTTAATGGTTTCAGGCATAGATAAAAAAAAGTCAATATAAGGTATTTATTTGCCTATATTTGGTATTCTAAATTATTACCTAAGAAAAGCAGAAGCTCGATCTAAATATATTGTCCATGTTCATGGTTCTTTATCAAGGTCGCCGCTTTTGCATCAAGAGAAAATCGTCTGATTGAAAATGTTGCAATTCCCCTTTTGCAGAGCTATTGAGCCCGCGGAAAATTGACTGAGCATTATATGAAATCTTTCAACGGGGTTTCTCAACAACCACGATGATATCCACATTACGGCACACGAGGAAAAGAGTAGGGATGTCAAAAAAGCCCAAAATTGAGGGATCGATCCGATTAGACCGAAAAAAATGTGGGTTATGGCTGAAAATTTTTAGCTCGAAAAAAATTTAGTCCGAATGGCCCGAACCGAAAATAGCCCGAGCCCGAGTGGGTTGGCCCGATTAACCGAACACTTTCTTAATAATTAATTTTTAAACTTTAATACTTTAGTTTTTAATTCGATAATAACATTTTGATGCTTGTAGAATATGTTTTGATTTTTTCCAACAATTGATAACAAACATCTATGATATAAAAGTCAAAGAAAGATAGTCATTTATTTTAAATCTATATACAATTTTATCGGAAACGAAGTTAAAAGGTAGATATTATGTAAACTTACGTTAAACTAACACTAATTTTTGTATCTAAAATAAAGCGAAATGTCTTAATTTAAAAAATACGACATATTTTTATCACAAAAATATGATTATCTATAAGAAAAATTAAACATATAAAAAAATCATAAACTTGTGGGCCCGAATGGGCTAGCCTGAAACCGAGTAGGCTAGGGTTAGGGTCAAAAAATTTTAGCCCAAAAAATAAAAAAACCGATTAGCCCGAACCGAAAATAACTCAAAATCGAATGGGCTGGCCCGAAATCAAGTGGGTTGACCCGATTGACATCCCTAGAAAAGAGCATCTAAAAAATAAATTCATCTGTGAAAATTGTTGAGTGATGATTGAGCAGAAGAGTTCGGATGAAATTTGATTGAGGCAGTCGCAATTGCTAAGAATTTTTGAGTGATTGGTTTGGATGGCGGCACAAGTAATTACTAAGAATATCGGTAGTGGAGAGCTAAGGTGGGCTCTTAAAAGTGGTCCCCACCATTTAAAAGCCCACGTGCTATAGTGGGAGAGCCCCACCTTGACTCTTAAATTTAATTTTTTATTTTAAATTTAATTTTAATGTTATTTAATTTACAATTAATTATTTCACATCTAAATTAATAATTAAAATTTCATTGAAGGATCGAAATTAATAGTACTCGCCACTAGCATGAGAATTGTTGGATGAGGAGTTGGAGGAAGACATTTTTGAGGAATAATGAGATGAATTAAGTGGAAAATGACAAGGAATGGAGTATGTATTTATAAAAGAGAAAAATGGGGGGGGGGGGGAAGGGTTCCAACCATACCTTCATATACCGTACTCCCTCCGTCTCACAAAAACATGAACATTTTGCCAGCTTTGGCCGTCTCACAAAAACATAAACATTTCCATTTTGATACACCAGGGTCGGTCCTGTATCTCACAGGGCCTTAGGCACAAAATTATAAAATGGGCCATTATAATTTTCTTTTATATTTACGATACAACAACAATGTATTAACATAATCGTTTTCAGCTAATTATTCAAAAGAGTTTTCACTTTGCATATTAGCATATGTTTTGAAATTCTATTTTATTGTTAAGAAAAAAGTTACATATATACTATATATATATAAAAAAAAATGTGCCCCCAAAAATTTAGGGCCCTAAGCGGCAGCATGTTGAGCATGTGTTCAAGTACGAGCTTGTGGTACACTATCCCACCATAATTCATTTACTTTTGATCTCTACTTTTATAAAGTGGACCTCTTTTCACTCACAATACACTTTTATCTAACATTTCTTAAAACTCGTGTCACTTACAAATGTTCATGTTTTTGTGAGACGAATGAAGTAATTCTTTGATCCAAGAAAGAGCTTCCCTGATCCATTCGATCTCTTTCTCTGACACCCTCGACAATAAGCCTCCCACGAAAATCACGACTAATAATCCATACATCCATAGTGTTGGTCTCCTTAGAAGGCAACATTCACACCACACTATATCCAACTCTTTGGAAGATAATGCCATTTGACACAGCACCAACAGATCGCGCAGAAAGAGTTGTTACGCTAGTTTGAACTAGGAATGACAGTAGATTTTGGACTCGATCCAAATTCGCGGATGAAGATAATTTTTTCTAGGATTTGGACCTTGTAAAAAATTGGACCCGATAGATCTGAACCTGATATGAATTATTTCTAAGATTTTTGAATCTGTGATTGGAGCAAAAGTTATGAGACCCAAATCTGGTCCAGATCGAGCTCGTGAATCCATTTATATATTAAAAAAATTATTCCCTTCGTCTCACTATTGTTGTCCCAAAACTTTTGGGCACGATAAATAAGAAGAATGTTAAAATTGGTAGAAGGTTGTAGGCCACACCTTTTGAAGGGTTTCCTTCGTTGATGATGGTGGAGCTGCCTTTCGGTTTGTTGCTTTTGTTCTTGTCCTGGCCGATCTGTTTGGCCTTTCGGGTATCGGTTTTTTGGAGTTTCTTTTGTTGTTTTTTGTTAGGGAAACGAGCCGGGTCTGCTTCAGGACGATGGTTAGGCCGGAGTTCTGGAAGCGGTCTCTTTTCCGCTCTTTTCCCTTTGCTGGTTCTGTTTTAGACGAGTACTCTTTTTCCCTCTATAAGGTTTTTCCCTTTGGGTTTTCCTTATAGAGGTTTTAACGAGGCTCGGCCCTTAGTCTGCTTTCTTGTGCTTTCAAGGGTTTTAGGTTTTTTTCTTTTTTCTTTCTTTAATAAAATCGCAATTTAATATGGAAATGGGACAATAATAATGAGACAACTCAAAATGGTAAGTGGGACGGATGGAGTATAATTTTATTTTATTTTTATCTAACTCTACCCTAAATATCTATGACTCATCTATACATTTCTTTTCATAAACAATACTCCCCCTGTCCATGAAGTAAGTACTCATATTTTCTTTTTGATACGTCCACCAAATGAGTACCAATTTTCTTTTTTAGTAAGTGTACCACACACAACACACGCACAATAGAAGTGGGTTCCTTATTCCACTCACACGCTTAATCAATTTCTTAAAACCCATGTCACCCCAAAATGGGTACTCATGTCGTGAACTGAGGAAGTACTATATAATTCTATTAAATGTAATATTTTACTTTTATCTTAATTTAAAATTCAGTTATTATTATTATTATTATTATTATTATTATTATTATTATTATTATTATTATTATTATTATTATTATTATTATTACATCTTTTATTTGTATTGCTAATATTTTTTTTTCTTTTTTCAATGTAAAATAGAAGACAAATTGTTTCACTGTTATTGAATATTGTGATGAAGATAGAGAAAAAAATTGATTTTAATGATATGGTAATTAATTTTCATCCCTTCTGTACATATACAATTGAAATAAGTGTGTATCTCATTATCTACTACTAATATGTTATTTAGTACTTGATTATTATATTCTTACTTATTTTGAATTTTATAATATTTATTTTATGGATTATATATGGTGTAATTATTTATTTTTGAATAATTATTGAAACTTTAAACAATAATTATGATTTATTTTTAGTTAATTTAAAATTTATAAATTTAATTTTAAAAGAGAAAAATATTATGGATACGGGTCTAAACTCGAAATCCTGTGAATCTTATGGATTTGGACCTGAATTTAATTTTATTTGGTTCCAATGAATCTTTATGAAACACGATCCAGTGCAGATGCAATTGATTTTTGTCCCTAGTTTGGACCATGAGCATTCTTTGAGTGGTAAATTGATAACTCATGATGTTAAAAGTTTAAATTCGAATCTGTAATGCAATCTTTAAAATTTACTCCCTCCGTCCAGTAAAAATAGTTCTTGAAGGGAGTGACACAAATTTTAATAAAAATGGTTAAGTATGTTATGAGTGGAGAAAAAATTCCACCATAAAGATAGTGTTAATAATGATAATTAATTGTATTGTGAGTGAAGAGAGGATCCCACCATATGATAGAATATGTAAATAAATTGATATATATAAAGTAATTTATTGTGGGTAATATCCATAAATAGATTAGGACTATTTTTTATAGACACCCAAAAAAAATTAAGACTATTTTTATAGGATGGAGGGAGCACATTTTTTCGAAAAAAAATCACATTATCCAAATTATACTGAATAGTCAATTATGTGTTACGTTGAAATCAAATAATTGAAATTAGGGTTGTAAACGAATCGAAGCGAATATCACTGTATTCGATTTGTATTCATGAAATTATTCAAAATTCAAATCAATATTCGAATGCCTTTCAAATAATAAATCCGATTCGTATTCGATTCGAATTAATATTCGAACTATTCGTATTTGATTCAAATATTCGATTTAATTCAAAATTTTATTAAAAAAAATCTAAAATAATATTCTAAACAATACTATAAGATTCTATATTCAACCTAGAGATATGAAACTGAAAGAAAGGTGAGCGTTTGCTCTTAAATTTATGGCTTAGAAATATTAAGATTTAGTTTTAATTATTATTTTTTGTTTAATTCATTTAATTATAATTTATTAGCTTATCTATTTATCATAAGGTTTAGGTTGGTTGCTGTTATACGTTTATTTAATTAGTTATCTCTATTCAATTATAATTTAGATAGTTATAAATAATATTATATATATATATATTATAATAAATATTTAATCGAATCAAATTTTAAAATTTTCAATTTGTATTTGGTAACTAACCGAATCAAAAATATTATTTGTATTTGAATTCAATTCATAAATTTTCAAATACAAATATCAAAATTCGAACACGAATACCAAATCGAATAAAATTATTTAATTCGTATACAACCCTAATTGAAACTTGAAAGTGTTAATGAATATCATGCTCATTTGTATCAAACTGTATTTCACCATATTTAACATCTTTCAGTTTATGGTAATATCAAATTATTTGGTTTCGGAAATTTTGACGATAAATACTTGATCAAAGTTACTTTAAATAGTTTGATTTTAGTGTTATTATCTGAATATTCATAGTACACCAATCAAAGTTGCTTTAAATGGTTGACCAAATTAACTGTAAAAATAATAGTACTGGCTTTAGCCATTTCCATTAACTTGTATAGAGGTTCTATTGTTCTTAATATAGAACTTGCTAAAAATAATAGTACTAATTTATATTAATAATTTAATATTCGATAAATTAATTAGTTCTCTATAATAATAATTTTCTCCGATCCTGAATTAAGCCCATCCTATAAATTATTAATTTCGATAAATTAATAAAATAATAATTTTTCGGAAAATCCTTATATAAATTTATAGTCAACATTATAAATTAATAATATCATAAGATCACAAAGATAATTACGATAATTTAGTAAATATGATTTTGATGTTGTTTGCTTCCTAGTAAAATTTGAATCAAAATAAATTTCATCTATAATTTTTCGCACTTAAAAAAGCTTGGCGTGTGAAGTTTCCGATCTGGAACAAAAAACTATAAGCATGTTTGTTTGTATGGAAAGTAATCTGAATTGGGATTGTTATTCCCAGGAAAATGATTCCATGGAAAATGAATTCTAATAGATTCATTATCCAGTGTTTGGAAATATCAAAACTAATTATTAGAATTCTGGATTGTATCATTAAATAAATATATT
Source organism: Salvia miltiorrhiza (assembly GCF_028751815.1). NCBI lineage: Eukaryota > Viridiplantae > Streptophyta > Magnoliopsida > Lamiales > Lamiaceae > Salvia > Salvia miltiorrhiza. The sequence continues at coordinate 10,771,238 of NC_080391.1, forward strand.
TAATTAATATATGTGTAAGAATTAAAGTGATATTTACTCTTAATTTTCAATAATTCAGAATATAATTTTCGAGGTTTAAAAAATTATTTTCAATAATTCAGAATATAATTGATAGTGTGAAAATAGTTCGGGGTTTAAAGTGATATTTACCCTTAATTTTATAGTAACAACAAAGTACATTATTAAGATTAACTAAATGATTTATAATTCTAAAATTAAATTCCTTTTTTTCTTAGATAATAATAATAATAATAATAATAATAATAATAATAATATTATTATTATTATTATTATTATTATTATTATTATTAACAATACGTATGATTCATAATTCTAAGAATTAAATTATGATTTCTTAAAATAATTCATGAATTAATTAATTAATTAATAATAATAATAATAATAATAATAATAATAATAATAATAATAATAATAATAATAATAATAATAATAATAATAATAATAATAAGTATGATTCATAATTCTAAAAATTAAATTATGATTTTCTTAAAATAATAATAATAATAATAATAATAATAATAATAATAATAATAATAATAATAATAATTTTCATTTTATAAAAAAATAATATTGGATATATATGTAAGTAAGAATCCTGAGAATAAAGAAAAAGAATACCTAAGAAAAGCTAGGAATAAGAATCCTGGAAAGTTGTACTACTTTCCTTGTTTTCAGGATTCTGATTACTTTCTCTATCTAACAAAAATTTAACCAAACACATGAATTTAATATTTTGAAATCAAATTACTTTCCCAGGACAGAATCTGTGCCAAACAAACATGCCCAAAGGGTTTTCCATGTTATTATTGCTTCCTTTATTGTATCACTAATAGTTTCATCCTCAGCTGTAAATCTGTAATTTCAATTACTATACCAATAATTTCTTCTAATGATCTATGAACATGCTTTATTCTCACTATAATAATTCAATATGTGATTCATACAGTAACCAAGATAATCAATCGTTGTGTTGAGTTCACAGATACTTTTTAGTATCTGCTTCATTTAAATTCATAGATACTTTTCACTACATTAGAAAATACTACTAGTATGTCATCTCGTAGATGTCACAATATATTTTATTATTTTTAAATTATTAAATTATCAAAAAATATCAAATTAAATATCATCATTTATGAGTTAAATTAATTGATAATTTAAAAATTGTTAATTTAAATATTAGTATTTGATTTGAATTAGTGTATAATAACAATATTATAGACTTAATGAGTATAATAATTAAATTTATAGATTATAAATAAAATAATTTAAGTCAAACTAATAAATTATTAATATAACCAAATTAATAGTTCATACTTATTATAACAATTTTAAACTCTTAAATCCCAAACTATTTTATTGTGCATATTTAAATAACCCAAAACTAATTAAAAACAATATATAGAAAAAAAAGATAACAAAAAAAATATATTTATACAAATAAAAAAATAAATAATTCATAGACAAAATATAACTAAATATTAAATAAATCTAAAAATAATTTAAATTCTAATATTTAGTTATACAACTAATTTTCTATCTATAAATTTATATTAAAATTAATACAAATTTCACTTTTTAAACCTTTTATTTCTTAAATTTAAAAAGTTATAAAATAAATCAATATAATCTCCTTCTCCTTAGTTGCTTTAAAAAGTACTTATACTCCCTTCAGCCCAATAATAACGTTCTAAAAAAATGGGGCACACAAATTAAGAAAATCTATATAATATGCATCTTTTTTTCTCTCCAATTTCTCCCTCCATTTTTCTCTCTTCTTCCATCAATTTGTTTACTATTGTTTTTAATCTTTTTTAATTTTTTTTCTAAACATCATCATATTTGCATCATGAGAAAAAATATTTAATATGCATCTTAAATTTAATTTTGTGACAAATTCTTTAATATGGTATAAAATCATCAAAAATAAAATTAAAACGAATAAGTCATGAAAAATTTAAAAATTAAAATATTTTATTTTCTCTATATTCATTAAAATTTTACAACTTTTTATTTATAGTTGTGTATGAAAATATTTAATTATTAATTATGATACGTAACACTCTATAATAATAACAAGGTGTAGTGACAATTTTCATCATCAAATAATTCGAATTTATTTAATAACTATTATCATTACACTTTATACAAAGTTGAAAATTTACGTTATCAAATTCAGCATTTTATTGAGTAAATTATGTGAATTATTTTATTTTATTTGCAAAACATATTTTGTACTATATAGTTTAAATTCGATGCTCTCCGTGCAACGCATGAATGGGTGTACTAGTGTAGATAAAATAAGAGAGAGAGAGAGATAAAGTAAACGATGAGAGAGAGATAAAAAGAGTAGTGAAAAAATAAGGGAGATATAAAGTAAATAAAGAGAGAGATAGAGATAGTAGATAAAATAAATTATTTACTTTTTTGGATTGAGACATTATAAATGAAACACCCAAAAATGAAATTTATGGACGTTATTATTGGGACGGAGGGAATAATAACTTAAATATATATAATTTTAAAAACATTATAATTAAACAATCATGTAATTTTTTTTAAAAGACATCTACTTACTTTTCCACAAACAAATGAAAACAACATGAAATTTAGAGATAGATGAGAGAGAGAAAAAAAAGTTAATTTTGACGTTTTAAACGATAATAATGTATTCGTTTCAAATTTATTTTTTATAATTTTTTACATCAAATTAAAGATCTTGTTACAATCTTTAATTTAACAATCATATTAAATATTTTTTCATAAATCGAAATTGATAATTTTTAGGAAAAAAAAAATCAAAACAGAAAAAAGAGAAAAGAAGAGTGTGAAAAAACGAAAAGTACAGATAAGTAAGCAAAACTCCTCATATTTAGAGGATGAAAAAAATCATACCAAAATTGTAAATTAATGTAGTAAATAATCTAAAAATTTGATTCCATGGTTCGCGTTGACAATATGAATTCATATGTTCAACATCAGTAATTCTGGCCTCCAAAAAAAAAAACAGCAGTAATTTTGGAAGAAAATAGTATGATGAGTAATACAATTGAAAAAAAAAACTAAGCAATTGAGAATTAATCAATTTGTTTGAATTGATTAGCTTCGAAATACGACGTATCGTCCTACTCGATGTGGTATGTATTACTAGCATATGATAATTAGTTACTTGTCAAAAGGGGAAGGAAAAAAAAAGGTAATGAGGTGAAGCCGCAAAAAAGAAAGCATAAAAGCGAAGAGGAGAAACAACGGTAGCGGACAGCGCAACTCAGATCAACATCATCAAAACCCATTTACATTTTCATATTTTTCCATTCTCTTCTTATAATTATTCTTCTGCGAGTGTCGAGTGTCATCGATTCATTCTTTATTTGATTTATCGATACTAGTTTAGTGTTTGTTTGTGGGTGTTTCTTCCGCTACTGTGAAGAAGATTCTTCCCGACACATATACTGCTTTTCTTTTCAAAGACAAGACTCAACCCAATTTTCACACACAAGTTTCTGGGTTTTCTCTCTAATCCGCATTAGAAAAGTAATCTTTGAGTGGATTTTCCTTATTTTGCATTTTCAGCCCAAAATTGCACTAGAATGTCCCATTTGTGGTTTTAATTCTTTTTTTTTTTTTGAAAAATCTAGATTTCTTTTTCTGGGTTGTTCTATTAATGTGTTTCACCGCGAGATTCGTTCCTGGAACTCGAAACCTTGATTAATTATGAAGATAAAGCTGCGGAAGTCTGTGATTTTTTTGCTGTCGGTGACCGTTCTCGCCCCAATTGTTCTATACACTAACACTCTTGGAGCGTATCTCGCTTCCTCTTCTTGTAATTCTCCGTCTTTCTTTTAATTATTGTTTAAGCCCTTTTTTGTATATTTATTTAGTAGGTAATGATTTATACTGGCTCTCTTTTTCTTTATTGCATTATTGATTGATTTGTGATTTCCTTTTTGCTCTTTTGCAGCCAGGAATGAATTTGTGGAAGATGTTTCAACCTTTGTACGTCTTTATCAATTACTTGTTGTGGCTATTGTTGTATTATTAGCCCTTTTCTTTTCAAAGAAGAGGGGTTTTGATTCTTGGATTTGTTGTTTTTTAGACATTCGCTGGTGAAGTCAGACCATTAAATGTGCTACCTCAGGTAATGAATTCTTGAATTCTTTCTTTTCCTTTCCTCCTTTGATGTGTATTTTTGTTATGGTGATTTTAGATCTTTGTCGTCCTGATCTGCTGTAAGTAATGTTCTAACTGTTAGGAGTCGTCTGCTGCGTTGAAAGAACCTCTGGGTGTAGTTTATTCAGAAAATTTAGCCGATTCTGGTTCCAAAGGCTCTAGTGTTTCATCCGGAGAAAATGCTCATATCACTAGACAACTCGCCGAAGGTTGTTATTTTACTTGTATTCTCTTTTGCATCTGCCTGCTGAAGTGAATGCTAGGTTATGGTTTTATTATACTTATGGAATTAATCATATATTCAGCAGAGGATGGAATTTCAAGTTTATCCAACTTGAGCAGTGGTCAGAATACCATAAGGCAGGTGATTGATCAGGTGCATGAGGTTGCGCTGGAGAAGAAGGAAGAAAACTCAAGGGAGGCTGAATTGATTGGGAAAGTAAATGAGGTTGAACAAAATAAAGCGAAGACAGAAATTGGTTCCCGGCGTTCCAAGGCCAGATCAGAAAGGCCATCGGAAAGAATAGTAAGATTTTTATCTACTGCTGGTGCTTCTTTGATTGAAAGAGTAACTATGTCTATGACATACTTTTAATACTCTCTTGGTTTTAAGCTTCTTTCATTACTCCTCCACGTAAAGGGATTTTGCATAACTTTATGGCTTTAGAGAAAGCTGCTAGTTCTTTTGTCAAGTGATCAGTCACATTGTAGGAGTTCTTGGAATCATCTTGCGTTGGCTTCCTGTCGATTGAACCTCATACGTTTTCTAGTTCTCCCATGGCCATTAGAAACAGTCGGTAGTTTATGTTATATATATAGAAGACCACATGTTTGCACATTTTCTGATTTTGTCATCGGATAGCAGGTCAAAATTGACTTGTGCAGTTTATATTTCCGTTCTTTCTATTCTATTTTCACCCTTATAAACTACAACATCTACTACATTCTTCACAGGCGGTTGTCAAAGATAATTCTAGAGAGGCTAGAACTGAAAAACAGAATGAACAGATAATAATGCCAGATGCTCGTATACGCCAGCTGAAGGATCAACTCATTCGAGCAAAACTTTATCTTTCCCTCTCTGTGACTCGTACCAATCCTCACTTTGTAAGGGACCTGCGCTTGCGTATGAAAGAGGTTCTGAAAGTACTTGGAGATGCCACCAAGGATTCGGAGCTGCCAAAAAAGTAAGTTATATTGTTGTATGTGTATCAGATTTGATTGTTTCAGGAAGCCTCAAACCCCTGCAGCTGAAGCATGTTAAATTCCTTTCTTTTAGTTTTTGCAGTCTCTAATTTCTGCCCTGTTTTGGTTTTTGGTTGAGTTTAGTGCTTTAGAAAGGTTGAACGCAATGGAGCAAACACTTTTGAGAGGCAAACAATTAGAAGATGATTGTGCTGGCTCAGTAAAGAAACTTCGTGCCATGCTACATTCTGCTGAGGAGCAGCTTCGAGTCCATAAGAAACAAAACTTGTTTTTGACGCATTTAACTGCCAAGACAGTGCCTAAAGGGCTTCATTGTCTTCCTCTGCGTCTTTCAACAGAGTATTTTATGCTGAACACATCCCAACAGCAATTCCAGAACGAAGAAAAACTTGAAGATCCCCAGCTATACCACTATGCCTTGTTTTCAGATAATGTATTGGCAGCAGCAGTGGTTGTGAACTCAACGATAACCCACACAAAGGTGAAAGAATTATTAAAACACAAGTGTTATTATTTGCAATGCAAGAATAGCAATCTTGTTCATCTTTAATGTAATCGAAAATAGTTCAACTGTTGCCTCAAAATCTGATGATAACTTTTCTGTCTTGACCAGGATCCGTCGAAACATGTCTTCCATATTGTGACTGATAGGCTCAATTTTGCTGCGATGAGAATGTGGTTTTTGGCAAATCCTCCTGGCAAAGCAACCATTCAGGTCCAGAATATTGAGGAGTTCACATGGTTGAATTCAAGTTACAGTCCAGTTCTTAGGCAGCTGGGTTCTCCCACCATGATTGATTATTACTTCAAGAATCGCCACGGTGAATCTGATTCTAACATTAAATTTAGAAATCCAAAGTACCTATCGATGATGAATCATCTTCGCTTTTACCTTCCGGAGATCTTCCCAAAGCTGGACAAGGTTTTATTCTTAGATGATGATATTGTGGTGCAGAGAGATCTTACTGGTCTATGGTCTCTTAATCTAAGGGGCAAAGTCATTGGTGTGGTTGAGACATGTGGAGAGAGCTTCCACCGGTTTGATCGTTACCTCAATTTTTCAAACCCACTTATTTCAAAAACATTTAGTCCTCGTGCTTGTGGTTGGGCATTTGGAATGAATATCTTCGATCTGAACGAATGGAAGAAGCAAAATATTACAGAAGTATATCACAAATGGCAGAACCTGGTAAGACCCATTGTAGTTTGTCTTGTGACACCTTTTCTTGATAGCATCTTCACTCTTGATTAATAAGTGGGCTTCCTAATTGAAGTATACAGTATAACCAATCTTATATTAGGGATTTTATGAGTGTGTGATAATGCATGGAACTATAATAGAATAATGTGGTCTCGATTAGTTGAAGTTTGAACGCATATTCACATGACAGTTAACACCATTTTAGCTGCGATCTTTGCTGTCTTAGCATTATGCCTGTATTTCTTCGTGGGACTTGTATTTTATTTTTAAATTTTTTATTCTAAGCTACATTATCTTTTTGTGCTCAGAATCATGACAGGCTGCTTTGGAAGCTGGGGACTTTGCCACCTGGTTTGATAACCTTCTGGAATCGCACTTTTGCTCTGGAGAAATCTTGGCATGTTCTGGGACTTGGTTATAACCCAAATGTAGGGCAGAGGGATATCGAGCGGGCAGCAGTTATACATTATAATGGCAACCTAAAGCCGTGGCTTGAGATAGGCATACCAAAGTTCCGAAACTATTGGGCGAAATTCGTGGACTATGATCAAGCATATTTGCGGGAGTGCAATATCACTCCTTAAGTTTGCTGTCGTCGAGGTATGTGCTTCTGCCATCCTGGTTTGACGAAGGCCGGAGCTGTTAGTAATATATCTTGCTAGCGGAGCATAGTCGTGTTAGATATATGATTCTCCACCATTCATTTTTCGCCTTGATTGTTGCAAATGTGCTTAAAATGAACATGTATTGTAAATGATTGAGCACAGTCTTCCCCTCCCTCTTCCAATCCCAATTTATATTCATTTTTTTGCTTGAGTTTGTTGATGGTGCCTATATGTTGCCTATAGTTACTAGTTTGTCTTGTACCTTTTTTTCAGTTGAGATAAATCCCTAGATTATGGGACACTATCAATGCAAGTTTTCATGTTGTCAACTGCGATTTATCTCTTCAGTTTCAACTGTGTTTCGTCTTCTGTTGTAATAGGATTATGGTTTTCAAAGCACGTCGTTTTCAATGTACAATATACAAGTGTAATATCGTTGTTGGTGGATATTGAATTTCATGCACATATAGGTATAGCTGCGGACAGGCTGTAGGCCAAGCTACGCATAAATTAAATTATGGGAGATGAATTATATATGTGTGATACCAGAAACATCCAGCTTTGCTCACGTGCATCATTAATACGCAAATTATGATTGTCGGTCGTGGTAGGCCTATACTTCAACATTTTTGTGTATTATGTAATTCATAAATCAACCTCATCCCACGATTGCACACCTCAAATCTTAATTAACTCTCTTGGATTAGGAAAATCCAATTTTTAACACCAAACTAATCATAAGAAAATTGGTTCTCAAAAAAAAAAGTCTTAAAAGTGATTAAGAAATTCTAAATCTGCCCTTTCGGGAAAGGGGAAAATAGATGTAGAGACTTGCGGCCATATTTGGTGTAATTAAGTGGAGTGGTTGGTTATGGATGATGTCGGCCAAGATAAGATTCATACGAGAGTTTAGGATCTATAGCGACTCTACATGGTATCAAGTGTTCCTTAAGATTAATTATTTTGACAATTCCATGAGCTTCTTACCCTTTTCTCTAGGAATGGTTGTCTTTTTTACTTCGATGAGTACTATTTTTTTAAGTTCAGAATTCTCAATTAGTTCAACTATGTAGTTACTTCTGTGGTCGCTGGAATAAGTGATATATTTAAAAATGCTTTTTTAAGAAAAAAGTAAGTGTTATATTTCAAAATTTCATGGTAAAAGGTTGTCATATTTTTCATTTTATCCTTCTCATCAACGCAAATACTAATAATTAGGGACAGTAAGAGTAAAATTTCTTATTTTGTTGATATGTATGTTTTGATGGCAGGAACACTTATTTAAAAATAGAGGAAGACATCTTTATCAGTCAACACGATTGGAGTAGTAAAAGGCTTGAATAAATATTAACTTAATTTGTCCCACATATATAGACTGATTAGAGTTTACACAAAAATTAAGAAAAACCATTGAAAATGAAAATATACAAGTAAACTTCCTAATAATATGCTCATATTTATTATTTAATGATGAATTAAAGCTGGAGTAAATTAAAGAATTAAATATGAATATAATAATAAATGAGTACTAATTTTTATGGAAACAAGCCTATATATATATGGGACGAAGGGAGCAATACAAACTTGAAAGCTAAGTGCTTATTTTATTAAGAAACTCTTTAACATTCTTGCTTCCCGACTAGAAATAAACAAATATTCCTAAATTTAGTATTCATTTGAGAACAACACAAGTGTTAATAAAGTGGTTGGATGTATTATGAGTAGAATAAGAGTCTCACATTTACGTTGGTGTTAAAGTGATTAAAAAAGTGGAGTACTGATTCCACATTTCATAAGATTGTGTGTAGTGTAGTACTTTTACTAAAAATAGAAAGAGATATTAAATTAAGGGACATACTAAAATAAAAATATGGATACTAAATCGTGGGACGCGGGGAGTTTATAAATTTCCAAACCATCTATTTCCAGAGACCTAGAGAAATTGATTCCAGGCGATGCGAATGTTAGATAAGATGGTGGATAATACATTTACGAGTGAGGGTTAATTGTAGGTTGTTAGAAGTGTTAAAGAAAAAGTGGCAAGAAAGGAGAAGATGTTGAATGAGGTGGTTCAGATTTACAAGGAGAAATCATAAAAACATTTATGATTGTGTTGATGTAATAATTAATCCAACTCTATTTTATTGGATGGTATCTGTGTTTCAAATAACAGTTCCGCTGGGAATCAAGGCGTCCTTGATGACAGTGACGATGCCGCTCTTGATGAAGTACCCATCCGTCTCTCTCGCTGCCTCTTGCACATTCTCACTGTTTATGATCTGCAACCCAACACCGCCACCTTCGTCACCCAATCACAAACCTCATAACTAACAAACCATCAATCTACCTACCTTTACATCTTCTCCAACACGTGCATTTTTGTCGATTATCGCCCGCTTAATGTGTGAATTCTTTCCGATGCCAATTGGGATGCCGCCTTTCGCTGCTAGGAGTCTTCTGTCTGCATCAGTCTGGTGCAAACAACCCAATCAAACACCATAACTTTGCTGTGTTGTTGTTTTTTAGTGGAACTAAAAAACTGATATTACCTCATAATAGTCAGCTCCCATGAGCAGGGTGTCCTCTATGATTGCACCCTCCGATATGCATGATCGCAGTCCGATTACAGAATGGTGAATCTTACAGTTCTGACACCTCAAACAACGACTCCTTCAATCACTACCTATCATCAACAATTATGTGTAGGAGTAAAGAAACCTTACCTTTATGACGCAACCCTCACCAATGACACTGTCAGTAACATCAGCATTGAGCATTTTCGAAGGAGGTAAGTAACGTGGCTGTGTATAGATGGGAGCGGAGCGATCATAGAAGCTGCATTAGATGGACTGAGGTTATACAGTTGCAGACAGGTGGGGGCATGCAATGATTGTTTGTTAAGGCAACCAACCTGAAATCTGGGACAGGTTTTTTGGTGATCCCTAAATTGGCGTTGTAGAATGCCTCAATCGTACCAATGTCTTCCCAGTAACCATCATATAGATAGGCCTGGACCTGAAACAAAAATACTAATCTTTTGAGAAAACGATAAACCTTTTAATTAATGCTTCCTGTCTTCCAATAATTCAATCTTGCAAATGAGATTCGATATTTACATCCAAAAAATGCAGATCCTCAACCACAACTTACCCTCATACCAACTGAAGTAGCCCCTGGAATAACTTCACTTCCAAAATCATTGGCTCCAGGGAACGTGTCTCGCAGTAAATTTAACATCGCATCCTTACTGAAAACATAGATACCCATACTTGCAATGTACGGCATTTCCTTTGCTCTCTCGTCGTCTAGACCTAAAATTGTGGTGTCCACCTTGAATGGTTATAAAATTATCAAGGGTATCAGTACACAGGGTTGTCGACTAATTAAATTATACAACAAATAATAATAATAACGTAAGCAAAAGATGATGGTTGTTTGCAGATTTACCCTCATTGCTTTTAGTGCTTCTCCCTTTGGCTTCTCTGAAAATTCTACTATCTTTCCCTCCTCATCAATCTTCATTAGACCAAAGGCAGTAGCACGTTTTTCATCCATTGGCAGAGCCGCCACTGTTATATCAGCATCAGTTTCTCTGTGTGCTTGGACGAATTTCTCATAATCCATCCGATACAAATGATCTCCAGCAAGAACCAGATATTCAAGAACATCATGCTCTTCAAATAGCCATAAATACTGCCTCACAGCATCAGCTGTTCCCTAATGGATCCAGAAGTGAAACATAAAGACACAATAATTCAGGTCTGGTCAGTACAATAGACAGAGGGCAATCTAGTACAGGATTTAGAGCAACAACATATATGCAAAATTACAATTTATTATGACTAATCAACATTATATATGCAAAATTAGATTTTATCTCCACGGAATATTAATATTTTGAGGTCTACATTCTTCTATGAAACATCTCCTCAACAAAACTTAAAGAAAGACACCACCTCTTTGATCAATGCAGACATGCAAGAAAAGTATACAGACAGGCATATCTTTATTTTCATACCTGGAACCAGTTTGGATTTTCTGGGCTTTGCTGAGCAGCAAGAACTTCTACAAAACCTTCATTCTTATAGCCTCCCATATTACTTGCATAGGCCCGTGATAAGTGGCGATTAAGAGATGCAGAATTAAATTGAGTAAGGACATATATCTTTGATACATTGCTGTTCAAACAATTACTAACAGGGATGTCAATCAACCGATAATTTGCACCCAACGGGACAGCAGGTTTTGCTCTCTTTTTCGTAAGAGGATAAAGCCGCGTCCCAGCTCCACCTCCAAGAATGATGCCTAGCACACTCTGTGTAAGGATAAAAAGCGTTTTTCAATATGATGATGTAGAAAGTGAGTCCTGACATCAGAAACTCAAGTGTTAGCTCATTCTTCAAATGCAATTATTGGCTATGCAGATGCATATGATAAGCAAACACACAAATATTTCATTATGGTGGAGAAGTTTTCTTCTGTTACTTCTAAACTGCGACCTCATTCAACCTTTGGAATCAGCCAGTGAGATGCATTAGTCTCTCGAGTTCATAATTTTAACACTGCTACAAACGTTCAATTTAAACCACAATCTATTAGAATTACATTTAGTCTCATGGCCTAATTAGATTTAAATTATTACACTAAATTAAATCAGATGATACACGCATGAAAATATCTTGTATCACCCAATTTCATAAAAATGTCATCTGATGCAGAGAAGGAAGTTCACAAGATTTGTAAACAAACACTAAAACTTTGAATCTAATTGTGTTGGTTCCATAATTTTCACTGCAACCGATATACTATTAATATCTCGAGTTACAATTAAAAAAAAAAACCCAAATTCTTTACTCTGCTGCAGAATTGTGCAACGTATGAACCACAACACTCTCATATGCAGAAACACGATTTTCATAGATGATCCCGCCATGCATATGAATAGAAGAAAACATGACAAACACAGAGAGCGAGGGTTAGAGAGAGTACAGTGCTGGCATCAGGGTCAAGGCAAGTGAGAGAGGAGCTGGTATCGGAAACAGCTTTGGGAGAAACAACACGGGAAGCGGGAAATCTAGCCCTGACATTGCCTCTGCCACTAGCACTCACGCGCACTGCACCGCCAAAGAGCTCCGATTTTGCGAAACCAATGGTGCGGTTACATTGCGGTTTGCTCCCACTTAGCTCAGAAATTTTGCTGAAGCCCATTGGTGATGATGATGCCACCGCCGCCATTTGTAAATCCTTGCTACACCCACAACTATTTTATTGGTGAATCGACTCTATATTTAAGAAATCCGGGTGCTGAAATGTGTGTGTTGAGGAATGAATTGAATGTAAGATCTTTTCGATAACGACTTTGAGCTGTGATGCAATGCACGCCACAAATTATATTTTTCGTATTTTGTATTTATTTCTTTTGGAAATTTCTTGTTTATTGGGAAGGGAAGGCTGTTTCTGATTTTACGATATTTCCTCCTATATTAGAATTGAAGGGGTCCTCGCTCGCACTTATGCTTATCATATGATATTTCTGTATCAAATGTTTCCTATCAAATTATATGAGTAGCATTTTTTTTAAGCTACATATTTCAAAACAATGAAAAGAACTAACTATTTGAGGACAAAAATAGGAAAAAAAAAAGTCTTTTGAAATGGGCTAATAGTGTAAAAAGTGGATCTTCCTGAATTTAAATATCTCAATTCTTTAAGTATGGGCTGCAAGTTGATTGCTAACTCTCTGCAACTTTTCTTTTTCCAAATTTATAGAAGAAAACCTTATTTTACAAAATTTGATTTGTCTATTATATCTCTTACTCCCTCCGTCCCGCGAAGCATGACACGTTTGAGTTCGGCACGGGAATTAAGGAATTGTAGATTAGTGTTTTAAGTGTGTAATTAATAAAGTATAAAATTGATAAAGTAGGAGAGAGAAGGTAATAAAAGTGATAAAGTAGGTGAGAGAATATAATAAAGGTAATAAAGTAGGAGAGAGAATGTAATAATTATTGACAAAAAAGGAAACGTGTCATGCTTCGTGGGACAACCCAAAATGGAAAGTGTGTCATGCTTCGCGGGACGGAGGGAGTATTATATATACTTAATTTAAAATAAATTGTGTAATTTAATATATGGGTGAGATATTATAAATATAATAAATCTAAAAATATATATAATTTATATTTTATAGTATTTTAATAAAGTAGTAGTATCCATTAAAACTAGGGTTAATTGTACCAAAATACCTGACCTTATTTCAAATTTTGGTTTTTTGACAAACTTTTTAATTGTAGCAAAAATTTAAACGAGCTTTCAATTGATAGCAATGTCCGTCCGGAGTAATTTTCCGGCCAAATTAAATCTGAGTTGGCAGTCGGAATGCCAACTCAAATTTAAAAATGCCAAATCACACCATATCCCTCTCCCACGTTACCCTTTATCTCTCTCTCTCTCTCTCTCTCTCTCTCTCTTCCCACATCCCCTTCCCCTCCTCTCCCCGTCGGCTCTCTCTCTCTTTCCTCAGAAAACATCGGTCATCTTCCCCCTGCGCAGAACCCTCCCCCTCCTCCACCCCGGCGCCGCCGCGTTTTCTCTGTCCGGCGAACCCTCCTCCAACGCGGGCGGCTGTCGCGGACTTCCTAGGACTGTCGCGACGGGGTTGAAGGGTATTTGGGGCGCGGCCGCCCCTCTGCAAACCCTAACAAAGCGCCGCCCCTCTGCGAACCCTAACCAAGCGTCGCTCCCTATTTCGGCTCCTCCGAGCGGTGGTAGCATTCTCCCGCGCCACCCCTCCACTGCCATGATGTATTTGAGCGGTGGGGGAGGCGGCGACGGGAAAAACCCTACTCGCCGCGAACCACCCCTGAAACCTCGATTTTCCTTGAAATCCTCATCGGGAAAAGGTCGATGATGATAATATCTCTGAGACCACCCCCGAAATCCCCGATTTTCCTTTATTTAGGCGCGTTTTTTTGAAGTTTTTTCTAGAATTGAAAGTTTTTCTTCATTCTTCAATTTCTGAGTGGAGGGAGGAAGTCTGGCGAGTTGTTGGGAATTTGGGGGCGACGGCCGTTGCTGTGGAGAGTTCGCCGGCTGGAGAAGACGCGGCGTCGCCGGGTTGGAGGGGAATGGGGATGGGGGAAGAGAGAGAGAGAGAGAGAGATGACGTGGGAGGGGGATGGGTGTGATTTGGCATTTCTGATGCCACATTAGCATTCCGGCTGCCAATTCAGATTTAGTTTGGTCGGAAAATTACTTCGGATGGACATTGCTAGCAGTTGAAAGCTCGTTTAAATTTTTGCTACAATTAAAAAGTTTGTCAAAAAACTAAATTTTGGAATAAGATCAGGTATTTTGATGTAATTAACCCTTAAAACTATTCATCCACATAAGTTACTACTTTTATTATGTAAATCTAATAATTTAGAGTTACAATAAAAAAGAATTTATTTATTAGTTTTATTAGAAGTTTAAATTAGGATTAATTACGCGAAAAATCATTAACTTTGGTCGGATTTTCAAACTTTCCATGAACTTTTTTTTTTATCAAAAATTTTCTGAATTTAAAGTGGTGAACATTTTTTCCATGATTTTCAAAAATCCTCAAATTGAGTGGTGACATGGCATTTTTAAGTAACCTGAAATATGATATGGTATCGCCGGACGGGAACCAAAACGACGTCGTTTAGTTGGGGGTAAAACGACGCCGTTTTACCTCAAATTCCAGCCCCGTCTTCTCCTCTCTGAACTCCGGCGATGAGCCGCCCACCGGACCACCCCCTGCCCTCAGTCTTGCAGAGCCCTAGTTTCCCAGATCCGGTCACTATCGTCCTCCCCCATATCTCTCATTCCTTAATCTCGGCCAGACAGCAGCGTCTACACGCCACCGCCGTCGTCCCGACACCGCCCGCCCACCAGCCCCTTCGTCCAACTCGACACCCTTCAATCGTGTCCTGCTCTCCGACGAACGACAGCGAGAAGTCGTCGCTGCCCTCCCCTCTACTCTCGACTCTCACATGATAGCAATACTAACAACACAACAAGACACAAGTTTGATACACACTCCAACACAACAACACCACTACTCAAATTCTGTTCTGATGCTTTAGTTATTGGCATTTCAATTGTATAGTTCTATATTATTGTTCACATAAAAGCTTGCATTCTGGTCAATTTGTGAGGCTGAACACGATGAAGGCGGCGGCCGAGCGAAAGGGGGCACAACCCTAGGCGGCGCAAACCCTAGTGAGGTGTGAGGTCGGCGGAGCGAGGTCTGGGGGAGAAGAAGAATTTATGGAACGGCGTGAGGTCTGTGGTGGACGGCGGCGGTGGAGATCTGGGGAGAAGAAGAATTTTTGGAATGACGCGAGGTCTGCGGTGGACGGTGGCGGTGGGGGTCTGGGGGATAAGAAGTGGACGGCGGCGATGGTTGTTTGGGGAAGAAGAAGAATTTCTTTTCAATTTTGCTTTTTTTTTGTTTTTTATATATATTATTTTCCATGTGTCAATTTTCGGTCCACGTAAGCGCCATGTCAGCTCGTATTGCCTAAAAATTGCCATGTCAGCCCGAAGCTTCATCGGAGAAAAAAGTCATGAAAAAATTGTTCAGACGATTAAATTCAGGGAATTTTTTATTAAAACAAAAAAAAAGTACATGGAAAGTTTGGAAATTCGACCAAAGTTCATGATTTTTCGCGTAATTAACCCTTTAAATTACTAGAGTCCTTGGAATTAAAATTAATTATGTAAAGATGAAACTTAGTAAATAAACACAAATTTTATAGCAATCTTCTTTTCTTTTTTGTCATATATTTTTTTTCTAATGAAGAAAAAATTAGGTGATGCTTTAAAATGATTTTTTATATTAAATTTAGATGACTTTTTTCAATTTTATGAATTTTATAATATTATATTTTCAATCGTTATTCAATAATTAGTTTTAAAATATATTAAAATAATAAATTTTACTATAAAATGAAAAAAAATACTACTATAAATTTATACTTATAGAAAATTATTTATTAAAATCATTTCTTTTTACGTGTTTTCACATTAAGAATTCCCCACTCTTAAAAAATCGAAAAAAAAAATATTCACGAACGGCTTAAAAGCTTATCGTTATGTGTCATTTTTTTTTTTTTTTTGAATTACGTTATGTGTCATATTCATCTACTTTAGTTATTTCCTTTTGGAGCAAATATATAGAAAGTAGAATTGAAATGGGATGCGCATGAATTATTCCGTCAATTATGAGGTGCAACCTATATGCATTAACTACGAGTACCTTGTACATTCCGCATAGACTGCATGTACCTTCCCCGTATTACGTACAAACCATCTCTATATCATTTCAAATTCCCCTCCCAACTACTTCACCTTCATCCACATCCAAATCCAAAATGGCCGCTTCTCACACTATTTCCCTCATGCTCACCGTCGCCGCCCTCTGCTGCCTTCTCCCCTCCGCCGCCGCGCAGAAACCAGATTTAGCCATCGCAGTCTGCAGAAGCACCAGAGACTTCGCCTTCTGCCGCGCCGCCGTCTACTCCGACCCCCGCGCTCCCGGCGCCGACCGCTACGAGCTCATCGACATCATATTCCGCGAGGCGTATCGCAACGCGTCTGACACCAGAGGTTACATAGCAGGAGAGATCAAATCGGGGGCCAACAGCCTGAGGAAATGCCTCGCAGATTACGATAAGGCGGTGGAGATCCTGGAGGGGGTGCTCAACGATTTGAATTCGGAATCGTATTACGATTTGGATTCGCGGTCTCTAGATGTGCAGCGCAGGGTGAGCGATTGCGTGAAGGGATTGCGGGGGCGCTCGCCACTCACGCAGAGGAACCGAAACATGCTTAAATTTGCAAATATGTGTTATGCTGTTTCTAAGCTTTTTTAGTATCATCGTTAACTTTGATTTTCTACTTGTTGTTTCTAGTTTTTTCTTTGCTTTTGTTGGTCGTGAAAATAAGAGCGTAGATGGTATTGTTTGTGGGATAAGTATTAGTTTGAGTATTCTCACAAGTAAAAAACAAGTAGTTTGACTATTTTTTTCCCAAAACGCACCTCTCTTTCCTTTTACAATTTTGTTTTATAGGTATATCTCATTATTTTCTTCCTATAATTTATGTTCTTCTTGAAACAAGAATCATCTAGTAAAATGTATGTGTGTGCAATTTAACAGAAGTGCGTTTTAATTAAAGGGTTGTGAGTTTAAGAATTGGAGTGTGGTTAACCCCACAATTTGGAATAGCGATGCTTTTTTACTTGCTTCTTGTTTTGTTAATCAGAGTTTTCAACATCACATAAATAGAGACTAGAGAGAAATAGAAGAAGACTCCACTTTAGACCACAAAATTAATGGTTGAAGTAACCCAATGTCATTGTTACAAGCCCAATGGACTCAATCTCATTCAAATATCAAAGAGATCTATTCAGAATGAATGATTCTATTCATACACCTCATTTTACTCTTTCTAGCCTCTAATAATTAGAAATTTGTTATTTTACCCATACTTGGTAGCCTTAAAATTAAATTAATATTTGTAATAATTTTATTTAAGTAAATAAAAAAGAATGAACACATATGACTCTTAATCGTACTCTCGATTCTCACGTTGTGTCTCTCCCACTTGCTTGATCCGCAGATGATTGCTATTATCTTCCTTGATGAGTCGCATTCCACTAGCTTCATCACACAACATCTTTCCTAATAAATTTTTATTAATAAACCTTAATCGTAAATCTCAATTAGAATGAATTAATGCATCGTATATTTAAACCTACCGGCATATTCGGAGAGATGAGAAATTGCTCGTCGCAGCTGAGGCACGTTGCAGTGTCGCCGCTGACATTTCTCGCTTTTAAGAGAGAGAGAGGTTGTATTGAGAGTTACAGTGATTTTGAAGTGATGGTTTTGAGGGTTCATCGCCGTGGAAGCCGATGATTTTGAGCTAGCATTAGGAGTTGGTGCATATGAGCTCATGGGCTTTGTTGTTGTCCATGGAGCGAGGTCTGCAAATGGGGGGCTTGTCTTGTTGTCATTTGGGGGCTATACAATTTTTTATATGATTTATATTGGCAATATTTTCACATTACTATTGAGGGTTATACATGTTTATTATTTTAGATTTACTTAAATAAAATTGTTAATTTCTTATAAATTTGATTTAATTTGGTGACTATCAAGTATAGGATAAAATAGTAAATTTCTAATTACTTTTAATTATTATTTTAAATAGACATTATAGAGAGTAACATGAGAGTTATAAATAGAATCACTCACCTAAAATATCTTCGACTTTTGCTTATCTTTTAATTTGGGTGATTATATTCATAATTTCCAGTTTATTTGTTATAGCCCATCATTTTTAAAAAACAATAAAAATATTTTATTGTATTATTTTACCATTTAACCTCCAATTTATATTTAATAAATCCTAAAAAGTCCATCAGTATAGCCCCAAGTCAAGAAATCAAGAATGAAATCAACGTAATCGAAAGAAGAAATGGTGTCCAACATCATCCCCTGCACTGCATGTATATTCATTCGTATGTATTAATATATACTTCCTTTTGGTTCAAAAATATACATATGTATATACATATACTTCCTCCGTTCGCGGAGTATATAATATTAAATTCAACACAAATTTTAATAGAATAATTAGTGAAATACATAGATAAATTAAAAAATTCACCATATAAAAATAAGTGATTGAGATTCAATTATAAGAATTGAGAGGGAGACATAAAGTGATCATTTTTGCATAAATAAAATATGTTTGAAGAGTTCAAATATAAGAAAACGTATGATCATATCCTAAAAAAATATAATACTATATATTTTATAAACGCTAAATAAGGTGATTGGTTTATATGAATTACTGCAAGAAAACGCGGCTCTAACGACCGAAAATTCGATCGTTAAAGTCTTAACGATCGAAAACTGTGGTCGCCGTTTTGTTCGTCGAGCGGTATTCAACGACCGAATATTTTCGGTCGTTAAAAAACATCGACCGAAATATAATATTAACGACCGTTTAATAGGTCGTTAAAACCGTAGCGAAGCCATACGGGGACGACAGAGTTGGAGGCTCAACGACCAAAATGAAACGGTCGTTAGTGACCGGCGATGATTAAACGACCGTTTACGTTTCGGTCGTTGAGTACCGGTTTTACGGTTTGAAACTGACGAGTATTAACGACCGTTTTTGTTTCGGTCGTTGGTCAACGACTGAATTTCGATCGTTAATGGCTGTTTTTTCTGTTTTTTGCCGTTGACTTATAACGACCGTTTTACCGATTATCAACCGTAATTTTGGTCGTTAGTTTTTATTATTATTATTATTATTATTATTATTATTATTATTATTATTATTATTATTATTATTATTATTATTATTATTATTATTATTATTTTCAGAATTTATATTTCCTTTTTTCAGTAATGTAGCAATATATAAATTATTCAAAATAATGAAGATGATCAAAGTAGAAAGACATCAAATAACAAAGTAGCAAATAATAAAATACGTCAACAAGTTTAGAAATTCAGTATTCAAAGTAGTATATCTACAACAAACGAGAGTGAATATAATCACAGGTCCGGGTGGGTCCCATCAGAGGCG
This sequence comes from Salvia miltiorrhiza, assembly GCF_028751815.1. Lineage (NCBI taxonomy): Eukaryota > Viridiplantae > Streptophyta > Magnoliopsida > Lamiales > Lamiaceae > Salvia > Salvia miltiorrhiza. The sequence continues at coordinate 10,791,071 of NC_080391.1, forward strand.
TCAGAGGGGGATTGTGCTCGATATCCTCGCATGAGCAGCGCAATCTGGGCTTGCATCTCTTGTATAGCCTTGCTCTGAGCCTCCTCGTTCGCTCTCCTGGCCTCTAGCTCCCTTTGTGTGGAGCTCAGCTCATCCCTCAATGTAATCAACTCATCCCTCGAGGTAACATGAAAAGGAAACTTGGAGGTGCTAGATATGAGCTTATAATTGTTTTGAAGCTAAAGTAATGTAGATACACACATATGCATAACAACACCTCCCAATATAAAGTTAACCACAATACTTAGACAAAATATACACGTATGAATAAAAAAGAACACAATGCAATGTCCGGGGCAAAAGTAAAGAATGATCGCCAATGTACAAGACACATACAAAGAGCAGCTCATGTTAATGTTTTGAAGTGGAGGGAGGGTACATGAACGAATCGAAACACACAAGAAAGATATGAATTACAAGAAAATGTAAGAATGAGACTGCATATTCGAAAAGAGCTTAAGGTGTTATTCACATTAACAAAATACATCTTTTATTTCTAGTTATTGCATGAAAGAAATTTTAAGATTAAATGTGTTTGGCTTGGAGCAATTTCATGATGATGATCTTTTTAAAAGTTCGGAGCAATTTCATGATGGTGATATTTTAAAAAATTTCTTAGGGAGCACGTAAATAAGGGCAAAGCACGTTAAAAAAGACTCGTATTAATCGGTGAAGACAACCGCTAAATTTAAAGTTGGATTTAAAATTATACCTATTCAATATACATATAATTTCTCGCACACAATGATCTGTGAGAACTTTTCGGATTTCTTTTTTTTTTTTTTTTGATGAAATTACAATATAAATAATACAAACCACACACACACCCCACCTAGTGGTTATTGTGGCCGAGAGTACTCGAACCTGTGACCTCTTGGACAACAGGCAACAACCTCAACCACTAGGCCATCCCAATGGAGGTCCTTAGTTCCTTAATAATTATTTGGGCCGAGAGAGAGTTCCTTAGTTTTCTCCCCTCCTACCCGTAAGTAGTAAAAGAGGTCAAAAAGAGAATGGGCTTTGGGCCTTTTAATAATTATTTGGTTTGAGCCTTAAATTTTTGGGCCTTTATTTTATTAAAGTTTATTTATTCCTCATCAAATACAAAAGATGTGTTTAAACCCACAAAAAAGGAAAAGAAAATTACCAATTATTGCAACGACAAAAAATGAATTTAAACTAACGTTAAATTAAAATCGACAAATTCCTACTTTTTTTAGTTATTTGCTTGTTATTTATTGGTTCGGTTTTAGCAGATTAGTTAAAAATATATACTTGAATTTTATAATTTAGTAGGAGTGTCAATTCAGACTGAAATTTGTGGGCTGACCCAATTAATCCGTCAACTCGAGAGGGTTAGGGTTGAAAATTTTTAACCCAATAAAAATTACAATCCGATTAGTTCGTAACCGAATAACCCGGTACCCAGACTAATCCGATGGGCTAGCCCAAAACCCGAATATATAACATAAAATATTTAGATATAAAAAAATAAAAAATGACAATTTATTTTAAAGTTTCATCATTTCACTTTTTCTGTATTTTTTAGATGCTTTGATTCTATGAGTTCAAACTATTGTTGGATATTTTATTATTTTTTCTTTAACAAAGTTGAACATTTTATTGTTACCAACTTATTTGATATGTTATGTAATCTTGATTTTTTATTCTTCAATATCTTATATTTTGCATTCCATGTTTGCTATATAATTTATATCATTGATTTCTATGCATATTTTATACATTATACATTATATCATTAAGAATAACAAAATAAAAATGATTATTTTATTTTTACGCCTTTAACCTCTGATTAGTCCGATGAGCTAACCCGAAACCCAAACATTTAGGGTTAGGGTTGAAAATTTATAATCCGACAAAATCTTCAACTCGATTAGCCCGAAACCCGATGGACTGGTCCGATTGAAATCCCTATTATTTCGATACATGCTTTATAGTTTATGATTTTTCAAATTTGATTATAGATATTTTTGTTTCGATTTTTATATATCAAGACATACTAGATATACAACATACATATAAGTTCCACTACATACAATATGGATATCCTGAAGCAAAATGCGATATCGTGACGATTGTAAACAAATTAGTGTGACAAACTCTAGAAATTATCGAGATATCAATTTATTTAGATTGATTTGACTGGGTCAAACTTCACTAGCTTTCATATGCCTCGATTATTACATTGAATTTTCTTGCTTTTTGAAAAAAAAATGGCAGGCTATCGAAAAACAAGGGGCCAAGGGCAAATCTTTGGTCTATTTTTGCTCTTTTGAGGGACAGGACAAAAATGGGAGGACCCCACCACACATCACCTTCAAAAGAAAAATGAAAAGAAAAAGAAAAAAAGAAAGTGATAAAGAAATTGGCGCACCCTCTAAAAAAAGGACTAAGTTATATCCTGCCAAGAAATATACTTTGTAATTCAAATATATATATATATATATATATATATATATATATATATATATATATAGGGTGTGGTTCTAGAGAGAACTACATTATTTGTCAGAACGGGAGAACCATCAAATCTAATGCATCCACTGTAAAAATTAATGCATTCGCTGTTAAAATTAATGCACTAAAAAAATAATAAAAAAAATGCTCCCTTCAGGATTCGAACCCAGGATCTGCATTCATCCAACAAGATGATGCATCCACCGTAGATCTTGATGATCGAATGGCTGAAAATGGTTCTCCGGTCTTCTTTTATTTATGGTTCTTTCTTGAACTTCTCCCTATATATATATATATATATATATATATATACTTTAGCCATTGTCCATTAACCAACTTTTGCCCATCTTCTTTTGTTTTCTTTGAGATCAAATTAAAATCAAAATTACTAGAGATGCATTGACATGGTGATATTTAAACTACCATTTACTAGTAATTCCATTTCTAAATAAAGTTTGTAAAAAATCGTTTAACTTATGAATAAATCAAACTTACACATATAAAATTGAAGTAGTTAAAGAATGTTGATCTAGGCAAATGATTTTATAAAATCTTAAAAAGTACTAGTATATGTTAGATGACCGAATCATTTATCCAAATAATTGATGAATATGTAACCTCAGCAATCGTTTAATTGATGAATATGTAACCTCAACAAGATTATATTATTTTTGTGGATATATTTTATTTTTCTAAAAGAATATCAAGCATGGGTCATGCTTATTCACGAGATAATTTAATATTTAATAGTTGATTATTTAGGTTAACCTACACATGTAAGACCGGCAATATGCTAAATATAATTAAAATTATAATAATGCATGGTGTGGCGGGTGATTCGTTAATACATAATTGAGTTTTGTTATGAACCAAACATTTCTAAAATATTAGTTGAAAGGGATACATCATCGTTGACTAATTAAAATTCCAACATATTCTTCAAACAATGTAAATTTTTGGAAACAAGATTGAGTTAATATATTTATAAGTAGTTAGGACATAAAACATTTATTTCTGAAGCAATAATAAAGGCCTGTTTTTAAATATTTTAATTTGATCTAAAATAGCATATCTTCGTATCCATGGCTAGCTGAAATTTTATTCTGTTTATATTGTCAGCTTGTTAGTATATATTTTCTGGTGTTTGAAGAGCAGAGATCTTTAAAAGAGATGATTTTTTGTGTTTCACATATTTTCTGGATGATTAGGCTACATCATCCATGATTTTTGGTGATCCATTTTTGCTAGAAGACAACGAAAACAAAATTAAAGAAAAATAAAAAAGAAAATAAGTCCTCGATTTAGGATGATAGATTGGATGAATAATCATCTCACCACTTGTTGCCAAATGACACCATTTTATTGGTGCATAATTGAGCTAATGAAAATTGTAATCTTTCTTTTTTAAAAATCATCTATTATTATATTTCAAACCTCATTCACATTTAATAACTAAAAAATTAATTACTTAACACAGTAATTTTAGTGGATTTTTTTTTCTTCACTTAACTTTGGTAAAAAAATTATTCACTTGGTAGAATTCAAAAGTAATATATTGTAGATAAATATCTATTGAAAAAAAAAATATACTCCATTAAACATGTTTCAACAAAGATTTTCACAGTTTGGAACATCTTTCACAATTTCCACATATTTCAAACATCTTTGAAAGAGTATTTCCACGGTTTCTTTTCTCTTTAGCTAAGATTTTCACAATTTCAGACATATTGGGCCAGTAATTTGCAGACTAACTTACAAATTAAGACTAAATAATTTGGAATTCACAAAAGTAGTAGTGAAAAGAAAAAACTATGTTTAGTTGTTAAAATCATACACAGAACATAATTAAAATAATAGTAATCAACAACACGGTTATCACTTTTTGTAATTATTATGAAGTGCAACTGTTCTAAAGCATCATCTTGTTTATAGTGTAGTGTTCCAATCCGAACTCCAAAAAATACTAATACTACAAAAGTCTATAACTTTGCTCTCTCTCTCACACACACAATTTTGTGCTTTCGTGTCCAAACTGATTTTGACTTTAAAGTTGTAAATTGGCCGGGCATGACCATAACCCCATCATCATGATTTATTGATGCCAATACTCACAACTTTAAATTTAAATCCTAACGGTTTGAATTTCGAACTTGTATTTTTTGCATATATCCAAGGCGAGATGTAATAAATTTAAAGTTAGGAACATAGGAGAAATTCAAATTTGGAGCGTAATAAAGTATTAGAGAACTACACTTTTGGGTCTCACTAGTTCTTTATAGAGAATGAACAATTTTAGGATCATGAGCCACTCAAAATTAATTTTCGAAATATTGGGTTTCGTTACAACGAAAATTTTGATTTTGTTTACTAATCTTTTGATTTTCTTTATCAATAATGTTATTTTGACAAAAAGTTAGTCAAATATATATAAAAGAAATTATATAAATTTTTAGTTAGAAAAAAAAAATTAAGTTTTATTATTTTATACACATTATAGTTATTTTTGTAATTTTTGTTATAAAAATGTACACAAATTATTTGGACAAATTAGGAGGCCAAATTTAAAATGCCCTAACTCTTATGTTTTTTTTGAAAAATGCTCTCTCTTACTATACCAAGCAATCCATGCCCTAAATGTGTGAACTGCCGAAAATGCCCATAGATTATGATGGTTGTGCATTGTTTTCCACAAAAGGTCTTACACATCTATGACAAAGTCTTACAAAAGTTGTTAAAGTGTAAGAAAAACATCAATGTAATGAATTAAAGATTGAAATCGGTCAAATAAGTATTGGAAAAAGTGAAAGACTGAAACAAAAAAAAATATTTATTTATTTTTGAATTAAAATCGAAGGTTTTAGAAGTAAATCGTAGGCTAATTAATCAATGAAAAATAAATACTAAAAATTAACACAATCGATATTAGCACTCAAAACACACATTGGAACAAAAAAATGTGTCCGACCGGAAAAAACAAGTGTCCGACCGGACACAATGTTTCACCGGTCGGACACATATTTATTCCGGTCGGACAGATGTTTTTTTGGTTCCATTGTGTGTTTTGAGTGCTAATATCGATTGTGTTAATTTTTAGTATTTATATTCCATCGATTAATTAGCCTTCAATTAATAGAATATTTTTTTTTTATGAAATTGAATAAAATAGAATATTTTATGCCTAAATATAATTTGTCCGGCCGGTAATTTTCAAGGAAAAATGTGTCCGGCCGGATCATTGTTTACCTGAAATGTACCCGGTCGGACACATTTTTCCGGCCACTTCACCGGCCGGACAGATGCTATATCGACATAAAATTTTCTATTTTATCTATTTATATCTTTATATTAATTTTTACTATTTTGCTGAATTTAATTTAATTATATTGTTTAAGTGTTAATTAGTGTCCTTATCGATAATATTTTCAATTTAAAGATATGAACACATATATATATATATATATATATATATATATATATATATTGTAAAAAAAATTATTGTATGCACTCAAAACCGTGAATTCGATCAACATCACAAATCATTGTAAAAAAATGCATTGAAACTCACAAGTGTGTAAGATTGTGTAAGAAGACCGAAATGATTACATTTGATGTTGACCCAATTAAGGGTAATTTGGTATTTTAGGGCATAGATTGCTTTCTATGATAAGGGAGGGCATTTTTCAAAATACACATAAGGGATGAGGCAATTTTGCCCATTATATATTTTGTTCAAATAACAATACTCTTTTTTTTATTCCAAATTGCCTTTTCATTGGTCTAGTAAGTTATCAAATTTTTGTTAGTTCATTAATTCTTGCCTGAAAAATTATAATCAATATCGTTAGGCTGGTTGGTAATTCCATAAAATAACAGTAGGTTGGTAATCAATAATTTAATGTAATTAGCTCTTCGATCATACAGCTTAAATTGGAAGTAGAAGAGCTCAGGATTGGTGGTGGGCCCTATTTCATGAAATTTTATTGCAAAAAGTCTCACAAAAACATAAACATTTATAAATGGCACGAGTTTTAAAAAATATTAGATAAAAATGTATTGTGAGTGAAAAACTATGATGCACGGATTCTTCACAAATTAGCATGTATGGCGAATCGGATTCTTTTAGGGTGTGATTCTCTCGAATTCTCGTCGGATTCGCACCCGATTCACTACGTGGCGTATCTTTAAAATAATTTATAAAAATAAACCGGATTCGCAAATTCCATAAGCGAAATTCACGTATCTCGTGCACGAAAGGCCTACACAAGGTTATTTTGATAATTTTATTTTCAGTTATGACTTATATATTGGACTAATAATATTTGAATCGTTATATTGTTGCTCAATTAACTTATATAATTGAAAATGCTTAATTTTTGGGTAAAATAAAATGTAAATTACATATAATTAATTAAAAAAAATTAAATTGTATATATTTTATAAGCATTATATATCATAAAATTTTAATAATTAGATGTATCCTTGTCGAATCGCACATTATAATTTTTAAAAACCCGTATCCCCGTACTCGTATCGTATCGCCCCCGCATCCGCACTTCCGTACCTATGCAACATAAGTGAAAAATGGAAATATTCATATTTTTATGATGAAAAGTAAAGGGATTGTGATGAGGTAGTGTTATCACAATAGAAATATTCATATTTTTATGAGACGACTCATAATGACAAAATGTTCATATATTTATGAGACGGAGAAAGTACATAACTTAAGTGCTGGTTTAGTAGGTTTCACAATCTACGCTCCATCCATATTTCACGTAAGCTTATTCAAGTAAGCTGCAAATTGAATCTGTAACCGCAAGATTTGTCTAACGTGATTTACATTTTCATGTAAATCGTGAGAAATTAATTATGAAACGAATTTTCTACGAGGTCGAGTTTATATTTTAAAACTTATAAACTTTTTAAAATAAATTAAATCATCCTTTTAAATGAATGCAAAAAGTTGGCAACCACCATTTAACTTATTATTTGTACCACTACGTGTGGAACTTCATATTGCATATGGGGTACTATTTTTTAAATTTTAAAATACTTCAAATTTATAAAATAATGGTGGGACACTTTCTCCAGTAACCACCAATTTTATTAAAACTTGTGCCCAAAGAATGTGCCCCATTTTTTGGTGGATGGAGGGAGTACTATTATTTGTTTTTCATTATTTATATTTATACATATGTATCTTTTTTATAATTTAACTTTTATAAAAAGTAATTACAAATCTTATATTGTTAGATTCATTAAAAATCGTAAGATTATAAGATAAATTAAAGGTGATATTAGAAAATTAATTTCATTATATACACATTCAAAAGTAGAATCACGATTGAGAATTTTCATTTTGCATTTATGTATTTGTTATTTGAAATGATGTACACATATTTAATTTTTATATACACACATGTGATTTCTTTTTATATTTTCGATGTGTATATTATTATGAAAATTTTGAATTGTATCATTAATTCACTACAAAAAAACGCACGATTACCGACGACATTTGTCGTCGGTAATCGTGAGACGGCCGCTGGAAAAACGATTACCGGCGGCAACCCGCCACCAGTAATTTTCTCGTCGGTGATTCGTTTATCGACGGCAAACGACCGCCGCTGGTAAATAACGGCGGCGACTCCGTCGATAAATCTCGTCGTTGATCGGTGGAGCTTCGCTGGACAACGCCGTCGGTGATTAGCGGCGGCGCTACCGCCGCCGGTAATGTTAACCGGACGGTGGCGCCCCTTCCCGGATGGCCGGAGTAATACTGGCGGCACCAGTGATTAGTGGCGGCTAATTGCCGCCGGTATTTGTCTTTTATTTATTTATGCCCCACAAGTATTTTTGTATTTATATAGTAGTGCATACGTTAGACGAACTTTCCAGTCGGTACTCATCTTAATTGTGCTCTAAGTCAAGCACGCTTAACTTTGAAGTTCCTTTCGAGTGGTCACCAATACAGAACACTCGTATTATTGATAAATCTAGTACCTTAGAAGTCGAGATGATATCCAAGAGATGTCGTTAATTATTGATCGGTCTCGTTTCCGTCCTTATTTTTTATGTCGAAAAAAATTTTATTTATTAATTTATTATTATTATTATTATTTTATCAATCTAGTTTATACACCATAAGTATTTTAATTAGATAATTGTAATGTATTTTGAATTTATTTGTATACGTCCTTATTTTTAAACAAAAATATGTTGTTACATATTTTATTAAATAAACATGCAACACTGGTCATATAAGATAGTGTCAAACTACAATTCCATTTTAAATAAGAACTACATGGTAAAAACTATGAAAATGTGATCAATTGTATCAATAGAAAAAAATATAACAAAACAAATATCTGTATAATTTAGAGTAGACGAAATGAATAAGAAAAGTTAGAAAAAAAATTATTTCCAAAAATAGTAAGATAATTTTTGGTGAAAAAATATAACTTACTATTTTTGAAAGTGATTGTGCTTTTATATATAGATATATAGATAGTGTTTCTTTTAACTTATTTATTAACATGCCACAATCTAACTCTTTTATCAACTCTAGAATTAATGCAATGACATAGAACAAATATGGGCATATTAGGATATTACTTGTATAATTTTATTTTTTAATAACTTTTTAATTTTTTTGCAAAAGTCAATCAATTTATATAATTGGGACAAAGAAAATACTCCAATTTAAAGAATACTCCATAAAACTATTTTTGGTGATGTTTAAATCTTGAAGAATTATAAAAAATTGAAGAACATTTAGATATTGATGGACTTTGTCGATGCTTTATTTTTAGAGTTAAGAGTGTTGGGAGAAATATTGGACACTTTATCCCCTTGTCGAATATTAATACTAACCATATCTCTAACATTTGCTTTTGTTGAAATAAGTTTTTTAAAATTAAAATTAATATAATACTCCTTTCGTGTACAAAAAGTACGACACTTTTGTCATTTTTTGGGTGTCCACAAAAACTATGACACTTTTCAATTTAAGACATAACCCACCACTTCTTTTTATCTTGAGTAGTGCTATTTGGACAAAATTTGTCCGGACAAAAATAAAGTTACAAATTTTTAAAAATTGATTTATTTATAAATTTTGATTCAAATTTAAAAGGATTTAGTTAGTTTTATTGTTTTCTCCATATTGTAGTTTTTTCGTAATTTTTTAACAATTTTTTTTATTTATTGTTATTTTATTTGTAGTTTGTGTACTTTAAAAATAATAAAAATTAAAAGGTTATCAAAAAATTACAAAAAAATTACAATATAAAGAAAACAATAAAACTAGTTAAATCCTATTTTATTTTGAATAAAAAATTTAAAAAATTTTATTTTATAAAATATTTAACCATATTTTATTCGAAATTTTTTTGTCCAAATAGCATTATTGTTTTATCTTTTATTCTTACAAACACCTACTAATATTTGAATCATCGTGTGGAATCACAATAATTAATATAATTCCGTGGAAATGAGAAGAATCAGATTCCTTTTTACCCCAAAGGGTAATTATTTGCAATGGAGAAGAATTTCAATATTGGAGACCCCACAGAAGTTGGAGCGTCAAATTGTGACTAATGAATACAAAATGCGACAATTTAGTCCTGAAAAACAAAATATTAGTAAGAAAGATCCCTTTCTTGGAAGTAGAATAAATACTAAAGCAGAAACCAATTCTTGGTTAAAAAACCCAAGATTTAATAATGTGAGAAATGGTAAAAGCAATCTAACTCGATATGGGAATTTGGTTAGTGGGATTGTATTTATTAGCAGTAGCAGTCCAAAAAAGTGGATGAGTAGAGGCCCCTCAACCTCAATCATATCAGTGTAGAAGAAGCCTCTCTTCTCTCTCTCTCTCTGGGCCGCATTAAACTTAGTGAGAGAGAGAAAGAAGTAGTGTCTGTTGAACTGAGAAAATTGAGAATGGCAGGGAATTTTGCTCAACATTTTATTCACTCCACCTTCTGCAATCTACTTGCGTGAAAATCTCGGTTCACGCAAACCGTGAAAAGCTGCTGTTTTTTTGTGAGTATTCACAATTCTTACCTATAGTGGTGGCTACAAGATTTTTGTTGTGGTGGAAATGGGCGGAGAAGGTGGTGGCGCTTCCCGGAAATTCAGGAGAGCCGCCAAGAAACTATTTGTACAGACATGTGGATCTTTCTGCCAAAGACAACAAACCCATGTTGACGCCTCTTCTGCCACTACTGTGACTCTCTCTCTCTCTTCATTTTTCTTTCAAGAATCTACTTTATCAGTGGGATGCTGCCATTGTCGTGGACAAGTTTCTCACAATACATTTCATTGTTTTTGTTGTAATTGCAAACAGATTTCTTGCGATTCACCCAATTATGCGTGTCCACCGGAAAATCCGAGCAGGAACATTTCTTGCAAGAAGATGACGCCGGATGCCACTTTAACTACCAGCCCCTCTTCTAATAAGGTGCTTTTTATTCGCCACCCTTTTTTCATGATCACTCAAATCTTAATTTCTTGTTCAGAGCCTTTTTTCGGTGCATTTAACTTCAAAACCTGTGTGATTATGAAATCCATTTACAGTAAAATCCGTTGAGCCATTAATTTAGCCCAATTTTTAATTGATTTTTGTAATAATTAAGTAACTTTGAGCTAGTATTTATTAAAAGAAAAACAGTCCTCATTAAAACCTCTATGGCAAAACCTCTATGGAAAAACAATTCTAATATCAGAATTGCCCATTAGTGAGCTTTTGATGTATCCTTCACAAACAGTAAGGCCTTGGTGGATATATGCTGTCATGACTCTTGAACTTGAGTTGTAACACAAAAGAAAAGAAAAGAAAACAACATAACATGTAATGTAACCGACAAAATTTATGAGTTGTCTTGCAATAGAAAGCATTTTTGAATGCAATGTGGTAAGTAATTGAATCCTTTTGTTTTGCAGAGTTTGTGTGCAATATGTCTGGAGGCTTTAAACTACAGGTCGGGCAGCAGTCCGGGGCAGGCCATCTTCACGGCGCAGTGCTCCCACGCCTTCCATTTCGCCTGCATTTCCTCCAATGTCCGCCACGGCAGCGTCACCTGCCCCATTTGCCGCGCTAACTGGACTCAGCTGCCTCGCAACTTGAATTCCCGATGCTCCCTCCACTCCAACAAGGCTGACCCCATTCTGCAGATCCTCGATGACTCCATCGCCAATTCTCGTGTCCACAGGCGATCCTTCCTGCGCTCTGCTCGCTATGATGACGACGACCCCATCGAGCCTCACCACACCACCAACCAGCCTCGTCTCCATCTCTCTCTCGCCCATCCCGCCTTCCATTCCTCCACCTCCTCCTCAATGGCTGAATCACCGACCCCACTGCTGTGCTCCTCCCCGAGCAGCAGGGCTTATCTCCGTGTGAAACTAGCCCACCAGCCTGCAACGGACCTGGTCCTCGTTGCAAGCCCCAACGGCCCACACCTCAGGTTGATGAAGCAGGCCATGGCCTTGGTGGTTTTCTCACTCCGGCCCATGGACCGCCTGGCCATTGTGACCTACTCCTCTGCTGCTGCACGCGTCTTCCCCCTCAGGCGCATGACTTCATACGGGAAGAGGACCGCATTGCAGGTCATTGATCGCCTCTTCTACATGGGTCAGGCGGACCCGATGGAGGGGCTCAAGAAAGGGGTGAAGATACTCGAGGACCGCGTTCACAAGAACACACAATCTTGTATCCTGCATCTAACAGACAGCCCTTCGAGATCCTACCGTCAGTTTGACATGGAGGTTGGTGTCACGATCCACAGGTTTCACGTTGGGTTCGGTTTTGGGGCGTCCAACGGATTCATCATGCACCAGTTCGAGGAATTCCTGGCTAGGACGCTGGGAGGAGCAGTGAGGGACGTGCAGGTGAGGATCGATCAAGGCACGAGGATCGTTAGGATTGAGGAGCTGAGGGGGGGCGAGGAGAGGAATATACCGATATATCTACCGGATTATGGACCCTTGCGTGTGGACTACAGCTACACGGAAGGCGGAGGCGATGGGGAACGAGTGAGACGAGGGGAGGCCGTGGTGGGCGTGGCAGAGAAAGGAGATGGGAGTGGCGATGGAGATGGAGATGGGGTGGGCATAGGTGGAAGGATGAGCAGTGCTGAGAGCTGGGATTTTCATGATCCTTTCATGGCTAGAAGATGGGCTAAACATTTGCATGGTTATAGGCTTTAGATTCTTCTTTCTTGCATGCATTGTAATTCTACACACACATGTTTTACTCATTTCATTTAATCTTTTTCTTTATGAAAATGTGGTTTAAGTTCAAATGTATTCTGGATTTTTTCAAGAGTGTTATCAATTTGATCAGATTCGATCACATTATTTAACTAAATTAATTGACTCTTTGTTTTCTAACATACAGTATATATTCTCTTCTTTTCTAAACCTCTATTATATGCTAAAATATTACCATACACGTTATTCTAGAATAATAATCGATTTCAAAATTAAAGAACGCCTCAAAGTATAATGAAGTGTACAGCGTGTACTCAAATCAAAGGCTATGAGCCTATGACTAATGTATGTGTCTGTGTAAGGAATAATGTGTAAGGGAATGGACTAACTTCTCGAAAACTTTTGTGTTTATAGCTGCAAATACTGTCATCATTTGGATGTGATGGGAATTTAATAATTTAAGTTGCGTTCTCTTTTGTTGTAAATTTATTATGGAAAAATGAAGGATAAACAAAATTTCATCATTTAAATCATTCCTTTCTTTTTCCACATTTCCTACTTGACCCTTACTCATTCCTCATTTACACTACAAATGAGAAATAATATTATCACACCATTTTGGAGGGATAATATCATCCCTCCTTTGTAGTGTAAATAAGGAATGAGTAATGGTCAAGTAGGAAATGTGAAAAAAGAAATGAAGGATTTAAGGGTGAAATTTTGTTTATCCTTCCTTTTCCTATGATAAATTTACAATCAAAGAGAACGCACCTTAAAAAATAAAAGGCAAAGAGGAAATTAAAATCTCGTTGACAGGGAAAGAGAGAAAATCAAGTGTAAATTGAATATTCTGCATACTACTATATTAGTTGGTTGCCTGCCAAATCCAGACACCAGTATCAAATACTCAAATAAGACATTGAGTATGAAAAATATATAGTCTTATACCTGAAAAAATAAAAGTTTCATTATAAAATAACAAATCATGACGTTTATCTCAAGATATTCTTAACTGTTTCATTTACGAACACAACCGTGTACTGCACGATTACTGTGTACAACTCATAAAAAAAATTGCTACAATTGATACATTTGCTATAAATTTAACATACATCCCCAAATACAGTCCAAACACTCAAAGAGTTTAACATACATACCTAAATATAGTTCAAACACCCAAAGAGTTCCGATTGATTCATATTTTTTCATGTAAAAATTCGGCATTTTCTTTCCTAATTTTCGTGGATTCTTGAACGAAAAAAAAAAGAAAAGAAAAAAAGAAAGAGATGATAGAAGAAAAATGAAAACGAGTGTTAATCACTTTTTCATGTGTTTTCGTTCACCAACCTCCCCTACATTAGCATTCATTGTCCATTAAAGTCATTGTATGAAGAATCAAAGGGAGGAATATCTCAAACCTGCGATGAACAAAAACAAAACAATGAAGAAGAGAGAGTTATGTTTTTTAGAGAGAGAAAAGAGATGGAAGAGCGAGGGTAGAGAGAAGTTATTCTTTGACTTTGATTATTAAGAGTAATTTAATCGTTTTAATAGATTTTGGATATAAAACTTATAGTATTTTATTTTTATAACTAATTAAGTCTTAAACTATATAAAATTGGCTATATATGTTCTTCACCCTATATTAAACTGAACTCGTATGCTTCCACTTTTATAACTGTGAAATTTCATTTGAACTTAATCAAGTTCTGCTTTTGATACAAAGAAAGCCCAAACGGTAAAGGCCCATATGGAAAAAATATTGTATATCGCGTAGAAAATAATCAAATACCCGAATAAATAAGGGATTTCAATAGAACTCCACTTTAGAAAAGTGCGGAATTATGACTTTTAAATTCTCATTGTGACTTCTCATGTATGATAGATGTATATTTAAGCTTGTTTGCACCGAACACTGATAGGTGCATTCATACTTTTTGAAAACCCCATACTAAACCAATCAAGTTTATACAATGAATTTGCGGTGTACACTCTATAAATTATTGTATTGGTAATAGACGTCATCTCAGAAATTATTGAATTACAAACTAAAATAAGCAACATAATCAATAAACTATATGGAGTAGAATACTTCCATCACTTCTAGAACGGAGGAGAAACATGCCATAATCTATCACTAAATAATCCTTACGTATAACTTCTGAGGGAACGTTTGATTTGATAATTAATATATATATATATATATATATAATTGAATAATAATTAAATAATTCACTTGATTTGATAATCAATATATATATATATATATATATATATATATATAATTGAATAATAATTAGATAATTCACTTGATTATAGGGTAATAAATAATTATTTAAATAGATGATTAAACTGGGGCTGAATTATTTATTACTGGTCAAATTATGCAAAATCAAATATTTAATTAAGTTATTTAATAAATAATATATATAATTAAATAATTCACTTGATTTTATGGTGATAAATAATTATTTAAATAGATGATTAAAGTGGGGGTTGGATTATTTATTACGGAGTCAAATTGTGCAATTCAAATATTTAATTAAGTTATTTTATTAATCATATCTCATTAATTAATGTTATAGTTCTATGACTCGAGAGAATTGGCATATATAAGATCATCTATTCTTGTAAGTAAGATTGCTAATCAAGTTCGAAGCAAGCTGACGTGAAAATTGTATTCATCATATTGACTTCTCTATGTTTGTACTTAACGGAAAACTTACAAGTTGGAGTTAGAATGACACTCATTGTTAGATTACGTGGTTAGGTGTCTTTAAATGAGAAAACACAACTTATTTATTTTCTACAAAAAATAGAGTTATTGAAAAAAGTTATACATTTAAAAAAAAATCGTTAATTTTATGACATGTAAGGCCAGATCGAAAATCAACTGCTTAAAAATATGACAGAAAATTCAGAATTCGGGAAAATAAATAAAAAAATTAAATTTGATTGACTGAAAAAATGATGGTTAGACTTAAGATAGATGGAAATGTAAATCCGCATGGTTTTATTACAAGCAACATAAAAGTTAAAACCAAGAGACAAATACAGTGATCCGGCCAATCTGTCTACTGTAGTGTTTGTGTCTCATCTTCAATTATTCTCTCTCTCTCTCTCTTACCCGTGACACAGCCCTCCATTTTCACCGTGGGGTTAGGTAGGGTCCGAGTCGCCGAGGCAGTCCAATCTTCAGCCACTTCCATCATTTCTCTACTTTCTGCTATGCAAAAAATAAAGCTAAGCTATGGCAGCGGCAGCCAATAAACTATTCCAAGAACCAAAAGCCCTGTCTACTCATCTCCCAGATTATTAAACTGCTCAAACCAAACCAAGATCTCTTCCCCCGCCGCTCCGATGTTTCCCAGGTTGATTCAGCCACGCGACGCCATGCTACCCCAGGAAAACATCCAGCTCCCTAACGCCGCCTCCTACGGTCAACGGGGTGGCGGCGACCCCTGCTTGGTCCTCACATCCGACCCCAAGCCCCGCCTTCGCTGGACCGCTGACCTCCACGAGCGCTTCGTCGACGCCGTCGCTCAGCTCGGTGGCGCCAGCAGTCAGCATTCCTTTTCCCTTTCCTTGCTGTTATTGATTTCTTTCTCGTATATTTTGAATTTACGGATACCGGAATTTCAGGGATAATTTGTGCTATGTGTCTTTAGTGCTTCAATCTCTCGATTGTTTGTGCTGTTGAGTTTGTATAATTAGGGCAATATGAATTCGAATTTCAGATTAGGAAGAATACGGATTTTTGAACCTTGTAAGCTAAAGAAAAGAAAAAAGGGGCTGGCAAGTTATGGCTATTTTTGTGCTAGTTTTGCTGTAGCTTCCTGTAAGATTTGCATCATGTGCTATGTGAAACAATGTGGCATTGTAAAAATTGGTGGCCGCAGGCTTAATTTATTTAATGCCTAACTGTTTAACATGCCCCAATTGGAAGGAATTTGCTCTGTAATGGTATAAATATGTTTACAAGATCTTCTATTTTGGTATGCTGGAGTTGGAGTAGCTGATGTATGTTAGTTAAGTCAGTTATGCTGTTCGCTATCAACAGTTCACTCACATTCCTACGACACGTGGATACATGTCCCCTCACCAACCAGAAGAACAATCATCATCGGGAAAACTGATCGTTTCCCTTGTTGATGTCTTTCTACCTTTAAATGTGTGATTTTTAGTTAGGCGTGTATACAGGATGGACCAGTGGTTATCCTTTCCTCACAAGGTAGGAGAAGCTCTATGGAAGGGTGATTGTTAATGGCTAGTTATGTAAGGCAGTCTGTGTTGTTCATGTTTGGAAGAACTCTTCCATTTCCGTTGTTCATATGAGTTATGATAGATCTTGCCATGTAAGTCATTGTTTTTCGTATTCTTCTTCTGGACTGCTGTTGTGGACATGGGGTTGTGATCCCCATGGCGGGTTCTCTTCCGGATCTTTTGTAAGTGGAATAACGGGTCCGGAGGAATCGCTGGTTGCCCACTTTATCCATGATTCCTTTCTCCTGACACATCATAGAACTGATAGTGCACCTTACTAAGTTTGTCCACAAGAAGCAACCCGATCAATGATTAGATCTTGTAAATAGAACTCGAAAATAGGGTATACAAAACAGTACATTGGAATCTGTGTTTGAAATGAGAGCCCTCTTACTAGGGGGAGAGAACGAAAAGAATCCAAAGATACTGCTTTGGGCCAAAATCATGAGAGATTTATCTAGACCCTCATTCCTTTTGTGTAAGCCATTATTTCAAAGACGTTTCGCTAAATCTTGCAAAATTATACGAGTTGCTGTGGAATATGGATATTTCCAAAATTACCAAGTTAATTTAGGAAACCCAGCTGTATTCTTACAAGGCAGGCTATACATATGTATCATGAATGTCGGTGGCGCCAATAATGTCTACTTTAATCCAATTTTAGGGCAACTTAAAAGAAATATTTATGTGAGGCTTTGTAGATTTTAACTTCTCGTACTTACCATTTCCACCTGTTGGAGCTTTGAGATTTTAATTGACTGAGCTTGGCTCTTTTTTGCAGAGGCCACTCCTAAGGCTATAATGCGTACAATGGGTGTCAAGGGGTTGACTTTGTTTCACTTAAAGAGTCACCTCCAGGTTTCTTTCTTCTTTTTTTCCTGATCAGCCAAATCATTTGTTTGTATATCCATCAAGCTTGTTTCTTTTCATACTATTTCAACTTGTTTGACATCATATTTCATACTTCCTTGCAGAAATACAGATTAGGAAAGCAGTCAGGGAAGGAACTTGGTGAGGCTTCAAAAGATGGTAGGTCCAATTACCTTAGGCTATCTTTGCTATCATTGACTGACGACCTTGGAGTTAGTTCCAATGTGATATCTTTGATTATTGAGAATATGGATGTGGATATGTCATGGAGTCGGATCATCTGTTTTTTTTTTCTTCGTAAGTAAATGAATCATCCAGCTGTGGTGCTTGCTATCCTTAGAAGTCTCACCCTTGAAGTTTTCCAAGGTTTACTTTCGGATTGGGTCATCCGACTCCTCGGTCAACTGAATTAGAATATGACTCTTTTTCTTTAGTCCATCTAAGATGGGTTGATTGATGAATCATTGCCTGAATTTGAATTTAACCTCGTCACTATGGTTAACATCCTCCTAGCCCTGGCGCTTCTATAGAAGATTACAGCATATTACAGTGAGGAGAATGCAAGTAATCCTATTGAACCTCACTTTAAGAGGGAGAGGAAGGATAGTAATAGAAACATTTGTCGTACCAAAATGACTTGCCATGTTGTCTACTTTCATAATAATTTTGGCTAGTTTTTTCCGTATTCGCTATAATAATTTAATTGTTCATTTTCCAAATGATGAGACTTTCAGGTGCGTACCTTTTGGACAGCCCTCGTGCGAGCAACTCTCCTCAAAACTTACAAGCATCTGACATTAATGAGTAAGGATTTGAACTTTTACCAAATAACGAAGCTATGCAGTATGTGCTTCAAATTTCAATTTATTGCTGGCTGCCCAAAATTTAGAAGCTATATTGATGATTGGATGATATGCGCAGGGGTTATGAAGTCAAGGAGGCATTGAGAGCACAAATGGAAGTTCAGAGCAAACTACATTTGCAAGTTGAAGTAAGCATCATTATTAAATAGTGAATATTTCAGAGGTTTCAAATATCAAATTGTATATGTGATCCGTAATGAGCATGGTGAAGTATATGCTCTGATCGAGTCTGGCTTTTTAACTTGGTTATGCCAACTCAATGCAGGCTGAAAAACATTTGCAGATCCGTCAAGAAGCTGAGAGAAGATACTTGGCCATGCTTGAAAGAGCTTGCAAGATGCTGGCTGATCAGATTCTTGGAACAACAGTCACAAACGACGATGGAGATGGGTATGAAGGGAAAGGAACAAAGGCGTCGCCTAATAATTCTCAGACCCCGCTGGGATCAATTCCTTCACAATCTGCAGATGAGTTGGGAGCCCCCGGCATTGTAGAATTGACCCCCAATCTCCATCAACAGCAACAGCAACAGCAACAGCAATGCGCTGATTGCTCCACGGAAAGCTGCCTGACTTCCCACGAGAGTCCCGTAGGACTGCCGTCGCCTCCCGGAGGGAAGAGAGCGTTACTGAATGTGGATTCGACAAATAACTCATTCATATGGGGAGGCGAATCTGATTTACACTTAGTACGAGTTAGTTCCCATGGAATAGCTGGATGTGGTGTATAAAACTCTTCTAATTAGGTGTTGCCATTTGACTTTAATTGCTTGTTTATTGGGAAATGGCTGAAACTTACTAGGTCTAACTCATCTCAAGATGTAAATCAAAGCTCAAGATGTATTTCTCATTCAAGAATGGACCTCTTTGCTTTAAGTCTTTAATTCTCCTTTTCATTATTGCCATTTTTTGCCCACATTCTCTTGGATTTTCTCAAGTATTGAATCTATGCTACACTATGGTTAATTAACATCCTCCTAGCCTTCTACAAAAATAAGTCCATTTTTATTTTTGGACAATGTTTTATAACTTACTATTATCCTTAATATAACTACTTATTTACCTTTACTACTACACAATGCTTGAAGGCTCCATTTCTCCACTCAAAATACAATTATTTATTATCATTAACACTATTTTTTAAGTAGAACACTTTCTCCACTCACAATATATTCAATCATTTTTGTTAAAATTTATGTCGTCTATTTTTATAATTATTTTTTGTGAATGGAGAGAGTAGATAAATATAGTACTAGTACCTTTATCCCAGAAGAGTATACTCACTCTCTTGTTTGTTGTCCCTGTGAGAGTAGCACAACCCGTTTATGGGCATGATTCAACTATTAATCCCTTTTTTTTTTATCATCACTTTTAACATTTAATGACAATTTTATCAATATAACTCACTATTATTTCTCCACTCCACTCATAAAAGTGGCCCATTTCTTCATTCACAAAACACTCCCCCAATATTTATTAATAATTGTGCCGAATAAATTAAGCATACTCTTTTGGAATGGAAGTAGTATATCATATTATGCTATTGATATATAACATAAAAATAAAATAGACAAACCAAATTTTATAAATCAAGACTTTGCAAATGGTATAGATTGATCTTTGCCTTGTGTGTTTTTTGCCCTTTTCCTATTGCATTTTCCCCCCCTTTCTCCCTATATTTTGGATTTTATTTTACTTTTTGCCCACCCTCCCTTTTTCTTTTGACGAGGGAAATTCTTCTCCTCTTCTCTTCTTTCCTTTTCTCTTCTTTTTTAGAGAAACGCCTAAGTCAAAAAAGAGAGAGAGAGAGAGAGAGAGAGAGAGAGAGAGAGAGAGAGAGAAACGCCTAAGTCCAAGGGATAATGTTGTATGTCTCCCTTTTATTTTGGTGAAATTTGAGTGAGGGATATAGCCGACTCACTCGGTCTAGGAATTGAAGGGCGGCACCACAAAAATGGTAAGAAAGTAGGCCGGCTCTGAGAAAATGGTTACAAAGTCGAACAAGCTATGTTGATTACTATTGTGTTTATATTTTGGTTTATAAAAGTTTCTCGTTATTTATACCCGTTGTACAATGTATATATTACTCAGTCTAGGAGTAATATATTATTTAGTACTATATATTAAGATTATATGAAATTAATAATAGTTATATTTAAGATTTGTATATGTATAATGCCTCTATAGGTGGTATATAGAATTCCTCAAATCAGTATAATATTTTTGAGCTTTTAATTTATAAAAGGTTGTGTATTTCGTATTATTTCTTAGCAAACAAGATAGTAGGGTGTCGCAGCCAGGTATATTATACCCCCAATCACCTATACCAAATAAGCGCTTAAGTGATAAATTCGGCCATATTTAGGGAATATCCTATTTTATTCTCAAAGTTTAAGCTTTTTTATAATTGTGTTTCAACATATACGAAGTTACAAATTAATACTTATGTTATAAATAATGTCATCATAAAAAGTTTTTAAACTGTACCTTCGAATTAGACATCAATCGTTAGAGTTATTGGTCCCATCGGGCAAGGATAATCATTCCGGTCCCTAAATTTAGGCGATGCAAGGTTGTGCGCAAGCTTGGAGTCTAAATCTTAACAATTTAATTGAAGGAATTTGGAGTTGATTGTCTGAGCTGTTTATCCAAGTTTTTAATTTTGCCATTGAATGTCTGTTGACGGAGTAATGGGAACTGACGATGCCAAGTTAAGGTATAATTGTTGTTTGTGTTATAATTTCGACCTCAAATCCATGTCAAATTGAGAAATTGATTTGAAAAAAAATTTACAAGTCAAGGGGATTGCGGTCATAGTTTTTATTTCAGCGATAGGATAGTTGAAATTGGTGCGGCAAGAAATACTAACATTTAGTGTATAATTTGATAACATCAACTATAATATAAATATTAATTTTTAATTAAGCATATATATGAAGATACACTTTTAAAAAAAGTACAAATTAAATTATTAAATTAGATGGCTTTCTCTCGCGCACATATGACATATGTATGCCAACAAATGGCTTTTCTTTTTCTTTTCTTTTTTTTCTTTTTTTTAAAGATTTATGCTAACAAATGTTAAAAGATGGTTGTTCTCTAAAATAATTAAGCATGATGAGAAAAGAAAAAAGCGGGAGAAAAGAAACACGCAGACAGACACGTAGATTTTTTTTGGGTTAATTATGCCAAAAATCATGAACTTTGGGCCTATTTTCAAATTTTCCATGAACTTTGTTTTTTATCAAATTTTCCCTGAACTTAAATGCCTGAACAATTTTTCCACGATTTTTACCTCCGGTGAAGGTCCGGTCTTAGCTGGCGCCTACGTGGCAATACTGAGTTAACATGGCGCCTACGTGGTAATAACCGAGCAGATGTGGCGCCTACTTGGAAAAAAAAACAAAAAAAAAATCAATTATTTTACCGAACAGATGTACCGCTGCCTTCCTCCGGCGAAGCAGCGCCGAGGACCACCACCTCCGCCGAGGCAGAGACCTCGTTCGATCGGCGACGCCTTCGCCTGACTCTCCTACCTCTACAATGAGGTGACAGCCATTGCTCTTCCCTCCATTTTACCGTCGACCGCCGTCATCTTCTTTATCTAGAAAAAATCCTCCTCCCAAAATCGATCGCCTTCCCTCACCACCATCACCAAAGGCCTAATCAGTGCAGATGGAATCCACGCGCAGACCAACTCCGTCCACCGCCCACCGCGCGCAGACCCAAATCGACGCGCAGACCAACTCCGTCCACCGCCTTCCCCCACCACCATCACCAGATCTGCCGCCCCCTCTCTCTCCACCGCCCACCGCCTTCCCCCACCACCATCACCAGATCTTTCGCCCCCTCTCTCTCCACCGCTCACCGCCTTCCCCCACCACCATCACCAGATCTGTCGCCCCCCTCTTTCTCCACCGCCCACCGCCTTCCCCCACCAGATCTGCCACCATCACCAGATCTGTCGCCCCTCTCTCTAATCGAAGCAAAAAGGGCAACCCCCAGTCCTCTCGACTCTGGAAAAATTGCCGCCCTGGTTTGACGTCTTCCTTGGCTGGAATCGCCGTTTGTCGTCTCAGTGCCGTCAGAGGAAGGCTCCTCAGATCCGCCGCCTATCAGGTTTGGGCTCAAAACGACGTCGTTTTACCCCTACTAAACGACGTCGTTTTGATTTCCGGCCGGCGGTGCCACGTCATATTTCAGGCTACTTAGAAATGCCATGTCAGCACTCAATTTGGGGATTTTTGAAAATCATGGAAAAATTGTTCAGGCATTTAAGTTCAGGGAAAATTTGATAAAAAACAAAGTTCATGGAAAATTTGGAAATGGGCCCAAAGTTCATGATTTTTGGCGTAATTAACCCATTTTTTTTTTCAAAATTGGTTTAAATAACAAAAGCACTCCTAAAATTTATAGTGAAAAACAAATAAATCTTTAACATTATATTTTATAAAATTTAATCCCTAATGTTTACAAATTAGGATAAAAAAGTCCTTCCATTTAACAATTATTAACTTCCCATTAGACAGATGTACGTATTTGCCGAACTTTACGAACGCTAGGGACCAAATTGCAAAAGCCACAATATTAGGGAGCTATTTATTTTTCGTAGTAAACATTAGTAGTGGTTTTGCTACTCAAATATTCTTGTTTTTCTTTCTTTCTAAATTCTTAATTTATATCTTTTTAATTACATACTTCCTCCGTCCACGATAAGTCGGACTTAAACTCCACTCACAACAATACACACTACTATCAATTACTATTCATCATTTTCTTATAAAACTTGTACCGTACACAAAATAGAAATGTAATTGTGAATGGATGGAGTATATATGTCTTAAAATAAAAAGACCACACTTATTGTAAAGAGACGAAAATAACAAAAAGATCACACTTATTATCGTAGACGGAGGGAGTATTATATTTCACTTTTTCTTTTTCTAGATTCTTAATTTATGCCTTCTTAATTACATAATTTTTTAATAATTTTATGAAAAAAGTTATTGCATTCATCATACTTTGAGCATTTTTATTTAAGATAATTTATGTATAAATTATTGTATTACCATATCTTTTATATATAATACGATTGGTAATTCGAGCTCTCTTTTTAACTCAATGTTATACGTTGCATCCCATATATCCTTTATTCGTATTTATATTAAAATTCTCATTTTTTGTATCTTTTATTTTATATTTTAAAATAATTAATCACACATCGAATTTTTAGTGGTCATCACCGCATGAAGAACTTATATAAAAATTAATAATAAAAATAATATTAAAATATAATTCAATCATTTATACTAGCTGCATGGCATTTACATATTTTTTATTCTTATTTATCTAAATTCTCTATTTAATCTCTCTATTTTTTGATATTTTTATATCAAATTTTTGTTCAGGAAAATTGTACTCCCTCTCCGTCCCAATAAAAGTGGCGGGTTGCTTTATTGCACGTACAATAAGAAAAAGATGTAAAGTGGTTAAAAGTGATAGGGCCTACACTTTTTTATGTGTTAAATTTTGTCATTTATGGAACAAGCCACTTATAATGGGACAACTCAAAGTGGAATACGAGCCACTTTTAATGGGACGGAGGGAGTATAATTTTAAGATGTAAATTGATCAACATAAATAAACATAATAAATCTTTATATAATTTTATATATAATTTATATAATTTTATATATAAATTCATTATATATATATATATATATACATGCAAATACATGTTAAGTAGCAAAAACACTCCTAACTAGGGGTGTGCAAAAATTGGACCGGTCGATTAAACTGACCACTAATTGATTTTCAGTCGGTTTTGAAATGGTGGTTGATGAAACTAAAATCGACGTAATAAATAAAACTATAAAGAACATGAAGATTTACGTAATTCGATCATAATGATCTACGTCCACAGAGGTTGTCTGAGTTTTCATTATACTTCTCTGAGTTACAATTACAAAGCTTGAGAGCGAATAGTGAATAATAAGAGCCCTATTTATAAGTGACTAAGTGGGCCTAGCCCTAAAGCCCATTAAATAACACGTTAAGCCTAGATCGTTGACATGGTTGGAATATTGACATAGCTGGAAATTCAAGGGTGGCGTCAACACGATTGGAGACTGCCATGGGTGGAAAATGACATAACTGGAGGCTGCCACAGGTGGAATTCGGCACACATGGATGTCAAATGTGACTTCTGACACGGATGGACTTTGACATAGATGAAAGTTGACATGGGTGGAATGTCATAGCTGCGCTGTCAAGGCTAAGTCTCCACATGTGGACTTTAACGTAGCTGGAAGGCGTTTAGCATAGCTCCCATGGATGATGTTGACCTGGCTTGCCACGGGTGGTCTCCCAAGGGTGGAAGCTTCCAATGATAAATTCCCACGGGTGCATAGAGCTGGTACATATTTTACTCATCATCAGTGATAAATCGGTTCGATTTTTTTTTTTTAATTCGATTTTTGCGATCGATTCAGTTTATGAATTTTGGTCCGATTTTGATCGAACCGACCGATACTATAAATATGTCCTATTAATCATTTATTTTTCTAATCCTAATTCACTCATGCCGCTACTTCTTCACCCTCTCATTCTCTCTCCTCGCCCAATTATTATATTAAGAGTTGAGAGGCATCATTGCCGCACTTGCTGAAGGGAGGTGCCTCACCTGCCACTGCCAAGTGCCAACTGCCGTCACGCCTCCTCTCTCCCCCTTTCCCACTGTCCCTCTGCATTCCCATGTCGCCTCCACACTGCCGCACCTCCACCCTCTCCTATCACGGCCACGCCTCTGTACCGCTGTTTCTCCGCCCTCTCATATTTCCCCATGTCCCTCACTCTCCTGCCCTCTGCGTTGTGTTCTGCTCTGCATCACTCTCTTCTTAGTCGCGCAACTTTCTCTTTCTCTTTTTCCTCTTTTGCGTCGATGGATTGACTGAAAAGTCGATTACACCGCCGGTTCGGTTTTTGATTGGTTGGTCTGCTCAAAATCGGCCGATTTGGCCCATGAAACATTCGTTCGATGAGTTCGTCGATTTTGAATTTTTGGATCGATCGGCCGACCGAATCGATCGATGCACGTCCCCACTCCTAACATTTATAACGAAAAATAAAAGTTATCTAAAGCTATTTTATGTGCAACTTACTCCTTATTGTTTATAAAGTTGCACAAATAAGTTTCTCTGCATCCGTATAACGAGGAGTTAATAACCGTTAGACGTGTAAGGATTTATTTGCACCAATTTATAAATTTTAGAGATTAAGTTGCATAAAACATAACGTTAGGGCCTTTTTTATGTAAATATTAATTAGAGGTATTTTTCCTACTTATACCTATTTAGTTTAATATGGTCGGTTGGAATTAATCTTGACGTGATTTTTAAAAATCCCTTAAAGGGCCAAACTCGCTTATAATATGGATAAATAACTTGAAATTCTAAAAAGGTCAAATGAGGACAAAGGAAACGAACACTGGACGAGGAGTATAATAAATAAAGGAATTTGATTGATATAATTAAAAGCAAACATGTATAAAAGATAAGAATTGATACAATTGATGATTGTGAATAATCAGGTATGATCTCAATCATACCTTGAAAGTAAATAAATAAATTAAAGTCGTCATATTTAATGTTTAGAACAAAGCAAAATAAGAGAAGAAAGAGAAGTCGATAGCAAAATTACAAAACCTAAAATTATAGGAACTCCCAACCAATTCAAGAGTAGAAGAGAAAAGATCTCCAACTCAATAAGGGGAAAAAAAAGATCTCATATAGTTGGGAGCGACAAAAATGAATCAGTACTCTTACTATAATTAAATTATTAAGGAATAATCTGAGAAAAAAACATATATTGGTGTTCTGTCAAAAAAAAAAAAAAAAACATATCTTGGTGTGGCTAATTAAATGTACATGTTTTAATCCATTTGATTGCATAGCTCCAATTAACCTCGTAAATTTTGCATGTATGGAAAGTGATCGCTGCATCCTGCATGGATTAAAACGGCATCATAATTCTCCATAAAGAATTGGGCAAAAATATATATTTCCCTTCTCATTCATTTTCTTTCAATCCACCACATCGTAATCATGTTAATTGATCAAAATATTTTAACTTATCAATGATTAAATGGGTTTAATTGTCTGAAATATATAACACCGTTTGGGCTTAAGCTTGCGATTTTCGCAGACTTTCAAAAAGTTTCAATTACACACTATTTTAACATTTTCTGCATTTACAAAATTTTCAAAAAATAGTTCGACAAAGTTTGTTTGATGTTTATTCTGAAACGACGTAAATTTTATTACTAAAAAAATTGGGGAAAACAAACAACGTAAATAAAATATAGTATAAATTATTTTTCTTCTCAGATGTCATTTTTCTCATCAGCCATTTCTCAATTTTTTATATAATAAGTCCCGGCCAATAAGTTTAGAAATTAGTTAGTACTCAATCCCAATCACAGTGATATATTTGTTCAATAATAATAATAATGATAAAGGTTTAGCATCGTCGAAGTAAAAAAAAATGTAGGTTTGTAATTAATGTAATGTATCTCACTTGAAACAAAATCTCGGAAGATAAAATAAGACAGATGGCAAAAGATAATTGGACAACGATCTATGATGAATTTGGTGTCCACAAAGTCACGAATTTGGTAGAAAATCACGAGAAAAAATAATAAAATAAATTTATGAAAACTAAATGAATATAATAAAGAGATAAAAGTGATTGGGTTAGTTAGATGAGTACAATGAGAGAAGGTGGTTGTTGTGAAGAGCATACAAGGAAGGCCGGAATATAACCTAGAAGATTCCGCGGGGGCCGGTCAGCGTCGTCGTTTTGTCATTGCCCGGGCACCATTTTCCTGACCGCGGGCACATTCATTCCAACTACCAATACTAAAGCTTGCTCGCACTATTCACCACTACTTCACTGCTTTGTTTCTGTCGATACTTATAAATATGGCCACACACTCATTATTTAGCATAATTTATGTTGGTTGTTTAATAGAGTTATAGATAACTTTATACATTAAATATACATAAAGATAAAATTTTGAAAACAATAACCATTTTTGTTGTAAATATGCTAAATGTACCTAATGCATATTAAAAAATTAAACTAAAAAAACAAAATTATTTGAATATGCAAACCCTAATCCCTCCCCTTCCTGCTGCCCGCCACCCCCTCTCGCATCGCCGCTGCACTCCCTCTCTCCTCGCTTGCGCCCCTTCCCCCCAACTTGTGCTGCCGCTGCACGCCAATTCCCCCCCCCCCCCCCCAACTTATTGTAGATCCCTACGTTAATAAATAAAAATGTTTTAGAGGCAGAGGGAGTACTATTAGAATCATCTAAGACGACGTACTTTTACTTTGAAGAATTAGCCTTGATAGATAAACTAGTAAGATTAATCCCTTGTTTACTTTAATTGATTGAAACTTTGGTATATATCCCAAAGTCCTTGATTATTTATAGCATTGAAGCTAGTTTTGCTTGATTCTTATTCCATTGAGGGAGCTTTTACTTTGCATGATTAATAAAATGGATGATTGAGTATTTTTATCCTTAATAATAGGATTACTCCAATCTCACCCTTTAATTTCATGGGATAAGAATTAAGCAAAACTAGCTTAATTGATATAAATAAACAAGGGCCTTGGGATATCCCTATGTCTCAATTCATCAAAGTAAATAAGGGATTAGTATTTCTAAATATCATGAGCTGTAATAATGAAAGGTGATAATATGGTGAATGATATATATATATATATATATATATATATATATATATATAGGATGACGCTCCAATGAGACCCCCTAATTTTAGTGAGATCTATGGCACGATCTGGTGCGTTTATTTCATCAATCCTATAGCTGATATTGTATCTGAAGGGTGATTTTTTTTTTTGCAGGGTTCGAATCTTGGAGGGAGCAGAATATTTTAAATTTTGTTATTCATCAGTATATACTGCATTGTTCATCAGTATCTACTGCCTTGTTCATCAGTATATATGTCTTATTCATTACTAATTTTTAAAATTTTGTTTTTCATCAGTATGTACATCTTGTTCGTTAGATATACGTCTTGTTCATTAGTATATTACATGTCTTATTCATTGTACTCATGTTACACGAAAAATAGGAGGTCTCACTGGAGCGCGCCCATATATATATATATATATATATATATAGGGGGCCGCTCCAATGAGACCCCATAATTTTAATGAGATCTAGGGCACGATCTGGTTCGTTTATTTTATCAATTCTATGGCTGATATTGTATCTGGAGGATGATTTTTTTTCGCAGGGTTCGAATCCTGGAGGGAGCAGAATATTTTAAATTTTGTTATTCATCAGTATATACTGCATTGTTCATCAGTATATACGGCCTTGTTCATCAGTATATATGTCTTATTCATTACGAATTTTTTAAATTTTATTTTTCATCAATATATGCATCTTGTTCATTAGATATACGTTTTGTTCATTAGTATTATATGTCTTATTCATTGTACTCATGTTACACGAAAAATAGGGGGTCTCACTAGAGCGCGCCCCTATATATATATATATATATATATATATATATATATATATATATATATATATATATATAGGGTGTGGTTCTAGAGAGAACTACATTATTTGTGAGAACGGGAGAACCATCAAATCTAATGCATTCACTGTAAAAATTAATGCATCCGCTGTTAAAATTAATGCACTCAAAAAAATAAAAATAAATGTTCCCTTCAGGATTCGAACCCAGGATCTGCATTCATCCAACAAGATGATGCATCCACCGTAGATCTTGATGATCGAATGGCTGAAAATGGTTCTCCGGTCTTCTTTTATTTATGGTTCTTTCCTGAACCTCTCCCTGTATATATATATATATATATAAGTAATGCACCATTAAGTAGAAATTTTTCTTTACGTATAATATAAAATCTAATATGAATACAAATTATTATTTGATCTATCCTGTCATCTAAAGATACATCACTGTATATATAAAATGCATCTTTTAAAAATGTGTTCTTTATTTACAATGTCTAGATTCAAAAAGAAAAATTGTCAAACACATGATCCAGGACTATGTAAAAAACACCAATAAACATATTTTCACGTGCAATCTTCACAATCTCAATTAATTATATCATTAATAATGAGTAAGTCGGTTCTATCCTCTAAATTAATTTCCATCACTTTTGCAGTCGGAAGAAAGTCCATGTAAATCTCAAAAGGTGCAATATAATATTCAAAACTAGCTAGCTTGCAGTAAATTAATCCAATGAATAAGATCAACCAACCTACATATGATGACGTTAGGTTCAATGAAAAAGGCCTAAATATAAGAAAAAGGAGAGAAGTAATATCTCATCCGTTGATCTTATCTAACCACGGACATGATTTATTCACATCATATTCAACGGATATTTTCGTTGAACATTCGTGAACATATACAATATTTTTGGGGTTCTAGATTTCGACCTCCCATATGTTCAACGAAAAAATTCGTTGAACATGACGTGAATAAATCATGTTCGTTAAATTAGATAAGATCAACGGATGTGATTACTTCTCTCCTCTTTTTTACATTTAGGCCTTCTTCATTGAACCTTGGCCTATATATATATATATATATATATATATATATATATATATATAGAGAGAGAGAGAGAGAGAGAGAAAAGTTCTATTGAGAAAGACAAATATTTAAAGAAGTGAGAAACAATTTCATTCATTGATCATGATCCATCAAACGGTCCAGAATTAAGAATAAATCTCGTGTCCAGATTTTGATGAACATATCAATAATTAATGTGATGAACATATCAGTAATTTTTTATGAACGGACGTCTTTGTTGGAAAGATGTATTTGTTTAAAATTTCGCGCTTCAAGATTCGATTCTCAAATGTTCAATAAAATTATTGCTATGTTCATAAAAAATTATTGACATATTCAACGTTCCTAACTTAAAAAAAAAAAAAAAAAAAAATCTCCATAAAACCTAACCCTATATATACTTATTTGAGCGCCTATTATCATACATTGAATAACCACATTAGGTAACACATTTTATGGCAACATATATAATTATTGTGCAAAAGATAAGATTCTTAGCTGAATCAACGTGCATATAGTAATAAAATGGAAATTAAAGATGTTGGCAGCTGATGATTGATTGGTTGAATAGGTTTCTCACAAATGGACGACTCTCGTCAGAAGCACAGTCTCCTTTTATGAATGGATGGTTTGTGGTCCTCAGCCCGGGCCGGGCCGGGCTGGGCCGGGCCCCCACAGGCCACAAATGTCTTAGTATTAGTATTACAATAAATTTAACACTATGGTAAGTGATCATATATTTGACTAAATAGAAAAAAATTCAACACTATTGTATATTATCATTCTAAATTTCCATTCTCAACACGTACTATGCCTTTCTACGATATTTACTCTCAATTATTAACAAATTGAAAGGGTTTCGTAGAAGCACATACTTAGGGGGCATTTACTTTAATGGAAAATTAGAGAAACAATATATTTTCATTCATTTTCACATGTTTACGGGCAACTTTTTTTTACTTATTTTTTCACCAATGTTGGATAATATTATCCTAGGATAAAGGTTTGAAAATATATTCCAACATTTTCTCATCTTTTCATCTCTAGTAAACATATGATAAAAAAAATAATAAAAATATAATATTTTCTCATATTTTCTTATCCATCATTTTTCAATAAAAAATTTACAATCAAAATAAACGCACTCTTAGTAAACATAATTAATGAGTTTAGTCTTAATAATTAGTGCTATCAGTCACTTGACTCAAGTTCAATTTTTAATTAATAATAATAATTTAAATGCATCATTCATCTCATTTGGAACGTTTTACTTCCTAGTTGACCTATCTCACTTGAAATGTCATATTCGATTTTGAAACATTCAACAAATAACAAACAAGCACAAGATCATAAATTATACTTACTCAGTTCTACTCCCTCCGTCCCAAATAAAATGTCCTATTTCTTTTCGACACGGAGATTAAGAAATGTGTATAAAGTAGATAAAGTGGGTTGGTGGAAATTATTTAAATAAGTATAGAGAGAGGGTGCATTGCCAAAAAAGAAAACATGACATTTCGTTTGGGACAGCCCAAAAAGGAAAACATGATATTTCGTTTGGGACGGAGGGAGTACTATTTTTACTTCCTAGTTGACCTCTCACTTGAAATGTCATATTCGATCTTGGAACATTCAACACATAACAAACAAGCACAATTCATAAATTATACTTACTCAGTTCTATTATTTGTGACTCGTTTTTCATTTTAGCCTGTTCTACTATTTATAATTTATTTCTATAAAAGATAATAATTAATTCATGAAATTGTGTGAGCCCGACTATTTTTATTTAATTTACTGATTTTTTGTAAAGAATTAAAAGAAATAAGCCACATATAATGGAACTGAAGGAGTACAATACATCACAAAAAGGTTATTCTCTACATGCATTCTCTTTTAAGTACTTGATTAACATAAATATCCCTAATAAACTATTTTTATTTCTAATTTTATTATAAATAATTCATTTTATACTTGAATCGCCTACACTTAAACGAATATATTACTTTATTTGCTAAGACATGGTATATATAAACTGAAAAAGAAATAAAATTAATATGATAGAAAAAAAAGTAAACTATGTATCATTAAAGAGAAAAAAAAATAAGCATTAAAGTGGGTAGAGAGGAAAGAGAATTCTTAAATGGATCAATAATTTATGGATAAATGTCACTTCATGTCCATCATTTTAGAGGATTTTAAATAAAATGTCTTAACGATATTACAAAACGATATACAATCTACTAAAAAAAATATTGTTCGTGTCCTATTAAAATTTTTCGGAGATCGAAAATTGATGTGGACTGCCGGATAGCCTATATTGCTTGCCTACGTATAATTAAGTGACAATTACCCATAATTTATTTCTCTTTTACTTCACTAAAAACTACTCCATTCGTCTCACTCCAATATGCTCACTTCTTTTGGACACAGAAATTAAGAAAATTTACTTTTTGGTAGGAAAGTGGTGTGGTCCACACCAATTAAGTACAACTTTTTTTACCCAAAAAAGGAAAATGAGCCTATTGAAATGAGACGGATGGAGTATTATATTTAAAAATATATAAATAAAATCATAAAATTTGATATCAAAATAGAAATAAAATTAATGTAAAGAAGTTAAAGAAAAACTTATAGTATGTTCCACATTAAGGAGAGAGAAAATAGGATAAAGGAAAAAGTTTATTCTAAAATTTTAAATAATCATAACTTATTTATTTTAAATTTAATTTTTTTATCCCAAATTAAGATTTTTTTTTCGTAATCTTTAATTTAAGATGTATATTGAATATTTTTTTTCATAAATCAAATTTCATGATTTTTAAAAAGTAAATAGTAAAATAATATTATTTTGGGAAATTATATTTCTATATGTAACATATTTATATTGCATATATTTTTATATTTGTGAAGAAATATTCAATATACATATTAAATTAAAAGTCATGACAAATTTTTTAATTTAATATAAAAATAATTAAAATAAAATAAATAATATATGTTATTTACAGTTTTAAAAATATTTCTCCCTCTCTTTTTTGCTCCTTACTCTTTTTTCTTTATCCTCTTGCATCTCTCATATTTTCCGAGCTTAACTTCTATCATATCTTCTATCTCCTCTCTCTTATCTCTTTACATTCTAAAATATTGTCCTTAATTAATATCTATGAATGAAAATTTGTCATCAATTTAGTGGAAAATAAATTATTAAAAATTTGAATTTGTATATATAAATATTATGTATAGATATAGATTATCAACTCAATGAGCATACTGAAGTTTTAAATTTAATAAATATCGTATGATAATAATTAAATTATAAAGAAAAAGTAGAACATATTTCATTTTTAATATATATATATATATATATATATATATATATATATAATTCATTTGATAAAAGATAATAGCAAATATAATTATATAAATAGTTTATAGACAAACATATAACTAAAACTAAATAAATTTGTTTGAGTCAATGTTGACTCCGACAATGATGAGTTGAATGTTGATAACATTTTATTGTCAACATTTTTGGAATTAGGGTCGGCCCTGACATTTCGGGGGCCCTATGCGAAAAGGAAAAAAAGGCCCCCCTTAAAAGATGAAGTTTCGAGAACTTGTAGCAAATTTGAGATAGTTGTAAACCTGTAAGATTAACTATAAAGTGCTGGAACATCCTCAAAGAAGATATCATGAAAGTTATGGGAGAATTCCACTCTCATGGAGCTTTAGCTAGAGGCTGCAATCCGTCTTTCCTTGTTCTGATCCCGAAAAAGGACTCGGCCTCTTGTTTGAAGGACTACCGCCCCATCTCCCTCATCAACTGCATGTATAAGATCCTAGCGAAAGTTCTCGCCGGAAGACTGAAACAGGTAATGAATTTCATTATCTCCGACAGCCAAAGTGCTTTTATCGAAGGTAGATTCATTCTAGATGGGGTGATCGTCTTAAATGAAATTATTGAGGAGTCAAAGAAGAGAAAGAAAGGGGCTTTACTTTTCAAAGTCGACTTCGCCAAGGCTTATGACACCGTTGATTGGAACTTTTTGGATATTATGATGGGCAAGATGAGGTTTAGCCAAAGGTGGAGAAACTGGATTTCTGGTTGCCTTAGATCTTCCACAGCTAACGTACTCGTCAACGGCAGCCCGTCGGGCGAATTTCAGCTGGAAAGAGGCCTGAGGCAAGGCGATCCACTTTCACCGTTTCTCTACTTAATTGTTGCCGAAGGCCTTAGCCTCTTAACCGAAAGAGCAGTCAAGGAGAAGTTATTGGAACCAGTGGAAATTGGGGAGGAAAAAATTAAAGTCTCTCACTTGCAATACGCGGACGACACCATGTTCGTCGCCTCCGGTAAGGCTTCAAATGCTTGGGCTTTTAAAAGTATTTTAACTCTTTTTGAGAAGCTTTCGGGACTTTCTGTTAATTTTGAGAAAAGCTGTCTGTTCGGTATTGGAATCCCGAGCCCTATCTGTTTGCAGTTGGCTTCGGTCATCGGCTGCAAATTGGATTCTCTTCCGACAAAATATTTGGGTATTAGAATCGGATCGAGACTTAACAGAGCGAGTGAATGGTCTTTTGTCGAGGAGAAGATCAAACAAAAAATCATCAAGTGGAACAACAGGAAGTTGTCGATGGCTGGGAGATCAACTCTTATTCGTTCAATCCTTACTTCCATTCCGATATACCATCTATCCTTCTCCATTATCCCAAAAAGAGTCTTGCGTAACCTGCAGTCCTTGCTGAGCAATTTTCTGTGGGGGGGTGGGGAGGGGGGAGGAGGAGGGGGGCAAAAGAAAATCCATTGGCTTAAATGGAATGACTTATGTGCTGATCCAAAAGAGGGGGGCTTGGGTTTCATCGATCTTGAGAGATTCAATAAGACACTCATGTTGAAGTGGTTGTGGAGGTTCCTTAATGAGAGTGACAGCTTGTGGGTCAGAGTTTTGAGAGCTTTTAAGGGTGATATCCTTTGGGATGAGGAGGGTTTTAGGCTTGAAAAGAGTAGAGTGAGGGAGGCGGGATGGTGGAAGAAGGTTTTGGGCTTGAGTCAGGGTGAGAAAGGGAGTTGGTTTCGAGAAAATCTGGATATTAAAATTGGGGAGGGTAATCTGATTAAGTTTTGGCATCATGCGTGGCAAGGGGGAATTAGATTGAAGGATAGGTTCTCTAGACTCTTTCGCATAAATAGAAACAAGGGAGGATACATTAGAGACATGGGGGAATGGGATCAAGGCGTCTGGAAATGGAAATTGGAGTGGGAGAGGGACCTGAGGGATAGGGAGCAGTCCAACCTTGAGGAACTAACGTCTTTTATCAATAACGTGCCTCTGATTTCAGGGAAGAATGACAGTTGGATCTGGAAACCATCCCCAAATGGACTCTTCTCAGTTAACTCAGCTTACAAAGAGATCAGCAAGGAGCTCTCATCAAACACTCAGTCCAGCAACGGAAAGGAATTCAGAAGCATTTGGAAAGCAGCAGCTACACAAAAGGCAAAGTTTACGGCATGGAGAATCCTTAAAGATAGGATGGCGACGTGCGAAAATCTGATTAGAAGACAGATCCCCATCTCGAACGTCGAAGCAGAATGCGTTTTCTGTCGATCACAACAGGAAGACTCAAACCATCTGTTTTTTGGTTGCCAAAAAACCTCTGAAATCTGGAATGATCTGCTTTCTTGGCTCGGAGTCCAGACGGCATTGCAACCACGTGCCAAAGAGCACTTCAACACTTTCTCTAATCTCGGCAACAAGAAAGATGCGTGCACTCTTAGAAGCCTGTGGATTTGCTCGGTTTGGTGCATCTGGAACCTGAGAAATGAGTGCAAGTTCAACAAATCTTCTTGGAGCAAGGAAAATCTGATTAGAGAAATCAAATCAAGAACATGGACGTGGAGCTCGGCTTTCGGCTCGGAACCTGCAGCGGGAGATTTTAAAGCTTGGATGATCTCCTACAGTTAGCTTTTGGTTTTCGTTCTTTCCTTTTTTCCATTTTCCTTCTTCTTCCTTCCCTGTTGGCTGCATCTTCTTTCTTTCCCCTTTTCTCCTCTACTGTATTCTGAACCTGGGTTTCTTGGTACCCCTGGTACCCCTCTTTAATTTCATTTGCTTTTTTCCTGATCAAAAAAAAAAACTATAAAGTGCAATAAAGTAGATAACAATGATCAAATAATTATAGAAATAATTTAGATCTTCTAGTATTTTTTTATTTGAGATAAGATCTTCTAGTATTTTGATAAGCAAAATCACCAATAATTTCTTCAAGATCAAACTTTTCTAATACCTCATGTTCAATACATAAAATCGCTAAGCCATTCAACCTTTCTTGAGACATAGTAGAATGCAAATATGATTTTATCAATTTTAATTTTGAAAAACTTCTTTCTATTGAAGCTACGCTTCCAATACACTCAACAACTTTATCTTAAAACTCGTGTCCCTCCCTACTAGTAAGTTATTTGGGGGACGAAGAGAGTATTATTTTTATAATAAAAATAAAAAATAAATATATATTTTACATGTACGAGTCATTTGAGTTCAACGGAGTGACTTTAGAACCGGATCGACCCGTAAATATTTTGGTCCCTAAGAAATGGCTCGACCAAGACCGTGCTGTTGGATTTGTATACTGAAAGCAAGAACTTTATGCTTGTATACAATGATTCCTGTTTTCACTATTCCTATCTCCTATCTGATTGTGTTCATGATTGCATATGTATGTTCTTTATCTCTGTATAAGTAGATTATATGGTGTGTTGTAGATCACAGAAGACCATATAATTGGAATAACCTTAAGAGATATAATATGATCACAGCCGAAATAACTCTAGGACAAGTTATTGGTTTAGGCTGCAGTATAGATGGAAGTAGTTTGTCTTGGCTACTTGTCTATACTGGTACGTCATTACGTATTGATAGGACCACAGTTTGAGATGTATTCTTCTATCTGACTTAAGTGAAGAATCAAGATCTCGGTGATTGATAAATCTTAATACTAATAAGTATTCAGATATATATATTAATTCGTATATCACTTTGACTTACTATGGGTGAAAGTTATATACTAACTCGAGTACTCTGTATCTTGGGTGATAGCGGTTAATATATGATATTTGATTATCTGTATTAGTACCCGTATCCGGTATAGGATAATGACATCCCCTTAAGGAGCTCAATAAGGTTTATTACGCTAAACCCTGCAGGTTGATTAAGTTCAGGCGTAATAATAAAGTTTGAGTGGTACTGCTTAAGGAATTATTAAGAGATTAATTAATTTAAGCTGTCAGAGCTCTAATTAATTAATGGATGTCGGATATTTTAAATACGGAGATTTAATAAGTCTAAATACAAGCCCCGACTCATCACCGGCAATAAAGGGGTAAGTCAGTATCGGTTCTCTAGTGGAATGAACTGATATTTATAAATTAATTATGGTCTGGGCTGACCATAGATAAATTAATTTATTTGAGGCCCATCTTTATTCCTTGTATCTGGTCCCTGGGCTGGCCCAATGTCTCCTAGCCCTAGAAGAGCCAGAAATCGTCCCTCACAAGAAAGGAGCGCCCCATACGTATTTAATTCTCTATTAAATACAGCTGTCAGCTCTCAGGAAAATACACTGATAAAAATTAGGGTTTTTGAGAGCAGAGGGAGGCGCAGAAACATGAGTGATCTTTCTGCGAATTTCCATAGCTCGTTGTCCATCCAACGTTGGGAATTGAGCGGGATACAGTCGAGAAGATCAGAGCTGGAGTCAGATTCTTTCGACACGATCATCAACAGTTTGTGCATCCGATTCTCAAGTAAGTTTTTCCTAACACCTGTGTGCAGCTGTTAAATTCATAGGAGCATGTTAGGATTTAATCGTTGTATGATAAATTAATAATAACCAAGAAACGATCATCGGGCAAAGTGGAACGTTAATTCAATTTAATATTCCTTCAATTGGTATCAGAGCCCGGGATTAATTTCTTGGCTCTATTATTAATTTATGTACGATTAATAATGTGCGTTGTTTTTACTGCTGTTGTTCTTCGTGGCTTGTTGATTCGTGGGATACGTCGTTTTGACGTTGTAATTGTTTTTCACCACGAGAAAATCCGTGGTTAGACTAGATTTTCGAATTCTGTATTTTGTTTTCGAATGTAATCTGTAACTGCGAAGAACGAGGCGGAGAACAAGAGTTTTAGGAACGGATGCTGCTCTTGACTTTCCGGGCTCCCGCTGGTCGCCCGGCACCGGATTCCAGCAAGTGTCACCGCACCTCCGGCGAGCACCACCGCGCTGGACGCGCACAGACCCACTGGACTCGCGACTCTTTTTTTTTTTTCTGCTGTCTGATATGTCGTCTGTTGCTGTGCCATTCGTCGACGTCAAGGGCTGAGGTTGCTCCGGCAATCTCTCCTTGCTTGACTGTCGTGCAACGGTGGTCGGCACAGGCACGACGTATGGTGAAAAATCGGCAGCGGAAAGGCCCTAAAATGTGGCGTCGTTTTGTGCTGCTGTTTTTGCGGCGGCGCGTCGCCACAGCAGCAGCCGCTCCGGCATGCTGTGCAGGGGTGTCGACGGTGACAGGGGCAGGGGTGGTCTAGGCGGTTGAAAAAACAAAGATGGCACAGCAGGATCAGAGACGGCGGGGCGGCGCCTGATATCGGCGTGTGCTGGTGCTGCTCGACGTTTGTGCAGCGCGGCGGGGAAGAGGCTATGCAGCGCCGCGGCGCGCAACCCTAGGCGGCGCCTGGTTCTCTGCAAGCCCTAGCTGATGAACAGTGTCTGCGAATTTGGGCTGCTGAATGGGCTTGGGCGACTGGGCCGTGGCTTTTGGGCCCAAACAAGGGCTGGATCAGTTTTTCAGCCTTTTTTAGGCGTTTTTGGGCTTTTTTTGTCCTTTTTTTATTTATTTTATTTTCTTTTAAAATAGAATAGATGTTGGGTTTCCACGAATGGGTCACGAAGAATTTTTAATTCTTTAATTATGTTCTTTGCATGTCGTGGTTGTTAATCCCTTATGCTCTTTACCTGCTTTTGCACGTCTTTGTTTATTAATTGCGCTTAGACGAGCATGCTAGTAGGTTTATCGTTTTCCTAAGCATTTTTTAGAATTCTGCGAGCATGTTTTACATGTTGCGTTCTAGAAAAGCATGATTAGGATTATGTGCTTGAGCATGTACAAACCTTTTGAAGTTAAAAAGACTAAGCAGTTTTAATAATTTTAAGCAATTAAAATTATTTTTAGACCTCCACATGCGGTCTCTAGACAAAGTGATTAGCAATGTGAGTAAACGTCCACCCATCGTGGCTTACTTCACATTTGTTTTTCATAAGTTTGTCAGAAGAGGTTTCTATAAAAATATTTAAACCATTAAAGTAGTGGGAGTTATGCAGTAAACGTCCACCCATCGTGGCTTACTTGTATAGTTTTCACAAGTACTTTGGAGAATGGAATTAAATAAGATAACCAAGAAAATTAAATTGAAAGCGACATGGTCCGCGTGAGTATGTTAATTTCGAGAATTTAATTTTCAAGGTTAAATTGTGGTCATTGCTTAGATATCATTTCAAGTACAATGTACAACTCCCCATCGGAGTCCCTTCTTGATAATGATATGGTCTAGTTAAGGTGCCAACTATTAATTTCCTTTGTCAAAAGGTTAAGTTGACATGTATGGAAATTAAACGACTAGGTTAATAGTCTGGTTAAGGAGTTTATGTGTAAACGTCCACCCATCGTGGCTTGCACATAGAATTCTTTGAGCCGTTGGAGGTTTCATTAATATTGTTTTATCAAAAGGTTACAATATTATTGTTACGAACTATATGAGTTTCATGTTCTTACATGTTTATTTGTTTACTTTCAGATATGTCTATGTCTCCGATAATTAACATTCTAGCAAACAATCCTCTCATCGGTCCTAATTATACCGAATGGAAACGCCATATTATGTACATACTTGACGCTGATGAGCACAGTTTTGTGCTTACCACTCCACGTCCCGCGGCCTTAACTGATGAGTCGACTGATGCGGAACGTGAGGCGCATAAAAGGTGGCACAAGTCGAATAATATGGCCAAGTGCTATATTATGATGACTATGTCGCAAACTTTGCAACTCCAGCATCAGGTCATGGATGACGCAGCGACCATCATGTTAAACCTCAAGGAGGTTTATGGGGAGTCCGAGAGGTCTGCTCGCTTTAACTTGATGAGAGAAATCTTATCTTGTAGGATGAGCGAGGGCAGTCCTGTGCACGATCATGTCATGCATATGACAAATTTGTTTGACAGGCTTGATCTGCTAGGAGGGGGTATCGAAGGCGAAGCCAAGGTCGATATCATCCTCAATACTCTCCCCAAAACTTTTGAGCACTTCCGTCTCAATGTCGTTATGAGCAAAGTCAACTACACTCTTAATGAGTTGTTGAATGCTCTAGTTGCGGCAGAGGGAGTGATGGGCCGTGGGAAAGAGGTCCTTGTTGCTGCCAAGGGATCTACTTCTTCGTCGAAAGGCGGGAAAAAGAAGTGGAAAGGTCCAAAGGGCAAGCATGACAATGAGGCTAGTGGGAGCGGTAAAGCCAAAGTTGATGGCCCTACCGGCGGCGTGAACAAGCCAACGGCCAAGGGAAAGTGCTTCAAGTGCGGCAAGGTTGGGCATTGGAAGAAAGATTGTCCAGTGCTCAAGGCAAAGGGACAAGGTACGTCACAAGTTTTGGTAACAGAAACATGTTTAGCTTCGTTTTCTACTCATTCGTGGGTAGTGGATACGGGGGCAACTGACCATGTTTGTTACACCTTGCAGGGGTTCAACCCAACAAGGGAGCTAGCAAGTGATGAGATCACCATCTCCATGGGCAATGCGTCCAAGGTCGCAGCTGTTGCTATTGGAGATTTATCTTTATGTTTTGGTGATGACATTTTAGTTTTGAGAGATATTTTATATGTGCCGGAGTTTCGGCGGAACATAATTTCTATTTCAAAGTTGTTTTTGAATGGATATTCTGTTACTTTTGATGGGGGTGTCTCTATCATGAGAGATAACAAGATTATTTGTTCTGGAATTTTGAACAACTCTCTCTATACTATTACATGTCCAATGAATAACTCTGTCCATGTTGCATCTACATCACAAATTCTTCCAAATCCAAATAAGAGGAAGTATTATTCTCATGAACAATATACACATGCGTGGCACCTAAGATTAGGCCACATCAATCTAAATAGGATCCAAAGGCTCGTTTCAAATGGAGTCTTGAAAGACTTTCAAGCTGTTCCATTTAGAACCTGCGAATCCTGTATAGAAGGAAAGATGACGGCAAGGCCTTTTAAGGCCAAGGGGAATAGGGCCTCGCATGTGTTAGAATTGATTCACTCTGACTTGTGTGGACCAATGTCCACAAAGGCTCGTGGAGGGTATGAGTATTTCGTCACTTTCATTGACGATTACTCAAGATATGGGTATATTTACCTACTTCAACGCAAGTCTGAATGCTTTGAGAAATTCAAAGAATTCAAGGCGGAAGTGGAGAAGAGATTGGGTAAATCTATCAAGTCATTGCGGTCTGATCGCGGTGGCGAATACCTCGGGAATGAGTTCTTGCAGTACTTGTCAGATTCAGGGATTACATCCCAATTGACTGCACCGGGTACTCCCCAACAGAATGGTGTGGCGGAGAGAAGAAATAGAACTCTTATGAAAATGGTACGATCTATGATGAGCTATGCATCTTTGCCTATCTCGTTTTGGGGATATGCCTTGGAAACAGCGGTTTATTTGCTGAATCAGGTACCGTCCAAATCGGTTCCTAAAACTCCTATCGAGTTATGGTCAGGGCGTCAGCCCAGCCTGCACCATATAAAGGTATGGGGTTGTCCTGCATACGTGCTAGACAAGGAAGCGAAGAAATTGGAACCTAGATGCGAATTAATGCTGTTTATCGGATACCCTAAGGGAACGAGAGGTGGTTATTTTTATAATCCTAAGGATCAGAAAGTGGTTGTTAGCACCAACGCACGATTCTTGGAACAGGATTATATAGATAACCACAAGTCTAGGTCCGAGATTGTCCTTCAAGAAATCGAAGGCAATGGGCAGGCGATTCCATCACCCCAGCCAAGTGTGCAAGTGAATGCACCACAAGACACTGCACGAACCATTGTCACAGCTGTACCACCACCGCTTCGTCGTAGTGGGAGGGTTATAGTTCAACCCGATCGATTTATGTTCTTGGGAGAATCTTCGGATCTACTCCCTGTTGATGAACAAAAGGATGTCGACCCTGATAACTATAGACAAGCGATGAAAGATCAAGATGCAGATTCTTGGTACGAGGCCATGGTTTCTGAGATAGAATCCATGGGTGCTATGGATGTATACGAGAAGACCGAACTACCAGATGGCTTTTTAGCTATAGGTAGTAGGTGGGTATACAAGAGAAAGAGAGATTCGGATGGCGAAGTCGCAGCTTTCAAAGCTAGACTGGTGGCGAAAGGTTATACCCAGGAACAGGGTATAGATTATGATGAGACCTTCTCGCCGGTTGCCATGCTCAAGTCTATCCGAATACTCCTTGCCATAGCAGCCCACATGAACCTTGAGATTTGGCAAATGGATGTCAAGACCGCTTTCCTAAACGGTTTCCTTGAAGAAGGAAGGGACATCTATATGCAGCAACCTGAAGGGTTTGTGAAGAAGGGCGAAGAACATCTTGTGTGGAAGCTTAAGAAGTCCATTTATGGACTTAAGCAAGCTTCGAGGTCATGGAACAAACGTTTTGACGAGGTCATTAAATCCTATGGATTTACTCGTTGTGAGAACGAAAGTTGCGTGTACCGTTTAGATGCCAATGGTGACGTGGTTTTCCTTGCACTTTATGTAGATGATATCCTCCTCATTGGCAACAATGCTGAGCTATTATCGGACATAAAGAAGTGGTTATCCGAACAGTTTCAAATGAAAGACTTAGGAGATGCAGCGTACATCCTGGGGATCAAGGTCGTTCGTGATCGCCAGAAAAGGATGTTGAGCTTATCTCAAGCGTCTTACATTGATACTGTGATTGCTCGTTTTAGCATGCAAAATGCCAAGAAAGGCTTGCTACCTTTTAGACATGGCATTCCCCTGTCTAAGGACATGTGTCTTAAGACGCCTAGTG
The DNA here is from genome assembly GCF_028751815.1 of Salvia miltiorrhiza. NCBI lineage: Eukaryota > Viridiplantae > Streptophyta > Magnoliopsida > Lamiales > Lamiaceae > Salvia > Salvia miltiorrhiza. The sequence goes on from NC_080391.1 coordinate 10,834,596, forward strand.
AGGTTGAGAAGATGAGGAAGATACCCTATGCTTCCGCCGTAGGTAGCCTCATGTATGCGATGTTATGCACGAGACCTGATATTTGCTATGTCGTTGGCATGGTTGCAAGATATCAGTCGAACCCTGGACCAGGACACTGGACTGCGGTAAAGCATATTCTCAAGTACCTGAAACGGACTCGAGATTATAGGCTAGTTTACCAGTCAGACAGTCTATTTCCTTTGGGTTACACCGATTCGGATTTCCAGGCTGACCGGGATGAGAAGAGATCTACCTCTGGTTATGTGTTTACCTTGGGAGGTGGAGCCGTATCGTGGCGGAGTGCAAAGCAGAAGTGCATTGCAGACTCCACCATGGAAGCCGAGTATGTAGCTGCTTCGGAAGCTGCTAAAGAGGCTGTATGGTTCCGGAACTACCTCTTGGATCTAGGAGTGGTCCCTAATTTGCCTAAGAGTATCATAATTTATTGTGATAACTCGGGTGCAGTGGCAAATTCTAAGGAACCCAGGAGCCACAAGGCGTCAAAACACATAGAGAGAAAGTACCACATCATACGAGAAATCGTAAACAGAGGAGATGTGCTAGTAGAAAAGATTGATACATTGGAGAACCTAGCTGATCCTTTCACGAAAAGCTTACCGCAAAAGACCTATGAGAAGCATGCTCGAGGGATGGGATTGCGGTTGATGCCACCCACTTAGAGAAAAACTTTCAGTATAAGTGGGAGAGATGAAGTGAAGTTTTTGTAATAGCTAGTATTTAGACACATTGTATACTAAAAGTTTTGCTTTAGTATAAGTGGGAGATTGTTGGATTTGTATACTGAAAGCAAGAACTTTATGCTTGTATACAATTATTCCTGTTTTCACTATTCCTATCTCCTATCTGATTGTGTTCATGATTGCATATGTATGTTCTTTATCTCTGTATAAGTAGATTATATGGTGTGTTGTAGATCACAGAAGACCATATAATTGGAATAACCTTAAGAGATATAATATGATCACAGCCGAAATAACTCTAGGACAAGTTATTGGTTTAGGCTGCAGTATAGATGGAAGTAGTTTGTCTTGGCTACTTGTCTATACTGGTACGTCATTACGTATTGATAGGACCACAGTTTGAGATGTATTCTTCTATCTGACTTAAGTGAAGAATCAAGATCTCGGTGATTGATAAATCTTAATAATAACCAAGAAACGATCATCGGGCAAAGTGGAACGTTAATTCAATTTAATATTCCTTCACGTGCGCCTCATACGACCGAGACCAACCCGCCCTGAACCTTTCGGTCCAAATCGGTTTAGTGGATATTGTCCGTGTTTGCTCACCATAATAAGTATTCCCTCCGTTCCAACGAAATTGAGTCGTATTCATTTTTAGGTCGTCCAAATAAAATTGAATTGTCTTTCGTTTTTTGAAATAAATTAAAGTTAGTAATTACACTTTATTTTTTGAAAAATATATTACTATTTTTATTGTAATTTTTAATTTTATTTTTTCACTAAACATTAATTATTTAAATTTTGTGCACAAAACATACGCCTCAAATTGGCTAGATGGGAGGGAGCCAGGAGGGGACGGGAGTACTAAAAAAGTGTAATTCGATCCTGCTCCATCAGTAGACTGTTCGAACCAATAATATTTTTCATTAATAATTTGATTTTTCTATTTCTTTTAATTATGATATCAAAGTGCTGTTAAAATAACACCCTTCTTCCTCTTTCCCTTTCCCCCCCTCGAATAATATAAGAGTCTGATATTAAAAAAAGGAAATTGCTAATTCTTTTTCGTGAATTCAGAGCCCTTTAACGCTCATATTTCAGCTCACTACTCCTCAATTCCACTCTTCATTCATTGCATAGCTTGCAATCCGCCTAATTATATAATCTATCATTGTCCACTCAATTTGATATTTTTCCCGACGAGTTCGGGTTCCTCAGCTTCGAATTGGCAGCCGGGATTTAGCATGGTTGCGTTTAATTGGTGTTCGTGAAAGATTTGGAGGATCGCTGCTTTGAATTTCGTAGATCTGGGTACTAATTTTACCTTTGGTTCTATTGTGTTTTTCTTGTTTGAATTCTGCACCTGCTTTTCTGGGATTAGTTACACGCTATCATGAGTCAACTCCTTTTCGATTTGTGTGGAGCATTTTGGATTTGGAGAATGTTAATTTCTGATGCGTACTGCAAATTATTGCTGCTTCTCTGGAAGAACAAAGCAAAGCCGTCCGATTCTGTGTATTTTGGCCATAGTTCTGTAATTTTTATGGTTCGTTATTTCGTTTTGTCGTGACGAACGAACTGGCAAGTTTACTTAACAAAGCAACTGAAATCTGTTAATTTTTTTTCTTAGCACTTGTTCAACGACGGCTTTCCAATAAATTTGGGACCCTCTCCTCCATTTGATCTTATGTTGGAAATCGCCACGGTTATTGCTTCTGGTTTTAATGGTTTAGATGTGCTCTATTTCATGCTTTTAGAGAGATTCTTTGGACTTAATGGAATCAGATGTTGCAATTTACTGAGTGTTTCTCTTTTTGTGTGGCTTTGTCTCATTCTCCTGGTTTCTGGCCCATCATTTTGTATGGATGGTATGTTTCAGGTCCACCAATATCAACTGCTTCATAAAAGGTCATAGAAACTAGGAATATATATATGTCATCTCTGTTTTCTATGTGGCTGTTGTAGATTGCTTTCATCAATTTTCTCTCATGTACAGCTTGTTTATAACTCATCTTAGTCATCTAGATTACTTTAGATTTGAATTCAAGTGATGCTGTTGGAACTAGAGGTTAACTGTAATTCCACTTAGGTCTGTTCACCATTTTGAATTCCCTATCATGAAAACGACTGAGCTCTATCAACATTTTCAGGTTTGCAAATTTAAATTCTTTGAAGCTTGTTAAGTTAGGATGTTTTATTAATTGTTTTAAAAAAAAATTGTCTTACTGACATAACATATTTTCATGATTTAGTCATAAGAATGGAATTTGGTTTTGGTTGCAATAATTTCCCTGTTCTGCATTATGTTCACATGGAGGGGAAAAGAAGAAGTGAATAGTTGCACTACTTTCCAACTAATGATAATCAAGAAATTCGTACTATATGTATTGATGCTATTCTTTAGTGTTTGTATTTGTCAGATCATCAATTTTTATCTTAAGATTGATGCACTTGTTCAGTTATATCAGACTGACTTCAACATCTGTTTCCTGCCATAGGTTAATGAAATATGTATCAGCCCACGGGTGTTCCTAGTTCAAGTTTAGTTCACAGCAATCCAATTGTTCGAAGTCAGCCGTTAGACTCTGTTGATAGCACAATGGATCCTATCAGTGGATCTAACAGTGGGAGCAACAATCAAAGTTTGGCCTCTAAGCAGCGGCTCCGTTGGACACATGAGCTTCATGAACGGTTTGTTGATGCTGTTGCGCAGCTTGGTGGGCCAGATCGTGAGTTCTTGTTACTTGATAACATTAGTTTCACATTGATCCGAATGGCAAAGAGGAGAGAAAAGAAAAAGTAATAAGTACTCAACAACTTAAAGGATGTAGTAAAGGTTGGAGATAGTTAAAACAGAAAAATGTTCCTTTAGCTTTGTTTGCCCATTCACTAAAAGGTAGCAGTGCTTCTTCACAATATTTTCCATGGTTTACTTATGTAAAGTTACAGTTTGAGCTTATGGTGGATATAACAAAATGCTTAGCGTGCCACTTCTACTATTGAGTAGGTTTGTTGACGATAAGTATGTTGAATTGGGGAAACGCGTAGCACTGAGTTTTATGCATGAAGCAACCCGTTATTGTTTCCCCTTGTCCTGATACATGAAAGACATTCAATTTGTTTGCTTTATGTAATTCTTTAGAAAAAGTGAAAAATTTCCTGCAATAATGGATTCTAGGAATTTGATGGAAAAAGCTTATAGCAGTCTTCATTCATGTAGGAAAACTTCTCATGTTTTATTATTATTATTATTATTATCTTCAGGAGCTACTCCTAAAGGTGTTCTCAGAGTTATGGGAGTTCAAGGGCTAACAATTTACCATGTAAAAAGCCACTTGCAGGTACCCATGCCATAAAATTCCTTCTGCTTTCACCATGCTGGTGTCTGATATGTTTGATCCTTCACAGCTTGACTAACTTTTATTGTCTCAAACAGAAGTACCGGCTGGCTAAGTATCTTCCAGATTCTTCTTCTGATGGTAGGTTATAATAATGTGGTTCTATATGCTATGCTCTAGCTGTTAGTCCATTGTCATTTTAGTTCTTGAAACTTCTTCAGCTTTTGAGAATTTTTGGTATTCCATTATTGATAAGTTTTACTTGATTTGATAATAAGGGAAAAAAGCTGATAAGAAAGAATCAGGCGATATGCTTTCCGGCTTGGATGGTTCATCGTAAGTAGAGTCCACTTTCATGTCTTTGTCATTGTCCTCTTGGACCATGTCTTAATTTTTATGACTATTTTATAGTATTAGAGGACATCTGGTAATTCATTGATTATTTTTTCTCATATGTTGAATTGTTGATTAAACTGGACACTCTATTACCCTAATCCACGTGCTACTTTAGTACTATGATTAAAAAGTAATCACTTAAACAAGAGGTTGTTCTTTTTGTTTGTAGTGGAATGCAAATAACTGAAGCGCTCAAATTGCAAATGGAGGTCCAAAAGCGACTGCACGAGCAATTAGAGGTATATTCTTTGATTTCTTTTTTTATTTTATTTTATTTTATTTTATTTTTTAAAACTCTTTTTTGCTAATTTAATTATGTGGGAGATATCTTTTTTTTTTTTTTTTAATGTATATGAGAGATATCTTGATAACTCACATTTCTAAACCCCATGAAGGTTGTCTTAATTCATCAACAGATGATTCTCTTTAGATGAATCTGGATTTAGACGACTAGTTACAGCACCGAACTGTTAGAAATTCATTCAAAAAATGCTGAGATGTAGGCACAGCAACTGTTCTTCATATGAATTCAACTTGCACCATTTTATTTTACCACATGAGACCATGAGAAGGCTGTGGGAGAATTTACTAAGTCTTTTGGGAATGCTAGCTTCTTTGGCTGTGAAAAATTGTTCTTTGATGAGACTTCTGATGGTTTTTGCAGGTGCAAAGACAGCTACAGTTACGGATAGAAGCCCAAGGAAAGTACTTAAAAAAAATTATTGAAGAACAGCAGCGCATCAGTGGAGTTGTTTCAGAAGCGCCTGGCTCAGGAGCTTCTGCTCCTGAGACTGATGACGTTTGCCCAGAATCTGATAATAAAACTGACCCTGCAACCCCGGCTCCAACATCTGAATCACCTTTTGCGGACAAGCCTGCCAACGAACATGCTTCTGTGAAGAGTTTTTCTCTGGATGAATCCATGTCCTCTCATCACGAGCCTCTAACCCCTGATTCTGGCTGTCATGCAAGTTCACCAGTCGAGAGCCCTGACGGGAGGCCAGTGAAAAAGAAACGTGGGAGCAGTGATGTGGCATTTACTAAAGAAGAGATGGTTCTCTCCCATTCGATACTGGAATCGAGCTTGAACTCTCCTTACCAACAGCCACATCCCCTTTTCTTAACAAGTGAGCAGTTCGATCATTCATCAGAACTACCCATTGGCGATGAAAACCAATTGGAAAAGCTCTCTGGTATTATGTAATTCCTAGAGTTGCATATTACTAGGATCTTTCGGCATCGTAGTCGTCACCATGTATCTGTAGTGTCTAATATATATACATATAACTGCATTAAGAACCACGCCAGTATTTAGATTGTAAGCAGAAAGTTAGGTTTAGAAGTGTCAGTTGGACTACACACTTGAAACTTTGCTTCTAAGTGGATGAGAGTGTTCAGTTTAATCTTTCTGTTAATATAGCTTTTAGAAAGTCTGCTCTCCACTTTTCCTTTAAAGTATTTTTGTATCCTTTTTCGCTGTAGAAGTAATGAAAGCAGAACTCAATTTGCAGAAGAAATAGGGTGTAATAGAAAAATCAGTGGTTAAAATGGTGGCGGGCAGCAGCATGTTGAAAAATAATAAGCAAAGCGGGTAGCCTCCTAACAACATATCAAACATGAGAATACAAAGTAGAACATGGAAGAACTAAGAATGCAACATCCTACTCTACAATGAGGGTTAGTCAGGTCGAGCAGTTTCTCCTATGATTAACTCTCTTCAAGATGCAGAGACGAATGCGCTGGCTCAGAGCCTCCAGCTTCTCAAATTTCTCCCGTTTCGACTTCTTTGTGCTTGAACTAGCTTTGTTCTTTTTCTTCTTCTTCTTTGTCTCGTCCTTTGGAGAGTCTAATGTATTTTGTTCTGGATTTCGAAGAGGCGTGGCAAGGACCTTTATAGTTGTCTGTAAATTGAAGTAAAGTTGCTTGTCAGCAAAAATGAAGAAATTGAGCTACCAAATAAAATTAAACGAAACTCAGACATGTTTGCTTGAGCTACCAAATAAAAATGCAAGTTCTTGATCTCAAGAACTAAAACCGAATGAGAAGAGACTAACAGGAGATACTGCAAAAACACTGAGTGGCAGATGTGCCACACACATTTTAGCCTTTCCGGTGTTGAGAAAATGATAGAGGTATGAAAAGACACCTGGTCGGAGTTACTGATGCTTGTGTCCATAGAAGGTAGATCATCACTGCCCAAAGACGAGCATCTTCCCCAACTTTCTCTGTTTGAGCTCGTGTAGGAGCAACACTCTTCATTTTGGGCTGTTTGCTTGTCCTAACAAATTGAATTTCAAGAGCTTTAGATTCGGAGAAGTAGCTCAGTGTAATGATGCTTCACTTGAAATAGGTTCAAATGTGAGTACCTCTTGAGGTGATGTGCTACTGCCGCTGAGAATCTTTAGATCAGCTTCTTCAGAAGTCAAAGCATCCTGCAATAATTATCACATAAAATTGAAAATGCAGCTTTCTATATCTTAAGAAATGAACATTTTTTCAGGAAATCTGAACAGAAATTTACACTTCTAAAATTCCAAAGACAGATCAATTGAAGGGGGAGAGATTTACATTACAGACAGGTGCTATGTCAGAGAGTAGTTCCCCCACAGATTTTGTAGATGAAATGCTACGAGGTGCAGCAGAAGAACTAGGTGCATCAGCACTTACATTGCGAAGCCCAGCTATTATCTCATATAAAATATTCTGAAAATGAAAATAGTTACATCAGCACATACAAAAAACAAGCATCCAAGAATACACAGTGCGTAATGGCCATCAAAGCAAAGTATACAAGTACGTGTTATTACCAAGTTGCATATTACAGATTCATTTCAGGATATTTAATTGAAAATAACGTGTAAGGCTGAAACTAGTTTAACAAGTATCAGGTCATAATCAGCAGAATGTGCCGTACGTAATCTCAATTATACTCAGTACATTATAGAATGAATTCAGCAAGAGAGTATTGGCGCGATGTAAGCTGGAAAGAATACTGCCTGGAGACATGAGCTACAAAGAATATGTTCATGTAGCTGCAATTTGATGTCAAATCCAAATTGAACTACAGGCCATGCACATTAAAAATTAGTTCTCAGATATATACTTGTCACGGGCTTAATATTTAAAACAATTTTATAAGTGAATCTGCAACTTCATAATGCAAGGGATAACACAGAAATATGTACATATATACACATGCGCAGATACATATATACACACACAGCATATCTTTTCATTTTACAGCTTCAGAAAAGCATGTCTCTCAGACAGAACTTTCCATATCATTTTGAAAATTTGGTACAAAAACAAACCACAAAGTTAGATAAAAGTTCCACAATAAGCATGGGCGAGGACATTAATTTCTCAAGTTCTAGCTCAACATTGCCATGTACTATGTGAAAGAAATAATTCTAAGAATATATATACAGCACGAGCTACCTACCTCTTCCACGCCAGCACCAACTTTAACATCTCCCAGATCATAGTATTTCTCAATCTTTGATGAATATGAAGATGGAGGCCGAGGAGGATGGAGGACGTTATAGAAAAAGATGGATACAGAATCATAATAAAATTGAGGCCGCGATGAGTTGTGATCACCGTCAAATTTGATAATATTTTTGTCACCCTGTAAAGAACCAAAAACTTACAACAGTCCACATAGAATGGTAAAATATTAAAAAAAGATAAAGATCTAGAGAATGTTTCCGCACCGCATACGAATTAAAGATAGCATCAGAATGCCGAGGTTGAATAAATTTGTCATCTTTTGCATGCCCAAACAGAGCAGGAATAAATGTCTTGGGAGCAACCTGCCAGTTTGGATAATATAATGCATTAGCAGCAAAACTATATCAAGGCTCCCCATATCTCACAATAAATACAGAAAGAGAAGAGATTTATAAAAACAAGATTTCTCGAAGAGTACAGAACAAGGGTAGGACCAAAAATGACAATCTCACTACTCCTAAAGATTAGTAAAGACCTGTATGCAATCAAGCCGTGTGATATCAAATTTGGCCTTCTTCTGTATTACTCGTCGCATGTATTGAAGAGCCATCTTCACCTGTATATGGCATGGGGAGACGAGGTGGTATCACACTATCAGTAATCAAGTAGAATCAATATTTAAAATCTTACTCCTGGTCAAAAAAAATATACACCCTCCGTCCCTGAAATAAGTTTCTCTTTTTCCTTTTTGGGACGTCCCCCAAATAAGTTCCTCTTTCTTTCTTTCCATTTTTGGACAACTACCACACCACTAATAATACTTTATTTATTCTTACTTTTCACTTTTTCACCACTCTCAATACTAATTATAACACTTTTTCACATTTTCACAACTCTCAATACTATTTTTCTCCACTATCAATACACTTTATCACTTTTCCTTAAAACTCGTGCCGTCCCCAAAGAGGAACTTATTTTGGGGACGGAGGGAGTATTTAAAATCTTACAAATTATTTACAAAATTCTAGAACTTTACACAGCTAAACTGCCTCTAACAAAGACGGTCAGTTAGACTGTCCTGGTTGTTTAAGAATAACATAGGATAATAAAGTCTGGTCCTTTGCTAACTACTATACCAAGGAATTACAGGAGTTGTTTGTTGCTACACAAACTTCACATATGAGTATACTATACGATACAATTGAGACGTTTGAACTGGAAACATCCAAACTCTCAATGTAATAGAAATGGATTAAAGCAAAAGACCAGACTTCCTGACATACTACATACAGATTACAGACACAGGCAGCGAGGCAACTAATTGCAAACAATGTTAACAGAAGTCCATACTGTGAATTTAGGAAGCCGGATTTTGTACACATCTGCAAGTTCCAGCATCAGATTGAACAAATTAGAGAACGCACTGTCCAGCACCATTCCAGCTATAGAAGGGTCTTCTGCTCCATAGAGAAGGCTACAATACATTTGATGAAAGGTTATACAAGTAAGAACTAGTATCTATTTAGTAGCATCTCCAATGCAATCTGGTAAGAATTGAATATCTGAACAGAAAACAAAAATCATGACAAAGTTATCTGACAAAAGCAGTTCCTACAAAAAAAACATTAATCTGAGATGATAATCAGAAGTCAAGAGCAAGAATTAAAAAGCAAAAAGCAAGCTAGACAGAGCTCTGCTCCTTTCTTCCAGTAAAGACCAAATCAGTATATACTGACAGTTATATCATTCTAGAAAACAACTGTCTAAATAACTAATGAATCAAGAAAAAACTTGAGATTGCCACAATAAATATTTTGGGCGCCGGACGTTTCACTTTTGAAATGGGAACTTGACACCCCGGTGGTAAACAAGTACAAACTTGAAAAAGTTAGGGGCCTGATGGATGATTTGTTAGCCCAATAGATCTGAGGCAGAGAGACAATCAATCACCAACCTTGTTACTGCACCCATTGATCTTCCCCAAAGGCCAATGCGAGATACTTTCTCATTGCTCCTCAAATATGATATCACAACTTTGAGGTCATTTTTCTGAAATTAAGGCAGGGACTTTTACTTCGGTCATGGAACGCATAGTAAAGCAGATAACAGATGACCAAGGAAAGGTACCTCATGCCAACCAAGACTAACATAATCTCCATCAGACAAGCCAGAACCTGAAAAATCAAGAGTGAACACTGTGATATTTGAAGGCAGAAGAACTACAGCTGCTTCATTTGCATCTGCCCGACATCCACTGCACAATAAGAAAAAAAAACCAATAAGTTTTTACTACATCAAATGAGATGAAATCTCTCGTTCTGCATTCTCTAATCCACATAAATTTGGGAATAACTTCATTTTTGGTTTGGTCGGTTAACTAAATTGTGGGAATATTTATTCGACATGTGATGGAAGAGGCCTAACAATTTTGGAATTTTGGTGAAGTCTTTTCAAATTACCAAATTTAGCCATAATTTGGACGGTGAAATTTTGCCCGGTTTGATAAGCTAGCCAAAATCATCTGACATGTGCAATGGCGTGGAAGATGGAACACTTCACGAAGTCCAGCATTAATACAACCCCTTATACCTTAAATGAGACGTATGTGCGTGCACACACGCATCTTTCAAGTCATTTTGGCATTAGCGGCTGATTTTCTAGTGTGAGAAATCGGCCAGATCGCACTTAATTGTCAGAATCATGGGAACATTGATAATTTTAAAAGAATTGGCCAAACAGAAAATTGTCACAAAGTCTTGGAATTTTTTGGCTATTTTAGGGATGGAAGTAGTTGGGAAGTTATTCTGTTGATGTTGTGATTTCTATTAACTCATTTCTAATGAGTAAAGTGATTCTGTTATAGACCATTTTGATTCCTCAAAAGAAGCAAGATGTTGATAAGTGAAGATTTGATTCTGCAAACAACCAGGGGTATGTGTAGTAAAATCAAACATCCAGCTGGAATTCATAATATACCCTACTATTGAATGATTTTCTCATACTTTGCTATCCATAAAACACAACTAAATTCATGTTGGTCATCCTCAACAGATAACTGAGGAAAGAAACTAGTTCATAAATATGAAGAAGCAACATCTAACATAATAAATTTCTCAAAAGAAGACAGTATACCTGTTCCCATGGCAATATATGACACAAGGGAGAGGCGAATCATCTGGGACCTGTGAAGGAGCGTAATGGCTACATCTTAAGGTATGACCCCTTTCATTACTAAGCTGCAAAGTTAACTGAACTTTCAGCACTAAGTACGATCAGGTCGAGAAATGCAAAACAAACATTCATTAATTCAGTGTATGAGACAAGATTTTGATAACTGATGCCCATACTTGCCTCCACATCTTCTCTGTTGTATTTTCTTCCTGCAAGGGTAAAATCTTTTTCCCATAGATATTGATCTGGGTTGTAATCAGCCCTGTTTCCATAGCAAGTGGAGGTAGTAAATTAAAATAATAATGGTAGCAACTTGCTCATATGAGTAGATGGATATTTCGAAAACTGATACAAGTTAAGGAAATTTAAGAAATCACAGAAAGTAAATTACTAAACTACTAATCATGTTTTAGGTTTGGAAAGAATATAATGACAATTACTGCCAATTGTACTCAGCAAACACCATGATAAATACGTAGCTGGCCGAAACCTAGGTACAGAACTTACTGGCAAGCACAGATGCACCTCAGAGTACAGTTTATCTTCTATCAAGTCTGAGTCCATAATAGCTAATTACATAGTTCGCACAAGTTCACAGGCAAAAATTAAGGATACATCATACGTGTGAGTGACATATATACTCTCACATGAAACCTAATGGCAATCATAATAAAAGGAGCAAAAGAAAGATTAACACTAGATGCTACAAGATATTTTATCTCATTTGAAGCTGCACTCCGGAGGACCATTTCTAAAAGCCCATAAAGTCCAAACTGTTATTAATACAGAAAGGAAAGTTAATGCATGTGTAACAAAGAAAAATTAATTATAGCTCTTCGGAAATTGAATTATCCATTATCAACCAACACAAAGATATTTAGATAGTATGTGTCAGTAAAACAATCGGAAGAGAGTGAACAATATATTCATCAATATGAAAATGAGGTAAACCAATGTCCCAAAAAGAGTCTGAGTTGCCCAGTTCAGAAGTCAAACTATATCAATAGACCCGAAATAGACTGATTCCAGGATGTGCTTAAAGTCTAATACAAGCGAACATACAATCAGTAGTCTGCATTAAATAGACAGCATCTTATCTACAGAATCAATTTGATGCCCTTGCACATTTTCCATACTGATTCTTCTCTTCTCTATATTACCTAAAACAGCACAAACACATACCACCATTCCTTTTTCTAGCTCCTTGACTGATCAATATGAGAAGGTGGTTAAAAACAATTATATCATCTACAACCAAGCAATTTAACCCTTTCACTGGGGCAGATATTTATTTTGCCTTCTACATCTGCAGCATGATTACTTGGCTTCAACTCTAGAAAGCACATAGGTTTAGAAATATGGGGTTGGAGACCTAATATCTACAATACAAATGTGTACTTTCATATAATTCAGAAACCCAAAGGCCAAAACAAATATTCATTATGCTAGTAAAACGGATGTAGAAGTTCAGGAAAAAAAATGGAGGAAAAAAGTGAATGAGCTTCAAGCAGGAGACATACCTGGGCGGCCTAATGACAAAATTAATAAATTGGTCAATCATCTCGAGCAGAACAACTCAAGCAACAAATCCCAATTGAAGAGTTTCATTTTCCACCCATGGCATAAGCGGCTGCCCTACTTCTCACTTTACACGTGAAATCTGCGCAGTTGAGGAAAAAATCTCAGAGGGGTATTGGGAGCTGGATTTCATAAAAATTAACAAATCTCCTCGAATATCATTGTATCAGAAAACCGAATCCGGCAACTATCTAAGTTTGATACCCATATAAGCAAGTTTTAGACCGCAGAATCCAAATCTTGCACTAAACTCAAACCCACGGGCGATGACTAATAGTTCAATGCCTAAAACTCTCAACTTCATTAATCATTTTCCTCCCATTACATGAATCTTGCACCGCTGAGCTCCTGTTCTCTCTGAATCACATGCATCAATGGTACATGGCATCAAAGAATCCCGAGTAATGCAGCTAATTAATTAAAGCATTACCCATAAAAAGTCGGAATTTCAACACAAACAGATCTTGGAAGCTATATTCCCCGTAAAAGAGCTACGAGGTTGGAATAAAAGGCGAAGAATATCATAACAAAGCGAAAGGGGAAAAAACAGCAAGAAGGGCGAAACCCAAGGGCTCGATCTAGAGAGTAGGAGCTCAAGCCCACACAAAATTTTGCAGCTCGCGAACTGAAATTTTCAAAAAAGGAACCCTGATAAAAAAGGAAAAAGAGAAGAAAAGGGCTTTATCTTTGTTCGGTATTAATTATGAAAACGTTAGTTGGTGTTATTAAGTATGGTAGAGAAAAGGTGAGAGACCAATCTTTTGGAAGAAGCGAAATAATTTAGGGGGATTTGCGGCCAAAGAAACACAGCGGCAGACATATGATGTTCGGAGATTGGAAAATTCACCTACAGGCAACGGCGGAGACGATGGTGATGGTGATGGCGATGGCGATGGCGGTGGTGGTGCAAAAGCTGCTTGTGATTGCACGAATAGTGTTTGGTATTCCGAAAAAGTAACGCCGTTACAGCTACGGACCACAATTTCCCATAAGACCAACCAACCAGCTATCATCTCTCATGTTTATTTCATGGAATTGCATTTTACATAAACCTTAAAAGCTTCAGCGACGCTGTCGTTTTATAATATGTTTGCTTCCTTGCTTTCCTTTTTCGTCTACATAAAACTAATTGATTTTTGCTGCCTTAGTCATCGCACGTCCCTTTATGCAATTCAATCTTAGCTCAAAAAATATTATGTCAACTTTGCAATTTACTCCATCTTGTTATCCATGTTAGTAACGAACTAAGATAAATCAAATGTCTTCATACTTTTTATATTTATAAAGCATAAATCATACAATTAAATTAACTAATAAAACATCAATCAAATGCTACCGAATCCACCGTCTAGATTTTCCAAATAAAATGAGGACTGATGCTAGCAGACAAGGGATCGAACAAATTTAATTGCCAAACTTAAATTTGAAGACAAATCCTAAATTTTGGTGTCAACGTTGGTCAACGTAGCATTTACCTATTGCCCATTCCTCTCCTCGCATTAATAAATGTGCGATATATTATTTTAATTTATCTCCCAAATAATTATGCAAATTATTAGCGAAAGTAAAAGACATCTAATCTGTGAAGAGTAATTATGTTCCCAGACAGCAAAACATATGATTTTAACGTTACAACTAACTCTTTCCTTATGATTGCTATTTTTTTTTTTTGTTATTGAATAAATATTTTTAAAGATGATATGATAATGAATTCAAACTTAAAATATTTGGGCTTATGCAGCATTACTATTTCTCCTAAAATTTAAAGTTAATTAATTACCACATTAATTAATAAAGCACCCTCTAGCTAACAAACCAGTTCCATTAATTGTCTTAAATAATTTGTTCCCAGTGGCGAGAGGAATCCTTTCCATGACCACCACATGCAGTCACCGATTGTCATTCCTTATGCCTATTAATTTATTAATTAATTAACATTTTTGTAATGACCCCAATCATTTGATGCTAAGCATGTAAAAACAAAAGTAAAGACAAAGTGGCAAACATACTTTAAAGTTTAAACAGCACGAAATGTTAATTTAAGTGTATGTATATTCTTAGTAAATCCCAAGTATTTATATACATGAGAATTACATCGTACTTTAGGTAGTACTATATACCATATATTTGTGAAAAATAGTGACTGGGGAGTAAAGGGGGCATGCATTGCAGTTCCCTTCACGTAAAGCAAAGTGGGGATTGCGAAGTCAATTCATTGTGATCTGTAATGCCTAAATAAGTGGGAGCAGCCATTGCGACCACACCACAACTTACTGACCCTTTTCTGAAGTGAAGGGGACAGATGAGCAGGCCCCAAGTATTTCATTTCTGCACATAATAATTAATGTTATCTATTGCTTTTCGTTTCTTTTATTTTTTTTCTTTTTCATTTGATTTTAAAACTGGGTTTTGCTTAATTTCCTAGATCTCTGTGGCCATGGTGACATATGATTGTTTGGCCTCAAACATGCAAGTCCGAGATTTTAGTTTTACAACTGCATCTGCATGATTGATGATAGAAACATGAAGAACGGAGAGACTGATTTGACAATGTTTACTCTAAAAAATGGCCAAATACAAGATAAGGAAAACGTACTGCATGCCTCCAACAAAGTAAAATCTGAGTTTACTGCCTCTAATCCTGCATGCAAATAAAGGACAGCTGTGGTGTGGTGGCTTCATTAATACTTCACATACACATACATCAAACTTCCATAATATGATCCCATCCTACACTAAATTTTAGATAAATGAACAAATTTTCCACTATCGTCCACAAAATGCTAAGTTGTGCTATGATGATTGAAGCATTAAATAATTAAAGTCCAAACAAATTTCATAAAATGCTAAAACGATCAGCTAGCATTGATGCATGGGTTACAATTCTCATTCTCCATTTGCTTCAAAACTAATATATAGAGAGTACTTCCGAAGCTCCTTAAAATAATTTATAAGTTGTTTAGGAGTTTAAGCTCTTGAAAAATGTTTAACAAAATAAACTCGAACAACTTATAAGCTTCTCAAAAAATAAGTTCTTCAATTCTAATTATATTTTTTCATAATCTTATAAGCAACAATCATTTTATAAAGATAATTCTACTATGGTATGTTATTTTCATCATATAACTTCAATTTCATCCATCTTGAGTTTTCTCTCTTTAACTCACAATTGCTCTCTCACTTATTAGTCCAATTATTCAAACACTTTAACAATTTATAAACTCTTGAGACCTTACATCCTATAAACTCTTAATACCTTAAGCTCTCTAAAATAAGCTTAGTCAAACACCCCATAGTATAACTAGTTAGTATATATCTTATGTACTCCCTCCGTCCCAGCTGAAATGTCTTGTTTCTTTTCGGTACGGAGATTAAGAAATGTGTATAAAATAGATAAAGTGGGTTGATGAAAATTATTTAAATATTAAGTACAGAGAGATAGTGTATTGCCAAAAAAGGAAACAAGACATTTCAAGTGGGACAACCCAAAAAGGAAAACAGGACATTTCAGCTGGGACGGAGGGAGTATATAACTATACATGTCATTCTACAACTCCAAATTAAGCACGCACGGTTTATTATGTTAGTAAAAAATGGAAGTAGGTAAGCCACCTACCACCTCCCACTCTTTGCCACCTACCACCATCTGCCACCTACCACCTCTCATCCCCTATAAAATCCTTCCTCGCAGCAGCAACAAAACACACCAAACAACTATCAAACAAAGCTTTCAGCTAAGAAAGATAGAGAGAGAAATAGAGAGAGAAAAATCTTGTGAGAGAAAACTTCAGTGTGGAAGTTATACACGAGTGATAAAAGTGAGTTGAGAGATAGCCTCTGCGTAGGCAGATACAAAATACAGTGTGGTAATTTTGTTGTACTCCTCCTTTTGAGATTCTCTAATATATTGGTGTGGGTCCGTGGACGTAGGCAGTTTGGCCGAACCACGTTAAAAATATCGGTGTCATTTATTTTTCTCGTTTCATATCGGTCGATATCCAAAATGTTGCGTCTAATTTCCTAACAACTGGTATCAGAGCCACGTTGGTGGCGAAATTTTTTTTCTTGCGCTGGTACTATTCACGTGAATAGTGAATTAGTGAATAGTAAATTTTTGCGAACAGTGTTTCGTGCGCAACGGTAATTATTCTTTTAAAATTCTTAGTATGCTCTGTGGTTGCAGTGTAAACTGAACCTCCACATCAGAAACGAATTTTTTGAGAAAATTATCGTGTTTTTTGATCGAGTGGGAGCAATGTCGACAGACGATAAAATTTTCAAAATGGAGAAATTCAATGGTGTGAATTTTGGATTTTGGAAAATGCAAATGGAGGATTACTTGTACCAGAAGGACCTGTATAAGCCCTTGAAGGAAAAGCCAGTGGATATGAAGGACGACGAGTGGGAGGTGCTTGATCGAAAAGCACTCGGCGCAATCAGACTGACCTTGTCAAAGTCAGTCGCCTTCAACATAAAGCATGAGAAGACAACAGCGTCTCTCATGAAAGCTTTATCCAGCATGTACGAGCAGCCGTCTGCAGCAAATAAAGTTCATTTGATCAAGAAATTGTTCAATATGAAAATGACGGAGAGCGGAAGATTTGGAGAACATTTGAACGAGTTCAACGAAGTGACGGACCAACTTACCACGGTGGACATCAAATTCGATGATGAGGTCCGGGCTTTGTTAATTCTTGGGCAGTTACCTGAGAGCTGGAATGGCACAGTCACGGCCATTAGCAGCTCTGCCGGTAAGTCCAAAATGAAGTTCGATGATGTCGTGAGCATGATCTTAACCGAGGAGATCCGGAGGCAGTCAGATGTAGTCTCCACTTCAGGTGCCGCTTTAAATGCAGAAAGCAGAGGCAGAAACTCAAACAGAAGTCAAGGGCGTGGACGGAGCAAGTCAAGGAATGGCAGGCAGAGCTCCAGGATCCACAAGAATTCCAACAAATCAAAGTCTGTTGAATGTTGGAACTGTGGTCAGGTCGGACACTACAGAACGCAGTGTAAAGTACCTTCAAAGGGAAACGAGACAAAGACCGAAGCCAATGTTGTGGCTGAAGAAGAAGGCGATGCCTTGATATGTTCCATGGAGAAAAGGGCCGAGTATTGGGTCATAGACTCTGGAGCATCTTTCCATGCCACCTCGAATCGAAATTCCTTCATAAATTACATGTCGGGAAATTTCGGAGAAGTATATCTCGGAGATGATCACCCATGCAGCGTGGTGGGCATAGGAGAAGTACAGATCAAACTCAATGGATCTGTATGGAAATTGAAAGACGTGAGACACATTCCAGAGTTGAGGAAGAACTTGATCTCCGTCAAGCAATTGTCAAGAGAAGGATGTGATACACACTTCTCAGGTGATTATTGGAAAATCACTAAGGGCGCAATGATTCTTGCACGTGGCAAGGATACTGGAAGCCTATACACAACGATGAATGCGTGTGTGACAATTGCAGTTGCTGATAGCAAGAAGAATGCAAATTTGTGGCACCAAAGACTTGGGCACATGAGCCAGAAAGGGCTCAAGTATATGCATTCGAAAGGGAAACTACCAGAGCTTCAGTCTGTTGATATAGACTTTTGCGAAAGTTGTATCTACGGGAAGCAGAAGAGGGTGAGTTTCAATACCAGTGGTAGAACTCCGAAGCAAGTAAAGCTTGAGTTAGTCCACACAGATGTTTGGGGCCCAGCAGCAGTTTCATCCAATGGCGGAAAGTCTTACTTTGTGACTTTCATCGATGACCACTCGAGAAAGGTGTGGGTTTACTTCTTGAGACACAAGTCAGAGGTGTTCGAGGCGTTCAAGAAGTGGAAGGCCATGGTGGAAAATGAAACTGGCTTACGGATAAAGAAGTTGAGATCCGATAATGGTGGAGAATACGAAGATATGGCGTTCAAGAAATTTTGTTACCAGGATGGCATCAAGTTAGAAAGGACGTTGCCAGGGACACCACAACAAAATGGAATTGCAGAACGCATGAACCGGACGTTGACAGAAAGAGCTAGGAGCATGAGGATACATGCAGGACTGCCAACACAATTTTGGGCAGAAGCTGTCAACACAGCGGCATATCTCGTTAACCATGGGCCATCTGTACCATTGGAGTACAGAATACCTGAGGAAGTTTGGAGCGGCAAAGAAATTAAACTTTCTCACTTGAAAGTATTTGGTTGTGTCGCGTATGTACACATTAGTGATAATGCCAGGAGTAAGCTCGACTCCAAATCACTAAAATGTACTTTCATTGGATATGGTGGAGATGAGTTCGGGTACCGTTTTTGGGATGACAAAAACAGGAAGGTCATTCGAAGCAGGAATGTCATATTCAATGAAAATGTGATGTACAAGGACAGGAATGCAGTGCAGTCCACCGACACAACAAGTGACGATCCAACATACGTTGATCCAGATGATACTGCAGAGTGCAGTACATCAAAGCAAACAGATGAAGGTTTGCAGACGGAGGAGCCCAACTCTGAGGCTGATCCACCACAGTCTCCAGTTCCAGCTCCAACTCCTATACCCAGGAGGTCATCTCGACCTCATGTTCCAAACAGGAAGTACATGAATCAAATGTTACTGACCGATGCTGGTGAACCTGAATTCTATGAAGAAGCATGTCAAGTCGGAGATTCTGTCAAGTGGGAGCTTGCAATGAAAGAAGAGATAAAATCTCTTATCTCTAATATGACGTGGGAACTAGTTGAGTTGCCCAAAGGAAAGAAAGCTCTACACAACAAATGGGTGTACAGAATCAAAGAAGAGCATGATGGTTCAAAGCGATATAAGGCAAGATTGGTAGTCAAAGGTTTCCAACAGGAAGAAGGAATTGACTACACAGATATCTTTGCTCCGATTGTAAAGTTGACAACAATCCGGTCGGTCCTGAGTATTGTCGCAACGGAGGACTTGCATCTAGAGCAGTTAGATGTGAAAACTGCTTTCCTCAATGGTGACTTAGAGGAGGAAATATACATGCAACAACCAGATGGATTCTCTGTCAAAGGAAAGGAGAAGCTGGTGTGCAAGTTGAAAAAGAGCCTGTATGGCTTGAAGCAAGCTCCAAAGCAATGGTACAAGAAGTTTGATGGATTCATGCAGAAAAATGGCTACATGAAGTGCAATGCTGACCATTGTTGTTACTTCAAGAGGTTCGAGTCCAGCTATATCATCTTGCTACTTTATGTTGATGACATGTTAGTAGCCGGCTCAGACTTGAACGAAATCAAGAAGTTGAAAAGACAGCTTTCAGCGGAGTTCGAGATGAAGGACTTAGGAGAAGCAAAGCAAATTCTCGGGATGAGAATTTACAGAGACAAGCAAAAAGGTGTTTTGCAGTTGTCTCAGGCCAACTACGTCAATCGAATCTTGCAAAGATTCAACATGAGCAGTGCTAAGCCGGTTAGCTCAGCATTAGCTAACCATTTCCGCCTATCCAAAGAGCACTCTCCAAAGACTAAGGAGGAAAGAGACTTCATGGCTAAAATTCCTTACGCCTCAGCCATTGGAAGTCTGATGTATGCCATGGTCTGTACTAGACCAGATATCGCTCATGCAGTGGGAGTTGTGAGCAGATTTATGGCAAATCCAGGAAAGCAGCATTGGGAAGCAGTAAAATGGATATTGAGATATCTACGTGGATCTACTGATAGATGCTTATGCTTTCGACGAGGTGATGTAGCACTACAAGGTTTTGTAGATGCAGATTTTGCCGGTGAGGTAGATCGCAGGAGAAGCACTACCGGTTATGTCTTTACTGTTGGCACGACTGCTGTTAGTTGGATCTCGCAGATACAAAAGATTGTTGCTTTATCCACTACAGAAGCAGAGTACGTGGCAATCACCGAGGCTAGCAAAGAAATGATCTGGTTACAAGGGTTGTTGGCAGAATTGGGTTTTGATCAGACGAAGAATGTCTTGCACAGCGATAGTCAGAGTGCGATACATCTGGCAAAGAATTCAGCATTTCATTCTAGAACGAAGCATATTGGACTTCGTTATCATTTCATCAGATCTCTGTTGGAGGATGAGGTGTTAATACTTGAAAAGATCCAAGGAGCTCAAAATCCAGCCGACATGCTTACAAAGGCAGTAACCATTGATAAATTGAAGTTGTGCTCAGCTTCAATTGGTTTGCTAGAATGACAAAGACAGAAAGGCTGTTGCGTTGATCGAGGTGTGAAGACAGATTGAAATCAGTCTTCAAGTGGGAGATTGTTAGTAAAAAATGGAAGTAGGTAAGCCACCTACCACCTCCCACTCTTTGCCACCTACCACCATCTGCCACCTACCACCTCTCATCCCCTATAAAATCCTTCCTCGCAGCAGCAACAAAACACACCAAACAACTATCAAACAAAGCTTTCAGCTAAGAAAGATAGAGAGAGAAATAGAGAGAGAAAAATCTTGTGAGAGAAAACTTCAGTGTGGAAGTTATACACGAGTGATAAAAGTGAGTTGAGAGATAGCCTCTGCGTAGGCAGATACAAAATACAGTGTGGTAATTTTGTTGTACTCCTCCTTTTGAGATTCTCTAATATATTGGTGTGGGTCCGTGGACGTAGGCAGTTTGGCCGAACCACGTTAAAAATATCGGTGTCATTTATTTTTCTCGTTTCATATCGGTCGATATCCAAAATGTTGCGTCTAATTTCCTAACATATTACACTCAGACGCTCGAAACTGAATCATCACTCTTTCTATTTG
The DNA here is from genome assembly GCF_028751815.1 of Salvia miltiorrhiza. NCBI lineage: Eukaryota > Viridiplantae > Streptophyta > Magnoliopsida > Lamiales > Lamiaceae > Salvia > Salvia miltiorrhiza. The sequence continues at coordinate 10,855,973 of NC_080391.1, forward strand.
AATGATGATATGCTTTTCTTTTTGGGTACCTAAATACCAAGTCGTGAGTTTCCTCTAAATATCCACTCTTTAGGTTATTCGAAACACCTTTCGAAAAGAAAAGAAAAAAAAGTTACTCTTCCTTCCAAAAAAACAGCTTCAATGTAGTATTTAGGTGCTACTAAGTTCGGAGGATTAGATATTATATCATGTTCCATTGGGTGCGGCTCCCATAGTCAATGTAAAAAAGAAAGATGGGAGTGAGCAAGCTACGTACAATGACAGTATGCATTATTTCTCATACATAAATTATTCCCATTGCAAGTATCAGTTTCATGGAGGAAAATAAAACACAAGAGAACACCAGAGAACATAAATTTTCAGGAAAATCTCGTGCTCTTTCATCTTTTCTATTGGTTTTGGGATTGATGATTGCCAATGGCGGCCGGGACTTGAGGTGCGTAAATTTTACTATATGAATTCATATATAGGCTCGTCCCCAAACGTTTGTTTTTTTTCTGGTTCCACCACAGCATATAGCCGTGAGATTAAAATTCCTAAAACCGACCCAAAGGGTGCATATCATTACCACGAGGAGAAATTGATTAGCGCTTAGTAATCATCTTTGTGCTCAAGATACAAAACCAGAGTAATAAAGATGCAATAAATTTTTTTGAGTGCAGAGAAATTGTTTCAATCAACAGAAGTCACTTTGCTGCAAATGCGAGTGTTTATAATAGCAACGGTTCTGCAATTTTCCATGTGCCGCAATGAATAAAAAGTGAAAGCAAAACTGAGATCATTTGTTCATCCAGTTCTATGAATGCATTTCAGATCTATTTATAGGAACAACGCTTTGCATTGGTTTTGACATTCTCTCTCTCGATCTCTCTCCACATTGCTTCGTGTAATCGTAGCAACGCACCACTGAAATAAAATAAACTGATAAATATGAGCGACTAACCGAGTGCCTCTGAGTCTGAGAGAGAGTGATTTCTTCAGGAAGCTTGAGCAGTGGACGGCGGAGAAACAGGAAGAGGAGCGGCGGATCCCGGTGGCCGTCGCCGAGCTCTAACCCTCCGCCATCTCGATTACCAGAGAAAAAATTATCTACGACCGCGCGACTATGAGTCGAAGAGCGTGCGACACTTCTGGCGGTAAAAAATAATGTAGACCGATTTTTGTGGGCTTAGATCGTTGACTTATTCTCGTTAAATTGGCTTAATTGGATTTAGGAATTCCACGACTTCACCCTTGGCCCATCGAAGAAGCGGCCTTTTTTTGTGGGTAAAATTTTTATTGTTTTACTTTTCCATGATAGGTCAAAATGGCATTAGGGTCAGCATGATTTATTTAATTCGATCACGTACCATACAAAATAATCGACCGCATCCATATGGTTTTAACCGATCCAGTAAATAGCTAGAAATTTCAAAATAAATACTCCCTCCGTCCACTAATTGTTGTCCTAGGTGAAGTGTAAATTTACACTTCACCTAGGACAACAATTAGTGGACGGAGGGAGTATTAAAAATCGTTATAACAGGTAACTTAAAAATTGGATAGGTCAGTTGTTCGATTTTTGTAATTCATACTTCATAGCATGAAAAAAATGAAAATAGTCTGTTTTCAATACCTAAAATTCTAAACCCTCAAATTTTTTATTTCAAAAAATTAAATGTACTGATCAATTTGATTAACCAAATTTTAAGATGATATTCAGTATGATTTATCTATGGGTTTAATTTTTCATGTTTCTAATTTGTTTGAAAAAAAAAAAAAAGAGCGCTTGTTTGGTTAGTCGTATGTAGCATAATGTCAAAAGTCTGAATTGGTGCTCCGTGCGCACAATGGTAACTCATTAATTTGTTAAGGTATGTCGTTGGGTTGCTTGTGTCTATTTTGTGCACATGATTAAATTTTCCAGAATAGCCATAAGGTAAATCTCAAATTACCATATATTTTGCTCTTTTTGTATAACTAGTACGCCCGCCCGTGCGATGATTTGCACGGCGAATATCAAAATTAAATGACCTTTTAAATAATCATAATTTATAAGGTCATTTAAATAATCATAATTTATGTCCTCAAGGGGACACCAAGCGGTGCGACCTCTTGTGTTTGAACAGTGAGGTCCCGGGTTCAAACCCCACTGCTCTCCCTCCCCAACTCCCCCAAGTCAAAAAAAAAAATCATAATTTATTCATTCCAAGTCTATTTTTATATATTTTATATTAGTATATGCAAATTTGAGAGTAATAATATTTTTGAATTAATGCATACAACAATTGAAAATTTTAAACATTAATTATAATCTTTATTGTGTTTTTTTATAAGCATGAATTAAACATAATAACATCCACACGCGCACACACACACACACACACATATATATATATATATATATATATATATATATATATATAGGAGGCCGCTCCAATGAGACCCCCTGATTTTAGTGAGATCTAGGACACGATCTGGTGCGTTTATTTTATCAATCCTATGGCTGATATTGTATCTGAAGGGTGATTTTTTTTCGTAGGGTTCGAATCCTGGAGGGAGCGGAATATTTTAAATTTTATTATTCATCAGTATATACTGCGTTGTTCATCAGTATATACGGTCATGTTCATCAGTATATATGTCTTATTCATTACGAATTTTTTAAATTTTATTTTTCATCAGTATATACATCTTGTTCATTAGATATACGTTTTGTTCATTAGTATTATATGTCTTATTCATTGTACTCATGTTACACGAAAAATAGGGGATCTCACTGGAGCACGCCCCTATATATATATATATATATATATATATATATATATATATATATATGTGTGTGTGTGTGTGTGTGTGTGTGTGTAAATATCATATTAAACCTTGAACTATACCCGCTTTGTCAAAAATACCTTGGAACTTTCGAAATGCTCTATAAACCCTCAAAGTATCAGGGTTTTATCAAATATATTACGCATCTCTTTTCCGGCCACCAGAAATGTGACGTGGCTCGCCGGATGCCACCGTGTAATTTAAAATCCATTTTTTTTTTAAATGATGTCATTTAATAATCTCTTTTTTTAATCCATGTCATTCTTTTATAAAAATCCATCCTGGAAATTAAACTTACACTCTAATATAAGTCAAATGAACGAATAAGTAAACTCATTCCCAAGCTTCAGACCCGCTGCCATCATCGAATTCCCATCCCTGTGCAACCCCACACCCATTCCACCAAATTATTACTCCGCTCCTTCTCGATCGGCCGCCGCCCACTCCTTCTCGATGCTAAAGTGGTGATTTTGCTGCTAAACGAATAGGATCAAATTATTACTGCCTTGAGTGATCTCTTTTGAAATGGAACCCAAAAACTAAAAGAAAAATACGGTAGTATCCTTAGCAGATTGATATTTTCTTATCTGTTCTCACTGGAATTTTATGTTTAATCTATTAACTAAACAATTCTCTTACTCATCTATTAACTAAATAATTCCCTCACTGGAGTACTTCACGGCGGCTAAAGTTCTCATTAATTGAACTTATTTTAGAATGAAAATCTTCTCATTATATTTACTGAGGTTGAGATTGAGAGTTGATAGTTTTCTAATATTTTCAGCTATGGCACGATGGTGCTGGAGGTGGCGAGCGGGCGGCGACCGATCGAGAAGGAACGGAGTAGTAATCTGGTGGAATGGGTGTGGGGGTTGCACAGGGATGAGAATTTGGTGATGGCGGCGGATCTGAGGAATAAGTTTACTTATTCATTCATTTTACTTATTAGAGTTTGAGTTTAATTTCCAGGATGAATTTCTATAAAAGAATGACATGGATTTAAAAAAGAGATTATTAAACGACATCATTTAAAAAAAACAGTCGTTTGGTTTTGAACAGTTTTCTCCTCTCTTTTTTAAATTTTCGTCAATTCCACGAGCCACTTATCCATTCTCATTGAATCACGGCGAGGGGCAAATCCAAATAGAAAAACTCACATTGGGTTTAGGGATAATCAGGCTCGAACTGATGACTTCCACCACGTCAAGGTGACACTCTACCGCTGAGTTATATCCCTTCCCTGCCCCCATCTAGAAATAGAACTGACGAATCCTAAGTCAAAAGGTCGAGAGACTAAACACCACTATTCTTGAACAAGTTAGAGCCGGGTCTTCTTTTCGCACTATTACGGATATGAAAATAATGGTCAAAATCGGATTAAATTGTCAACTGCCCCTATCGGAAATAGGATTGACTAGCGATTCCGAAGGAACTGGAGTTACATCCCCTTTCCATTCAAGAGTTCTTATGTGTTTCCACGTCCCTTTGAGACCCATATATATATATACCTTATTCTCCTTCATTCAATTTACATGATTTCTTCTTCATCTTCTTCTCCTTTTTTTCATTTGAAAAAACTAGAGCGTCAATTTAAAAATTGGTGGAGCAACAACTCACAAAAATTTGCGCAGGTGTCGGGCTTTCCAAATTCTTCGGCAATGCTTTTTCACCATTCTCTCAAGAATCAAACGTCGCTAAATTCTTATAGGATTCAACTTGAATAAAACTTTTGTTTAAGACGATAAAGTCGTCAAGATACTAGAGGTGCCCACGGTCTGATTCTCGGTTCGAACCGAAACCGAACCGTCGGTTCTCGATTCCAAAAATTGGAATTGGAACCGAACCAGATATTGGGTGTCACGTTTCGGTTCGAACCGTGAACTGGTGGTTCCAGTTCCGGTTCCGAACCGTGAACCTTTCGTGTTTTTTTTAATGTAATTTGTATTGTTTTATGTATTTTTGTGCAAAATTTAATGAAATATGCTTTAATAAAATAAAAGACACAATAAAATATAAATTGAATAATTACTTTATTTCAAAATCGAACCTATAATTGAAAGTTACACCTTACAACTCTTATAAATACAATTTACAAATTACAACTTTTGGATGTTAAAATAAAATTAAGGCAACTTTTTTTACAACTTGTAATTGGGGAAAAATGAAATAAAGGAAACAGGACTTGAGCTTAATTATAACATTTAAGTTATAATTGAGTTGTCTACGTATCCCGAAGGAATCAAAGTCCACGTAGTTCTCTTACCTTCGTCTTACCTTTGGTGATACCGTATAATCATGAAGTCTTCTACATGTCCAAGTCGAAGTCATCGTCGAAGTCTTCGCCTTCGATGCATTGAGATGACTCGCTTGCATCGGTGGTGTCGTCTTCGGTCATGGATATGGGGTACTCTATGAACAAATCATTCAATCTATTTTCTTGCACTCTTGCTTCGGCTAATGTATGATCTTTGAACAATAGTTGGGCTTCAAGATTATGCAGTGCCATTTGGGATCTTCGTTCGTCGAGCATGTATCCCGTTTCACTAAAAGCTTGCTTGACTGCTACAGTTGATGTCGGGACGGAAAAGAGCTCTTTCGCCATGATTGCAAGGATGTAGTATTGTCTTTGCTTCATTGACAACCAATTTAATACGTCCACGTCATTTGGCGCTGCATTAAGTAATTCTCCCCCCTTCCCTTTGGCTCCCTAAGGTATTCTTCTAGTTCGAAAAATTGTGGTTGACTATTACTCGTTTATCTCGTTCTCCACATCAATGGCCTCAGCATCGTCTTGTTGCCCTTAGTACGTGGATGAAATTTCTTCATCGTCAAGTTGTTGAGCAAGGCGTGCCGCCATTTCCGCATCGGCTTGGATTTGTGCCTCCTCCATTTGTTCACGTTCACAACGATTGGGCACCCTTCAGACTCGAGATGTAGGATTCTCACTTCTAACGTAGGTTGATTCGTCGGGATATTCTCAAATAACAACACCACATAGACGACGAGGGCCTCGTGGTCTATTTCCAATGGTAGCATCTTAATCAATAGAGTTTTTGCCCTTACCACTATGACCATAGCCGGAACCGGAAGAAGCCATTTGTAGTGAGGATGAAAAATTGGAGATGAAAATAGAAGAAGGAAGAGTAGTAGTAGTGAGGTTGGAAAATTGGTGTGAGAAAGAGTAGTAGAGAGAGCTTAAGTAGTATAGAGTATAGACTATATAGAGAATACTTATAAAAATGCTAGAGCTAAAATTCAAGCACGCAAATCCAGGTGGTTCAGGCGGTTCCTAGTTCCACGGTTATAGGAGCGGTTCCGGGCGGTTCCCCAGTTGGGTTCCGATTCGGAACCGGGAACCGCCGATTTAAGAAATTAGGAATCGTAAATGAACTGGTTGAACACAGTTTCGGTTCTGGTTCTAGAATTGTCCCGGACGGTCCGGTTTCACGGTTCGGTTTCACGGTTCGGTTCCATTATTTTTTTCACCTCTACGAGATACTCGCTATTCGACGACCAAGCAACGTGGCAGCCACGCTCTGACGAAAATGGAGCTCATATGCACCTTGTGGGCCGAGGTAACACTGAACGCCCTCAACGAAGCCGATCAAAAGACTCTCGTCTATTGGGGGAATTGTGAGGAAGTGCAACGAACAACGATCTCCCAACACAATTTCACACGACGTGAAGCAAATCGAGTCACACTTCCAACGAATCCAAAAGGATGTAAAGGTTTGGGAGACAAAATGTGAAAATATAGTTTAAAGTGGGAGAGCGACGATCAAATCACTACAGCGACGCTAAAAATGTATCAATCCGAGCAGGGGTATTTGTTCAAATATCCCCACGCTTTTTATACGCGAATCTCAAAGATTCACATTTACCGGCGACGATGTCCATTCTTCCAGGCGTCCGAAGAGATCCAATAAAGTCTACACGATGATTTTCGAGCCGAGCATCACAACAAGACTCTTACAAAATATTAATTCACGAATCAATGTGATGTGAATCAGAAATTATTACACATCTCTATGAGCCACGCTCAACAAATTTAAGACCAGAAGGGTATCATCAAAAGATTTTGCGTGATAGGGAAAGGCATGCGGAGATGTATTAACTTCTCTTTTGCATGTGTTGAATTCACACCACACAACATTTATTGACACAAGACATAACACACAATATTTTTTTATACAACATAGGAGTTACATTTACGGTCAAGAACGAATTTGAAAAATAATGAAATTTGCGACAAGGTTCAAACTTTCAAATTTAAACTAACAAAATTAAATACCGTATTTAGAAGCCCATTTACTTCGTGATAGTTATTTATTTTAAAAATATATCATGTTTAGTTTGTTTTTTTGTTCAAATTTAAGTCGAAACAAGATAATAACATGAGGCAATTTTTGAGGTAGTTATTGATAATAGTGAAAATTAATAGTTGTCCACCAACATTGCCCCTGAACCCATTATTTATCTCGCAATTTTCGTATAACTGTTATAATTTTTGCTATAAAACTATGATCAAGGTGATTCAGACAGTCACAGAAAACTCTTTTAAAACGAAGAGATGGTATTTTAGGCTCGAGTCAAAAGAGTTTGTTTAAGGCCTCTAAATGGAAAAAACTAGTATGAATGTGGTTATTTCGTACCATTCATCCCAAAAGTGTCTGAAAACGAAGGAATTTAGGCTCAGGATCACTTATGCCATCGCGCAAAGCACTAAGAGTTCACTCTCATCATTTTTCTTCCGAAAATATATTGTATTAGGAATCTGAGCTACATACCAAAAGTTACGTCTGTTTTAAATATTACCGACGACGACCCTTTTTGCAATCCTTAATCGTCAAATAATCAACGACAAGCTGCTCCACATCAGCAACACTTGGGACAATTGGTACGAAGTGAGGTTTTTTCGTATTATTCGCCCCAAGAGGTAGCACACAAACACTTTGAATGATCGATACGAATGGAGTTTTTTCATACCATTAATCATCCCAAAAACTGGCAGGATCTCTTGGGATTAATGATACACTTGGCACGAGTCAGACATACAACATTCTGGTATGTCTGGTACAAATAATTCCCTTTTGTACAGCTGAATGAAATATCACGACTACATCTGAAAATTAAGTTTTTTTATGAAGAAATATAAAACTCGACTAGTTACACACCAAATACGATCTAAAAATTATATTCGGAACTCTAAATCAAAGAATGAGGTGAAGCACCAAAGTCGTTTCAAAAGTACATAGAAAAAGATAAACGAAAGAGTAAATAAGGAAAAGATAACTTTTAACAAAATAAACACATGATAATATGAATGCTGTCGTCGGAGAAAATCATCTATGTCAAGAGAAATTGGGTTTGAAAAGTAAAAAGTAAAAAGTAAAAAGAGATAGTTTGATATCTAGAGAATAAAAAAAAGAGAAAGATTTGGTTGTAAAAATTGACCAAAGGATAAGGAAAGGGGTACGATGTAAAATTAAGTACAATTTTGTCTCTTTAACACAAAATTGACTAAAATTCATTGAAATTAAGTTGGTGGACAACTATAATGTCCATTAACACACAAAGATATTTCATATCATTAATTCTAATAATATTTAATATTCTTCAAAAAAATCATTTCAAATTATTAGTCAACTAAAAATAAGAGCATGGATCTTTTTTATGCCAGAATGTGATTTTTTTTAATTCAACGTTATTAAAAAATGATGCTATTTAGCTTTTATTTCACTCAAAATTTTGATTACTAACATGATTATTGCAAGTGTAGATTTAAAAAAGAAATTAAAATATTAAAATCTAAATAACGAGGTCTAGGACTACCCTTGTGCAAAAAAAAAAACTATTACTCCCTCCGTCCTATAAAGCATGACACGTTTTTCTTTTTGGTCTGTCCCAAGAAGTATGACACGTTTTTAAAAATGACAAAAAAATTATCCTATATTCACATTTTCACTTACTATACTTAACACACAAAATACCAATTTTTTAGTTTTCATGCCGAAAAAAAGTGTGTCATGCTTCATGAAACGAAGGGAATATATCGAAAATCCCTAAAATATCGACCAAACCTAGCTCTAAGCCCAATAAGCGTAGGGCTGGGAATCGGGTACCCTACCCGAAAAAATCGGGTACCCGAACCCGAAAATCCCCTAAACCCTATACCCGACCCCGACCCCGAAATTGAAATCGGGTACCCTAATATCCGACTCGGGTACCCGAGTCGGGTATTCGGGTACCCTAAATTACCCGATCTGTAGCAACTTTCAGATCTGTACAAAATTTCATTTTTTTTGCTCAATTCTCAAACTCCAAGTCGTAGCAACTTTCAGATCTGTAGCAATTCTCCATTTTGTACAAAAAAGCATATTTGTTTATTTAAAAAAAAAAGAGGAAGAAGAAGAAGCAGCAGCGCCTGTTGGAGCTCGGAGGCGGTGCGGCTGCTGCGGGGCGAAGTCGTAGGCGGCGGTGGAACGACGGGAACGGCTGGCGAGGGTCGAGGGTATCGGAAACGGCTGGGCGACTGAGCAAGGGTCTCGGATCTGGGGGCGATTGGCGAGGGTCGCGACGTCACGGAGACGGGAACGGCGGGCGAGCGAGGGTCGCGGACTGGGGAGGCTGGGAACGACGGCGACGCGCCGACGCTGGGCTGGCGAGGGGCGACGGCGAGTGGGGCGGCCGGCCGGGGCTGGACTCTGGAGTGAGAGCCGAGAGGAGGGCCGGCGGGCTGAGAGTTCAGTTTGGGAATTGGGAGGGATGAATTGATTTGGGAAAGTGAAACACAGTACAGGGGGCGGGAGGGTTAGGGGCTGGGAGTTTTAGATTTCATATTTATTATTTAATTTAATTAAATAGTTTGAAATTTATTACTGTAATTAAAAATATCGGGTAATTCGGGTATACCCGATACCCGAATATTTCAACCCCTAAATACCCGATCCCGAAAAAATCGGGTATAGGGTACCCTATACCCAATTTTTTCGGGTCGGGTATCGGGTACCCGATTACCCGATCCCGAAATTCCCAGTCCTAAATAAGCGTATGAGCGTCTACCAATGGTATAATCCCACGTGTGGGCTAAAAAAATTAATTGCTTCTTATCTTTGTGGTGGGCGAGTGGGCCAAATACTTTGATTTCCAACGCGAAAGAGAAGCAAATCCCCATCACCTCCCTAACCAGTAACTCGTAAGTCGCAATCCACTTCTATTTTGTTTCCTCTCAAAATTACCCTCCCAATTTCCCTTTTTTACGTTTCTGTTAATTTTTGCCCTTATAGGTTTTCAGTCCTTCTCCATTATCGATTTCAGACACAAATCAGAACCTTCATTTTAAGTGCTTTTTCGTTTTTCTCTTTTACCGCGATCAAAATTAGAATTTAACCGCCTCCCAGAGTCGTATATCATAATTTAAGTGCTTTTGGAAAATTGAGCTATCCACAGATCGCATGCGCTCAATTGTGATCGGAGCCGCAGAGATCTCTCTGTAATCCTCTCGATCGGAGTCCCTCCGGCTCTTCCTCCTGCCTAGTTTTCTTCGAGGATTCGATCTTTCGTCCGTGAATAAATCCGAAATTGGAGGAATTGGAAGGTGAGGATTAAATATTTCGTTTTAATTTCCCTTTTTGATGTGGGTAGACTTTGTTTTTCTGCGTCGTGATGTTGATTTGTAGATTATGGGTTTATTTGTCAATATTTTGACTTTCGTTGCTGCTTAGGGTTCGGTACTGAATGCTCATTGCTCAGTAGTTTTTATAATGTCTTGTTGTGACCTTAATTTTTAATTGGTTTCAATTTCCTACTATATATCAGGTGAGCTTAATTTTTCAATTCGAAAAATGTTTTTTTTTTTGGTCTTTAAAGCTATATGTCAAGAACTTTATGTTTGAATTGCTGCTTTCTTTTGGGATGGTTATGGAAACTTATAGTTTCCTAGGTATCTTTCAGTTCCTGGGGTGCTTGGTGCGCTCTTAACATTTGGGGGTTTGCTCCTTGTGGTCGGAGATTGTACATGCAATCTAATTATGTTATTGTGTTACTTTCCTTGCAGCTAACAAGTACCTGAAGCTGAATAAATGTCATATCAAGTGGAAGAAATGGATTATGCGCCTGCTGACTATGAGATGGGAGAAGTAGAAGAAGATATGTATTTTGCTGGTCGAATAATGGGAGGAGACACAGAATCTGAGGATGAGGATGAACACGACCATTTGGTTAGTTCAATAGCACCCATAAATTTTATGATTACAAACTCATTGATATCACTGCACTTTATCTTTTTCATTGTTTTTCTTGTTGGTTTCATTATTGGCGATATGAGATAACTTGAATGTGGGATTAGGACAATAAGATCACTGATACTTCGGCTGCTGAGGCACGAAGAGGGAAGGATATCCAAGGAATTCCATGGGAGAGGCTAAGCATATCTAGGGAGAAGTATAGACAGACTAGACTAGAACAGTACAAGAATTATGAGAATGTGCTCCACTCAGGAGAGGAATCAGAAAAGGTAACGTTCAGTCTTTAATGATAGCTGAACAGAGTTAGTTAGCTTGCTTTTGTGATTCTAGAAGTTATAAACTATTGTATTATTGATTCTAAAACATGTATAAGTTTGGTTCTGTTCTGAATTTGTTAGGAATGCAAAGTAACTAGGAAAGGTGGAGCGTATTATGAATTCTGGCAGAACACCAGATCAGTAAAATCAACCATTCTTCATTTTCAGGTAATTATGGGTTGTATTCTTCTTTGATGTCTGTTGTTCATTTTAACGGCTGTAAGTTGAAACTTTGCCAAGGTTTATAAGTATTAGAGTTGGTGTGGTCAATGGTTGTTTTGAAACCTGCTGCTCCTTGTAGGAATGCATTCCAAGATCATGCTGCACTTAGATTGTCCAGTTCTGCCTAATTGATTGCATACATCTTGAATTTAGAGTAAAGAGAAGAATGAATTTGCATTGGCGGGTATCTTGAATGATTCAAATTGTGATTTACTTTTTTAGTCTAATTTATATGTTTAGTTTTCTATTACTTTAGACCTATTTTAATTTTGGAGTCTTAGGTAGATTAAGTATGTCATTATGTGGCTGACGCATAACCTGAGATTAAAAGTTTCTGGTGTAATACCAGGAGTTATCTGGCCTTTTGTCGTCCTCCATTTTTCTTATTTGCTACGTGCTGGGTACCAGCCTCTTTTGCTCACTTGATTCTGTTTGTGTGCTCTCTCTATTTGGATGAGACTAACTGAGGGATTGCAATGTTCTCATCTGCTAGGATGAAGTTTGTTGTAAAGTGTAGAATGATGTAATGATATTTTGCTTCCATGGAGAGTTTCTCATGTTAGATGTGTTTGGATGTGCGTCCATGATTTTGTTACAGCACATTGACAAAGTCTAAATGTGAAATGTACTAAATGAATTCCCTCCGTACTGTGATATCTTCACTTTTCTTGTAGATCCAGTTTCACAATGAGATTAATTGAGATGCATAAGAACATGCTGAATATTTTTCTCAATGTATATTGAGCATCATTGTTTTTCTTTGGAGATATATTGAGCATCATTGTTGGTTATATTGAATACATGGTTTCTGAGTTTCCCTCTGTAACTGTGATCGCAGTTGAGGAACCTTGTTTGGTCAACATCAAAGCATGATGTTTACCTCATGTCGCATTACTCAATTATTCACTGGTCTTCATTAAGTTCCAAAAAGACTGAAGTTCTTAATGTCTCTGGGCATGTGGCTCCGGCAGAGGTGCATCTCTTCCTAAATGATCATATGCTGAGTAATTTAAGTTTTGGGCTCTATGCTTCCTTTGTACTTATATAATTTCGCTGACTGATATTATCTCCTTTTATAGAAACACCCTGGAAGTCTGCTAGAAGGATTTACTCAAACTCAAGTTAGTACTCTGGCTGTCCGTGACAATTTGTTGATTGCTGGGGGATTCCAGGGCGAGCTTATTTGCAAGGTAATTCTCTCTCGGTGAAAGCTTTTTTATTTTGCCTTTTTTCAGATTCAATTTCATATTATACAATTTACTACTAATAGTTGTATTCTTGGCTGCTATATATAACCTTGATTATTGTTCTTTCTCAAACCTTACTTCCGGTCAGGGAAATTTTGAGGCACTTCTCAATTTGTGTTAATTAATAATCTTCCACTGTATGCCAGGAGCTGAATATTGAGTGGCTTTCAGATCATATAAATGCTCAGATGCTAGAATACTGACGAAGCGTACTAAATCTTTCTTTTGTCTTTTGATTGTTGAATGGATATCCTTTTCTGATGCAGTATCTAGATAGACCTGGTGTTAGCTTTTGCACAAGGACAACTTATGATGATAATGCTATCACAAATGCAATCGAGATCTATGATGGTCCAAGGTCAGCTTCATTCCCAACTTTCATAATACCCTCAATAGCCTATCTCTCTGGAGCAGAAATTCATATATGCTACAACGTTTTGTATTCACCAATCCATATTCTGGAACTAATTTGTTTGAAATGCTTCCAGTGGCGCTGTTCATTTCACAGCTTCAAATAATGATTGTGGAGTGCGGGATTTTGATTTGGAAAAATTTCAGCTTGTTAGACATTTCTCTTACCCGTGGCCTGTAAATGTAAGTCCAGTTGGTTATAACTTATAAATCTGTTAGAGATGGTATATAGTTCCACACATTGACTTTTAATTTTTCAAATTTTTAAAACTTGTGATATCTTTTGTGGATAATAAAGTAAAAACTGAAAACTGACAAGTATTAATGTTTAAGATTTCATAATATTTGCCATAGTTGGAAAAACTCAGTTGTATTGTCTAGGCAAATCTGTTTGCTTATGTTGCTTAAATATATGGTATTGTGTATGCTCTCATATTAAATAAATCAAACTCCTGAAAGTTCGAATGGTCAACTTTTGAAGAAGTTGGTTCGCATATCTTCATTGTTTACTTCTATATTTTATATCTATTGGATGTAACATAAGTCTCTAGAGACTGTAAAGTTACCTCCCAACGGGCAACTGCTGTGATATGCTGTTTTTATGTTTGAGCTCGCATTAAGTGTGGTGTGTTGCTGTATGGCCTTATTTTAATGTGCTGTTTAACCTCAGCAACAATATTTTATGAAGTTTCTACCTTGGACATATATTCCAGAGGTTTTAGCATGTAGAATATTGTGGATGGTGACGATGGACCTTGATTAACTGGCAAAAATGCTATAATCATGGGATCTATGCATGAAATGGTGTATTGCCTGTGCATGTACATGCTCTTTTGTTTTTGTTTAGAGTCTGCACCTCCCTCTCTCTGTGCATGTGAACATGTTTCTGTGGCATTTGCATAACGATGACTCATTGACCCTTTTCTTTACAGCACACTTCTCTAAGTCCAGATAACAAGGTCATTGCTATTGTTGGGGACAATCCTGTTGGGATGCTCGTTGATTCACAAACTGGGAAGGTAGCATATTTAATTTCTGGCATCAATTTCTTTTAGCCACAAACAACATAGGGAAACATAATGTAGAATGTGTGAACCGTTTATTGGCTTAGGGATGAGGTATTGCTTTGATCTAATAATATTATTTTGGTGCTGTACTTTTTTTTTTTATCTTTGTAGACTGTCGGGTCTCTTCATGGACATTTGGATTTCTCCTTTGCCTCTGCTTGGCATCCGAATGGTTACATCTTTGCTACGGGGAACCAGGACAAGACTTGCCGAGTCTGGGATGCTCGGAACCTATCAAAGTCAGTTGCTGTACTGAAAGGAAATCTGGGTGCCATTCGATCAATCCGTTTCACATCTGATGGCCAGTTCATGGCCATGGCGGAACCAGCCGACTTTGTTCACGTGTATGATGTGCAAAATGGTTTTGAGAAAGAGCAAGAGATTGACTTTTTTGGTGAGATATCTGGAGTCTCTTTCAGTCCTGATACTGAATCCCTATTCATTGGGGTGTGGGATCGCACTTATGGTAGCCTCCTTCAGTACAACCGATGTAGAAACCATTCGTACCTCGACTGCTTAATGTGAATCTTTAATTACGCTGGCGAATGGCGATTGTTGAGGAGAAACAAAGGTGGCATCTCTGTGGCCACTAATTCACGGAAGAGGTCTGAAGATGGCTCACTGTGTGCTGTATCTTGGACCAACTGTTGTGTCATCAAATAACACCAACCGGTGACGGAGCAGTAAATATAAGGTGCCTTGAATGCATTGTGACGCTGCCTTAAGTTGAATCAAGGCTATCCTTGTCATTTGGTGATGTGTATATGAAAAATTCAATTTGTAACATTTAACTCTTGTTTCTTTTCTTTTTTTCCTTTTTTTTTTTTTGAGTTAAAGAATGCTGACTGCCTGCGATTAGTTTTCATTGTTTTTATCCGTTACCTTACGTGGAAGTGAAGCCTCAATAAAGGGTCATCCCTTTGGGAAAAAAGCCTCAGACGATGCATTGCTTAACAGAGCATAATTAGGGGTTAAATCGCAATTAGGGTCTATTAGTGATAATTATGGCTTAATTAGGGTGAAAGCATTAGAGTGAGTGTGCTGCTCATTTGTTTTGGTGAAGCTGCTGTTTTAGTCGATAAATTACTATTGTACATTTCGTGCAGTTAAATTTAGCAAGAAAATAATAGGGAAGCTTCTTTTTGTTCGTGTCTTAGTATTGGCTGGAATTTTGAATTTGAAGCCCCTCATTCTTGTAATATCCTTAAATCTTACTAAACATTAGTCCTTCGTCTCATTATTAATGGCAGTTCCTTTGTCCCACGAAACATGAGTCAGTATTCTTCTTTAGGTCATCCACTAAACTTGTTATGTTTTCTTATATGGCAAAAGTTTTTCTCTCTGTTCATTTTTTTATTTTTTTATATATCACACTTAATACACTAAATATTATTTTTTTAAATCTTGTAAACGATTCATGTTTCGTAGGATGAAGGGAGTATAACGAGAATTAAGGAAATGTAAATTGATTAAAAGTGACGAGAGTTTACACTTTTTCAAGAGTTAACTTTTATGGAACAATCCAAAATGAAATGCATGTCAGTTGCAATGGGATGGAGGGAGTAGGCAATTTGGGAGTAACACAGTTGGAATTTGATGTGGAATTTGAGTATGTAAAGTGAAAATAGAAATGTAGGAGTGACTATAAGTCAATTGGGTTGTAGATGTTTGATGAGGTTGCAAGTGAATAGTCATGGTGAAACATATGTTCGAGTATGGTGTCTTCTTCGAGCTGTAGGTGTTGCATACAATCTTCAAAAGCAGCAATCAGGTCGGGACTGAAGACTGCATTTTGTGGCACAGGAGCATTGTAGCCCCCAAATTTAGGGGTAACATAAGTCCCCGGAGAGTAAATGAGAGTTGCATTGGCTGGAAATTCAAGCTCGAGCGTTTTGAGGCCTCTTGCAACCGCCTTGCGTTTGGACCCCATTTCCACCGCCACATCGCACCTTGATTCTTGCATCTTCACATCAAAGCTATGTTGAGCGCGAATCAAGGCGTCGTATTCCTCCACTGTGTGGAAGCTCAAGCTTCTCTTGCCATCCCGACTAGTTCGTGCATTGGAGCGTGATGATGTTAGTAATTCTTCCCACGCTGATGCTGCGGATCTACTTTGGAAGCTATGCCTCAGTCTCAGCTCTTCTCTGATGCTCACCGATGCCTTGGAGTATATGCATCCCATTTTCTGCTCAAAACAATAGTAGTAGTAATTAACAATGAGAGCTAGCTAAGAAAAACAGGGCGAGATCATATTCAAACATGGGACTCATTATATTCTATTGCTTAATAAAATTGCCTGCTAATAAAATGTCCAAACACCTACACATTATTTTCGAGGGCAAAATCACAAAAGAAAACAAAACGAAAGACTCCCTCGGCCTCGACAATTATTT
This sequence comes from Salvia miltiorrhiza, assembly GCF_028751815.1. Lineage (NCBI taxonomy): Eukaryota > Viridiplantae > Streptophyta > Magnoliopsida > Lamiales > Lamiaceae > Salvia > Salvia miltiorrhiza. The sequence continues at coordinate 10,872,687 of NC_080391.1, forward strand.
TTTCTTAAGATGAAAATATGATGACCGGAACTCTAAAAGACTGAGGTATGTTTTACAAGGCGATGCGATGATTGTGTGATTAAATGAGAGAGAATCGATTATCACATATACCTGAGATTTGTAAGCTGCAGAGCAGAGGCGCGAAGGCGGAGGAGCTGACTAACCCTATCCCTATTACCATGTGTTTTCGACTTTCCTTATATAATACGGACTATTTCTTATTCCAACTTTTCTTTCTCTCTCCATTTATCTATCTTGAATTGTCATACACAACTTTTCAACTTTTCTGAATTATTTTATATCTCGAGTTTCAAAATTATAAAATAACGAATTCTTTATGCAATAGTATTCACCCATGCAATATCAGTGGCTGAGAATGAGGAAACTAGTACTTCTAACTTAATATTCAAATGCTCCACTTAACCCATTATTACACCAAAGTTGAATAATAAATTAGTTATAAATACTTGTTTTGCACATTTTTGCATTCAAAACTTGGCGTACAAAATACCGTTTGTTGGCGAGTTGTTGTCGACTCTTCAAAATATTTCACATTTAATAATTCAATCGCATGCACCAAAACAGCCAAGATTTAAATAATTAGGATGCTTGTAAAGTCGTGATTGATTGAGGGTTAGGTTTAAATTTGTGGACCATCTTAGTGATTTTGATATGTTCCGGCGCCACGTTGGCGCAATACTCATCACACAGTCCATGTTCATAAAATAACAAACACAATTTTTTGTGAAAATTTTGGATCAGAATCAAATAGCATCTCTTAATAGTTTCTACTTTTATCATATATTCTTGCATGCATTCAAGAAATTGCATTCTAAAATTTGGTTGGGATCTGGATTTGACCACTTTGAAAATACTTTTATCGAGAGCAGGGTGGGGATAAAATAAAATGGACCCTATGCAATTTCTTAAAATGAGATCTTTTATTAAAAAAAATGATTTAAACGAATAAAAAGTAGTAAAAATGTGATTTGGGCCCTTCTTTTTCAACTTCAACTACGGTACCTTCCAAGAGTGTACCATCCGCTATGTAATCTTCCATTAAGCCTTTTTGCTTGTGGGCCTTCCATCGGACTTATTGGGTATGCTAAGTGATTTGAGCTTAATAAATAAGTTATCATCCTTATCACAGTTTATAAAAATAAAAACTTCTTTTATTTTACTCGATTTGTTTTTCTCAAGTATTTTGCTGGAAAAGTATAAAACCTGTAAGGAATGTGTAACAATAATAATTCAGATGTTAGGGGGTAAATTAGTCATTTTGAGCATAGAATACTTAATTTTATAAAAGAATGAATGAAAGTGGGCATTTTTGGCTACACTTTCGATTATATAAGTTGTATATCTAGCAATGATCGGCATTTGTCAATTCAGGTTCCACCACAAATTGCTTGCTTCTTCAGTGCTAAAACTTTATTGTTGTGGTCGAACCCTATGCAATTGAATTAAAACCGCAATGAAAAAGTTAGATATCTTAGGAGTTATGTAAGAATGTATTTTCTCCAATCATTGACATTTTGGGTAACTAATGTTGGAAAACTGATCAAATAAATAAAACGTTAGTTTGCACTGTTACATCTTCATATATAGTAACTCAACAATAATTAAGTTATCTATTGATTTATTATTTAATTTGATAAAATAAAAGTAAACAATTTTTTTTAGAAAAATGATTGCATCTTGAATTATTAAAACTTATCGCTTATGCAACAAATCTTAATTATTATAAGTTCGGTGTCACAATCATCTAACACGTCGCTCTCGATGACTAATTAATAATGAAAAGAACTAATTTCAAGTAAATGGAAACGCAATGAAAAAGACGAAACTAATTTCAAATTTCCAACGGTTTATTGCACAATTAAGAGAGCAGATGTTTATGAGAAAGTTACAATATTCTGTTCAATCAACTCATTGGCGTAGAGATAAAATCGTCCTAATCACAAGCGGCTGGAAATTAATATCACAAAACTCTTTCTCCTAAAACACATTAACAATAGGGTAGTGCTAAATGGCCATAATTATGGCAGCCATAATAGGTCAAATTAGTCATTTTATATTTGTTATAATTATATGTGTAATTATATTTAATAATTGATTTATTATTTTACAATATTAACCTTACATTTATTTCTTTCCTTGATTACTTTAAAATTGTTTCCTTATATATATAGTGGACTAATTACTGTCCATTATTTCCTTATACATATATAGTGGACTAATTACTGTCCATAAAAAGGGAGCAATACCCATGAGAGCCACCCGCCCCTCCCCCTCCCCACCCCCCAAAAAAAGAAAGAGGTATCACCACCCTTTTTAGGAAAAAATAAATACTAACAAAAATTTGTTGATAGTTTTTATTAATTTATCTAAGAATATATAGTTTAAAAATTACCTATGTAATTAATCATTGTTGATTATGAGACCAATTTCCTTCGTACTTGAGTTTTGTTAACACTAGTACTCCTTCGAGTGCGATGCACGAATTATGATATATTTATTTACAAAATTTTAAATTATGTAAAAATATCAAAATGTTAGTATGATTTATGAGTTAGATTAATTGATAACAAAAAAAAATGTTAATATTAGTATATGATTTAAAATACTTTATAATAATAATATTATCATCTTAATGAGTATAATATTAAATTTAATGTGTATTGTATAATAATGGTTAAATTTATTGATTGTAACGCAAATAATTAAGTTAAATATCATTTTGAGAAAAATAACGGTAAACCATCAATATAACAAAGTTAATAGTTGTTTAATATACCAATTCCTACACATAACTAAATAAATCTATATAATAGAATAAAAGAATTTTGACATTTTAAACGATCATAATCAATTCATTTCGAATTTTCTTTGTTATAAAGAGTTAGAAAATTAATTTATAGATCCACATAATTATTATATGTATATTATTATTAAAACTCATTTTTAATATTGAATTGTTTAAACAACATAGTGGTAAAGGCTTTCTCATAGTTTGTCTTGACTAGGGATTAGTCCCTCTTTGGTGCATTTATGCTTTATTTTCATCTAATAATTATTAATTTCATCTTCACTTTGTTTTTTGTCAAATAAAATTTGCATTATATATATTGTTTAAACCACACCAAATCAACTGAATTTATACTTTTTTTTGTTTCTTTCTTAAAAGAAACTTCTTTAACATATCTTCTTTTTTCTAAGTTTTCTTCGGTGGTCTCTCAAGTTTAGAACACCATAATTTCTTTAAAATTTTCAATCATATTATTAGTAGGTACGTAAATGGGTACCTAAAGTGTGTGGATTGAGTCAATATGAAACGAACCGAGGTTAAGATTTTATTTATATTTATATTTTATTTATATGTTAATATCTTATTTTATTATTTTTATTTCCTTTTTTTTTTCAATTTTTGAAAATCTCAGTGGAACATGTGAATAGAGAAAATACTAAGAAAATTTAAAAATTAATCAAGAAACCTTTTCTATTTTATTCTTCACGTCCAGGATTACGCCCCTGATCATTAGATAGGAATCCAAAGATAAAGAGAGAAACAGAAAATATTACTAACGATCCTCAAATTTAGAACGTCGCAATTTCTTTAAAAATTTCAATCATATTGTTAGTAGGTACGTAAATGGGTACCTAAAGTTCAAATATCTAATTTGTAATATAAATTTGCCTACTATCCTATTAATTAATTTTATAAATATTAATAATGAATTTTTGAAGTCATGTTAACACTCAAATTCGCACAAATAACAATCTACACATAATCTAAAATTTGCACAAATATATATATATATATATATATATCGGCTTCAAATTATAATTTCTCCAATTCAATCCCAATTTACTAATTTCTCATTGTTTTTATTAAAGACAAGGATAATAGTAATAATAATGAATAACATTTTCATGGATTATAAAATTTCAATACATTAAAATTTTTGTAATGTAAAAAGATTCTTTTATAATTAGGAATATATATTAAAAAAATTATAATAAATTTAAAAAACTTTAAATTTGACATTAGACGTCCTTTTTTTCGTATGACATTAGACGTCCTATTTTAATATCACCCATATCAATTTGAAGAATTAATTTAAGGAGGTAATTATGCTGCTTTCAGTCTTCTTTCTCTTTTCAAGGATTTTGTTATGTTTGTAAATTAGAGGAGTTAATCTACACGCTTGGCAATTGTAAAATATATATCAAAATATTTCAAGGACATTTTAGCCATAGATAGTTTCCATACAATTTCAAGGGTATTATGGCAGCCATAATTATGGCTCCATATAATTTCCCTTAACAATAATCTATATAATATATAAAACATGAGTTTAACGTAAACTTTTTCCCAACAAAATTCTCTCTCCTCACTTTTCTTTTTCTATTTTGTTTCTCTTTTAAAAATCATCAATTTTGACTTATAAAAATATATTCAATATGGATGTTAAATTAAAGATAACGAAAAGATCTTTAATTTGATATAAAAATTATAAAAATTAATTCTAAAATAAATAAATTATTATTGTTTATAGTTACAAAATTATTTTTTTCTTCTCTCTCCTCTCTCATCTATCCTCTCCTCTCTCCTACATCCATTCTTTTTTTAATGTCACGGTTATATCTTCTTTCTATTTGATTGCTTTTTCTATATTTATTTTATTTTATTTTTTATATTTTTATTAGATATAATTTTTAATATTTATGCAACTAAAAGATTAAACTTATATTTGTTAATTTAGAACTCTTTCGCTTAATAAATTAATTAGTTTTCTTTGTAAAAATAAATCTCATCTTTTCTGCAAAATCAATTATTTGGATATTGCATTGGAACTTTATTTTAAAATTTATATTCAAACAAAATGACCATATATATGATTTAAATATTCATTCAAAAATATATTCACCTATATGCAAATAAATAGTTTTGTACATCTTAGAATATTATATGATACATAATAACACTCATTATCATTCACTTGCTTTTGATATTTGATTATTTATATATTTATACACAATATCAATTATAAATAATTAATAAGTATTTCAAAAATTAAAAATTCAAACATTTTCAGATTCATGTGTTTATTGAGATTATGTCGTTCATACTTTAGTATTTTTGAATGAGATCCATGTTTCGCATTTATTTATATTTAAATTATATTTAATATGTATATTTATTTATTTAAAAAATCATCCGCTTTTAATATCGATCGTGCATCGCACGAGTGGGCGTACTAGTTATAAATTATAAAAAGGATTTTTACTTAAATCATTAAACAGGCGCCCTTTTGAATTTTGCTTGATTTTGCATTTGTCCAATGTTTAACAATTTTTGCATGAAAATTTTCTAACCTATGTTTAACAATATCTTGAAGCAGACTTCCTTTGAAACTACTAACTGCTGCAACTTTTACAAGAATCACAGGCACATGAACGATTATCCCACTGCTTCATTTCACTCTCTACGACAAAACCATGGCCTCATTCGAGGTGGAGGCACTTTCTCAACTCAGTTCCTCCTAGCACGATCTCGATAATCATCACCTTTCGAGCTTCTCTTATCTGAGTGTCGCTCTTCACCCCTACGTTTATGACTGTATTTATCATCTCCAGATTCATGTCTATCCCTGTGACTCCCTCGTGGATCTTCATTACCATTTTTCTTTCTTCTCTCATTTTCATTTCTCCTGTCTCCATGGCCGACATCATCTCCACGCTTCTTTTCATACTTACTTGCATCCCTCATGTGTCCATGGCCAGCATCATCTCCATCCTTCTTTTGACGGTCCCCACTTCCATACCTTCTTCTGTGTTCTCTCTCATCTCCGCCATTTCTGTCCAAGGAGTCTTTTGTTCCTCTCCTGTGTGGACTTATTTGACGCCGTGCATAACCCTCATCTTCCCTGCTCTTACTTTTTTCATGTCGTCTCTGCCGATCATGTGTGTCGCTTCTTCTTTCATCCTCATTTCTAGGTCTATATGCATCTTGTTGTTTGTTATTTTGCCTCTTCTCACTCTGTTCGTCTCTATGGTCTCTTCTCCTCTTACTATGTCTTGGTACTTCTTCATCTTCATCAAAAACCATTTCATACCTATAAAAAGGATGAAACACGAGATTTTAGAGGTATTTTTGGATGAAAAATCGCAGTAGCACTCCACAAGACTACCTAGTGCTTCTGTCTCCTCCACGTTGAGTATTATCATCTTTCAGCATGTAATTTGAATGTGGTTGTCCAGTAGCGGGATCTCCAACGCAGTCCTTAGCAATGTGATCAAGAGAACCACATTTGAAGCACCCAGCACCTGCAAAATAAATTAGCAAACATGAAAAAAAAAAAAAAAAGAAGGGACTAGAAACAAAGACTCGTGAATCAAACATTTCATTGCACACGACTGCACATATCAGGGAAACAGAAACAATAATGTTCAATAAGGGGACGTTTACTTTTGATGATTAGCTTTGATAGATAAAAAAAATAAGGCTGCCCTTGTTTACTAAGATGACTTGCACCTTTGAGATAACCCAAGGCCCTTGATAATTTCTATCATTTGAGCTAGTTTTGCTTGATTCATATCCTAGCAGTGAGGATTAAATCATAAAAATACTGAATCATGCATCTTATTAATCATGAAAAGTAAAAGCCCCTAAAAGTTCACATCACTAGCAAAAATTGAAGGGAGTAGACAAATTACCTCCGCCTATCCGACCTTTGCCTTTATATTGGAACCATAGCTTTGCAACACTTTGACTAAAGTCAACATGTATCCTTCGGTCATCAATAAGAGCATTGTCCATCTGCAATTAAGTCGCAACCAAGAGAAATAAAGTCAATGTTGCCATAAATTGAAGTCCTGGAAATAAGTCAAGTGATGTCACTTAAGCAAATACTGAAGGTAATAACTGGAAAAGAGAATTACATTTGGCCTTAAACATATCATATGAAGCAATTAAAGAGCACTTTAGTAGAATACAACTTCACTATAAATGTGTGCTTGACTTAAAGAATCACATACTTTCCAGCAATTAATCTTTGCTGACTGCTTAAATCTGAAGCTACTAGAGTGATACACACATAGAATCAAATTTCAGAGGGAAGGTATTAAAACAGGGACAGTCAAGAGAAGATACAGTCCATATGACTAAAATAGGTTAGATGAAATGGAGGATGGCATCACAAATCTAGTACAATAGAAAAGATAATTGCTAAATAAATCACAAGTTTTGCCTATTTTGCTAATTTGACATGACCTTTACAACATTTCAATAAGGCTGCCACCTGTTGATTTCTAGCAAATTCAGCATAACCAAATCTTCTGGCAAAAATTGTTTGATAAATGACGTCTTTTTTCCATTGAAATTCTGCAGTTTTAATGTTAAAAAAATTGTGGATGTTGAGTTTTCCACAAATCAAAAGGTGGTGATATTATTGAATGTTTTAAAAGTTTTAATAGTCATTTGAACTTTGCAAAATAGGACAAGAGTCGTGATTTAATTAGCAATCATCCCGTAATGAAATGATGTCTGCAAGATTGATTGAAAGCAAAGTATAATTCAATTGAACACAACATATGCTGAAATGGAAATAAAGACATGCACATTGAGCATGCAAGAGATGAATTGAGTACAAAAAGGATTAAGTACTTGGGAATATCCCTCAGTAGAGAATAAGATTACAGACTCTTGTCAAGTGTGGAAGAGACCAGACCCGAACAGATTTTACAGAAAAAATTAAAGTAAATGCTTGAAAACAAATATCCGTACTGCAAACCCGCAACTTGTATGAACCAACTTCAATGATATGAACCAACTTCAATGATAATAGATATTGAATACAGGCATACAATTCATTTGAAAATATCAGAATTCTTTCTGATGATGGAATATCATCTTCTAGGACTAACTAGTCAGTTTTTGAGATGAAACTCCTACCAGTAGAGAAAATTAAAAACAACTATGAGCTATAGTACTTTTTTTTTTTAATTGCAACAGTGCTGTTCTTTTTATTTTTGAGAGTTTGAAATGGCTAATCTGTGTGGAATTTCTTGCGACACTCGGAGACAGCATGAAATATCAAGTTTCTGAAGGATATATTTGTGCATATCCCATAAAGCATATGAGAAAAGCTAATCAGATATGATGTGAGTCATGTGACTATTCTCAACAATCAGTATAGAATAGGAAAATGTGACTAGTAAGACCAAGTGACATGTAAGTAAAAGTGACAGATCAAATTAAGATTATAGGAACTTAAGTTCAATATCCAGGCAGAAAATCCCAACATCAGATTCTAGAATTCACCAAATATACCTTAAAATATGCTTCTTCACAAGCATCTTTGTCTTCAAATTCTGCAGCCAGAGAAGATTAAATATAAGTAGCAATAACAATGATAAACTATGATTAATATTACTAAAATCCAATGGTTAAACTTAAAGCTACATTGTTTTTATGCTGTAATTGTTGATTCTATACAAAATTAAGGTGAACAATATCAGCATGCCCAATATTACTGTTCATATGAAATCAAGCAGCCATAAGACAATAGTCAAAAACATAATTCCATGTAAGTAAAGGGAAAAAAAAAAAAAAAAAAAACGTGGCATGATAGTTCATTAATCAAGGTGCAGCTACAAGTAGTTGAGGAATAATGTATCATAAGGTCGCACAATTTGTTTCAACTATACTGATACAACAATCAAGGTCTTAAAAGTGCCTCCATCAGAAGAACAAACTCACCTATAAAAGCGTAGCACAAACTGTCACCAGTTTTGTGATCTCGGATAACTTCAGCACTGCAAATGTCAATTAAGTGATAAGAAACACTAGGGAGTAAATAAATAAATAGTAAAAAGATGATTAAACAACCCAACCATTAAGGAACTCACGATGTTACAACTCCAAAACGAGAAAATATTGTATGCAAGTCATCATCCTACAGGTAAAGGAAAGCAGATATCAAAAAACATTTGATTAATGGTCAATCTAAAGTGGTTCAGGTCCTACTTTCAACAAAGATAATTTCCTGAGTATATAAAAACATTAGGCTTTCACTTGCCATTTACCTCAGTTACCGGATTCAACTTGCACACAAACAACACATTTTCAGGAGGCTTCATCTCAGCTTGAGGAATGTCCCCTATCTATGACATAAGTTAGCCTGTGAGTTACATAGAAAGGGACTACTATATCTGTAGATATGTTTCAGTACTCAGTGAAATTATTGATGAGATACAACGTACAGTTTCAAGTAATACTGCACTGGTATGAGCAGCCTTTTCACGCAAGACCTCCTGAAGTTCTTGTGGGTTAAGTTGTTCATCCATAGGGATCCAATCATCTTCCAGTCTCACATCATCTTCAACCTAAATTCAGTACCAACAACAAAGCCCTTCAGCAAAATCAACTGCACCAAATTCCAACAGCTTTTTTTGGATGCTTATAAATTGCAACAACATATAGATACAGAAAAAATGTAAAGTAATTCATTACTTCATCTTTTGGCTTTCCTTCAGGCGAAGTATCCGGGATCAACTCAGCTAGTAGGGGAGGATCTTCGAAAGGATCATCTATTATATAAGTGTGTTTGATCCTGCACAGTTGAGATAGTTAAAAGAGAAAAGGATGGAGAAAGGGGGAATTGCTCAAATTCATAGTCATATAAAAAGAACAGCAGAAAATTAGTCTGACCTGATGTTTTTATAGGGTCTGTTTTTTTCATCGACATAGGCTTCGTTTATTCTAGTAAGTGTCTCCAGCCCTTCAGCAACCTCTCCAAACACCTTTCAATCTCACCAACGATAGTAACGATAAGAGTAGCGATGATGTAAATTTCTTATGATAAAGGGAAGTGCGGTTTGTCTATTATTGAAAGCATCCAATCAAAAATGTTGAGTCACATCAAGGTTTAAAAATGCGTTTTAAGCCTCGTGGCATTTTCCAATGGCCCTGTGAGTTGTAAGCCTTGAGGGGATCCAAGGCGTAAGACCGAGGCATAAATCATAAAGGACACATGAATCATAACTAATACAATACACATAAAAACATAGCAAATATATGAAAAACATAAAAATCATAAGTTCATAACTAGTTATAAGACTTTAAAATCCCATATTAAAGTCTAATAATCCCATGTGAAAGTTTTTATTCTACTTTTCGCTCCAAAAATAAACCTACAAACTCAACTTTCATATGGATCCCACTATTACACAATTTTCATATAGCTATATTACACACAACTTTATATATGGGCCTCAAAAAGTAGAAAAGAAGTTGGCTTTCAAAAATAAACCTACAGATTCAACTTTCATATGGATGCCACTATTACACAATTTTCATATAGGTCCCACTATATTACACGCAACTTTATATATGGGCATCAAAAAGAAGAAACGAAGTTGGCTTTCATTTATGAAACTTGGTTCCATCTTTCAACTTTCACATTTAACCATTGGAGTTGCAAAAGTTGGGTTTAAAAGAGTTCCAACTTTTAATCCAACTTTTGCACCTACCATAGGAGGCACCATAACAACTTCAGTTCCCCCCCACCCCACCCCCCCATGGAGGTGAAGTTGCATCTAGTCCATAAGTTGAAATATATAATACGTCTCGGAGATTAAAGATTTTGAAAGATATGTATAAAACAAAATAGTTGTAGATGAGAGGACTCACAGTATGTTTGCCATCCAGGTAATCAATATCTTCACGCAATGTGATGTAGAACTGACAAGGAAAAAAATGATTCAAACAAATAAAAGGAAACACACCGTGGCAAGGAGATCATACTGAAAAAAACAATAATATATGCTGAGGAAATCGCACCTGAGAAGCATTAAGATTCTCCCCAGCACTAGCCATGGCTAGAGTTCCGATCTTCGAATGTTTCACATCCAGGTGTATTTCATCGCCAAAAAACCGAGCTTGGTCACCGTATAAGAATCTAAAATCACATGTTACGAAAGGATCATGCATGAGAAATGGAGATCTCATTGAACTATCAAGATCCCATAAGTAAATGAAAGCTGGAAGGCAAATGATTGCAAGAAAAACATATTTTTCAAAAGATCCCAACTTAAAGTAATCTTATATTAGCAATGAAAACTTAGTGTCAGCCATCCATTAGAAAATGCAAACTGACTTTTGATGTTACTAAAAGTTATAGGATTTTAATGTTCACCCAACAAAATTACTTACTTGTACACAGAATCACCACCAGATCCCGTCCCTGTCGGATCACCTGTCTGTGCAGTAAAATCTTTTTGTATTGTGTGAAAGAGGCATCCATTATAGTACTTGATTCTGCAACCGAAAAAACAAGTTAAGATCAATAGGCATTCAATATTCCTTCTAAATATTTATACCAGCAAACAAGGGACATATAAAAAAACGTGAGGGCTAAAGTTAAGACGATAGTTTTGAATGTAAAAACTATAACTTTCCAACAATAAAGGGCGTTGCTAAAACTACAGAAGCAATACAGGAAATGGAAAATTTGTACGCAGGCCGACCAGCCCACTCCCAGTATGAAGAATGCATCAATGTGTAAGTCTTCAGGTGACTTCTGAATGGTAAGAAACTAGGGTACTCAGTTACGTCAGATTCACGCAAGTTTCTACAACTATCTGAAGGCACTACATATAAATAGCTCCACAACAACGGTATGTAAATACATCAATAACTAAATAGAAACACAAATTAACTCCTCATCAACCATGTCTGAAAATTGCCAATAAACTCAGCTACAAGAGGCAACAATTTCAAATAAATACTCCCTCCGTCCACGAAAAATTTGCCACAATTTTGTTTTTGGTTCGTCCACAAAAAAATTGTCACTTTCTTTTATAGTAGTAGGGTCCGCACAACTCCACTGACATTTAAAGTGGGACCCTTACTCCACTAACAACTTCACTCACATTTTATTAAAACTCGCTTCATCCACAATGTGACAAATTTTTTATGGACGAATTTGAATCAATTTGGGCATAATCATTAAACGCGGTGACAAGACGCAGCAGTTTCAAATAAAATAGTTCCAATCAATTTGGGCACAATCATTGAACCCAAAATACATTAACGCAAATCTCGGATATATTATAAATTAGGCATCCAGATGATAAATGCGATCTCCAAAATTTCAACAAGTAATGAAACATGGAAATTAAATTAAAAAATAAAAAGAAGGCAATTTACTTGCAGAGCTTGAGAAAATTCTTGCAGGTCAAGGGGCAACGATCAGTGAACAAATCCATCACAATCTCTCCCAAACTCGTTACTAGCATAACCGACATCTTTCACTCACTCTGTTCTCGAGTTACAGATATTTTTTTGTGAAATGTGAAGTTAGGGTTTAGCTGCGAACGGCCAGTTTTTGAGAATTGATGGCACAACGGTCGGTCCCTGCAATACCAAACAGTAGAACAATTTTTTAAAGAGAGTGAACTCCAGAACCACATTTGAGAACCACACAGTAAATTTGTCGCAGACAATTACTAGCAAACTAATCTACCCCAAAGTTAGATGTAACAGTAAATCCAGGCTTAGCAAAATTTAAGGCTTGACTGATGAAATGTGGGTGACACATCTATATCTATATCTATATCTATATCTAAAAGCTGAGTGCATCCATGTTTGGCCATTTCCCGGCAAGACAGTGTCATGATATATCCAAAGTACTCATCTAAAGCAATTCTAATTTATGGCAATTCTTATAGAGGTTCTGGAGATAAAAATTACAAACTATTACAACTATTTGCTGCGCGTAAGAACATCAAGAAGAACTCAACCCTCGGAAATAATAAAATAGATGGATCTAAAGTAGTCACCTTTAGATTGAAAATTTTCCAAAGAACGAAAAAAAGCTCAATTACGTTGGAGGGAGAGAGGCCGGAGACAAGAGAGAGGGTTAGGAGAGTGGAGGAGACGCGGCGGTGACGGCGATTTCTCGCCGGACAGCCGAGAGAAGGGAGAGAGAGCAAGGGGGTCGATGATGAGGATTCTGTTAGTGAATCTTTAATAAACGAAATGGGTCTTAGATATTTTATTGGGCTTTTCTTTAGATTAACTGAAGGCTAGTTTGAATCTTTGTTGGTTGCAAGAAATGAAGAAGGCACTATTGGGCTTTTCTTTAGATTGTGAATCTTCATTTTTGATGGGGTCGAATCATTTCTAGTTTGAGCCTTTGTTGGTTAAAAATTCTAATGAAGCCATCAAGGCTATATAGAAGTTGGAGTCGCTAGAGAAGATTAGAGCAATTCCCCCTATTGAATTGTATATTCTGGTGTAATTGCTGAAGATGCGATATTGTGTATTTTGGTGTAATCTAGGCAGATTTAGAATTTTGGGAAAAATTCTTAAGATTTTAAGTCAAAAAAGAAAAAGAAAAATTCTTAAGATTTAAAATTTTCAAAGCTTGACATTTCATTCAACCCTGTAAATTTAATACTATATAAAACTCCGTTAAATAATTAATCAATTAATTATACTTCAAATATATTCATCATATAGAATTCATAGTAATAAAAAATAAAAATAGGGAACCGCTGCTAATTGAATAGGCATTTGAATGCTCCCGTGACTTAAAATATAAAGGGTAAATATCACTTTAAACCTCAAATTATTTATGCGCTATCAATTATATCTTAAATTATTGAAAATATTATTTTAAACCTTAAACTATTAATTTTATATCAATTTTATTATTTATCAATTTTTTTTGCTTCAAAAAATTAACGTGGTTTACCGGATGCCATGATGTATTTAAGATTATTATTTTTTAATCTATATTATATAAAACGACTTTATTATATGCATTACTAATCAAAAATTCAAAGAATGAAGAATGAATGAAGGGTTCAATTAATATATAAAATTAACAGTTCAAAGTTTAAAAAAGTATTTCCGATAATTTAAAATATCGAAGTACTAACCAACATTCACACTTTCTAAATAGTATCGGCAACTATATAGTGACATCATAATGCTAAACATGGACGCTCCCCATTGCAATCAGCAATAATTAGCATATAGCGCCATCACTACCCACCACGCACATGGCTTTCATTGCTTAATGGTTTGTATCTTCAATAATTACAAATGTCCAACTAAATATAATTATAACATACTACGGTTAAAATATAAAGGTTTCTTATAATTTTGTCATATTAGTTGAAATAACAATGCTAGGTTAAAAAACGTTTTTCAATCTTTTTCCCTTGTTTAGTTTGAACAATAGTTTATATGGTTGGCAGTTTCGAATTTTTCCAACCCATCTAGATTCTATAACAATTGGTATCTTCATAGAAATTTCGATTTTTAATTTATTTTATCTTTTTCGTTAAATATAGTAATATTCTTTATATTTGGAATTGTTAAATAGGATATCGAAAAATATCCTATCCGGCTCGATACCCGATTAGGTATTGAGTGTCTGACACTCGATAGTTTTGACACTCAAGTCAGGGTCGAGTATTGAAATTAAAAATTTTCAGGTATTGAGTATATCGATATTGTTGGAAAATTAATGAAATATACTTGTCTCAATTTTGATGATACCAAAACCCATAGATTTTCTTTTTCTATACTAGATTTTTTTGAACTCAAGTGTTAGAGTTCAGTTAACTAGCTAGACTGAAGATCGAATGACTGAAGATCGCAACTGAATTGGCTGAAGACAAATACTAAAGTATTTAATGGACGAAGTCTTCACTGAAGATTCAGTTATGACTTAATAACTAATGCTGGCCACGTAGAAATAGCGGACTGATACATAAGTCAAGTATCAGTTAACATTCTTCATCGGACTGAAGTCTAAGTTTAAAAGAAGCTACGTATACATCAAGTACAGCCGCATTAAATGCAAAGATATGAAGATCGTCCTTTCCTGTGCAGATCTTTCCTTTTTCGTGCTAACTTTCTAGAAGCACCATACTCGTACTGCTAAAGACGCTCATTCCTCAACAAATCAGGAGTCTCGAAGATTGAAGCCTCAGCCGAAAATTCAAATCTATCTCAAAAGGGTCAAATTCTTGAAGACCATCTTGCCAACGGATCTATTCAAGACTTTGCCTATAAATAGAGCTCGAGAATCATCTTCAATCTTCACCGATTCAAACACTCAAGCTGAACCTCTGTCAAAATTACGACTCAGCCTATTCACTGCTATCCAAAGTACGAATCGAAGAAGAGAATATCTAAAGTCCAAATCAGTTTACTGATTACCCAAATTCTCTTACACCCTTAGGCAATTTCATTGTAAATCCCTAGCCTAAGTTCTTGATTACAGAGAGCCTATTCTCTGTAATCCAATTGGTATTTCGAACCTCTTTCCAAAAGAGCGAAAAGAGAGTTTGAGAAAGTGTGAGTTCTAGACTGTTGTCTGAACTCAAGAATTCTTAGCTCCCGCAAGCAAGGCGGGTGTAGTCATTGCAATTGCGAGCTGAGAAGGAGACGAGAAGTCCAATCCAGAGTCTTGGCATTGAAACATAGTTTCAGTTTAAGGTTTGTTGTGCACCCGTAAGCACAAGCCCAGAGTGATTGTCAGTGTGATCTACTGAACGTGGACGTAGGAACTTGTTTCTGAACCACGTAAAAATCTTGAGTTTTTTATCGCTTTCAGTATTTACTATTTCTTACATGTGTGCAAACTCTTCATTTAACTGAAACTGATAAACTGAAAAGAGAAACATAAAAACTGATTAAGTGTTAATCTAAGGCTATTTCCTAAGTTTTATTTCCGTTGCTAGTGTTATCAGTCTAACTGACAAATCATTGGATAGTTAGTAAGATTTATAACACTCATCTAATTTCAAAATCTAGACTGAAATTTTACGTGGATTATCAGTTAAAGTCTTGTACCTAACTGAAATCAAAATACTGAAACTGATTCAGTATCAGTCTAAACCTCTTTCTAAACTGAAAAACTCTTTGACTGTTGACTTCAGTCTACACTTTACAGTATCAGTCGATACTCTTTGACTGGTGTATTCTTTCTAGGGCTGTAAACGAGCCAAGCTACTCGTGAGCTATTCGACGTTCGACTCGATAAAAGCTTGTTCGATAATTTAATGAACAGCTCGTTTAGCTAAACAAGCCAAGCTTGAAAATGACGATGCTCGGCTCGTTAGCTCGTGAACAAGCTCGTGAAAGTGATTTATCTTAAAAACATAAGATTATTCATTAAATGTCTTACTATATTTTATACTATATGTAGTAATTTTGGATTAAGTATATAACTAATATCATTTATTTACAAGAAAATAGTAAATATATTATATTTTTGTGAATAAAATAACTTATATATTTAAAAATTAACTTATGTATTAGGAAAATAACTAAAATTTTAAATAAATATTTAAATTTAAAAAGCTCGATTAGGCTCGGCACTGTATTCGACTCGATTAAAGCTCGATCGATAATTAATCAAATAGCTAGATTAGCTAAACGAGCCAAGCTTGAACAAGACACTATTCGGCTCGGCTCGGCTCGGCTCGATTACACCCCTAATTCTCTCCCCCTCCCATACACCAGTTCAGTGACCCTCCGGATCCAACAGATGTACTTGAATTAAATTTAATTAAATATTAATTTTATATTTCTATTTTTCTAAAATTTAAATTCCTATCATATTCCTAAAATTAAAATCTAATATTATAAATTTTAAGATGATTGCTTGTATGCATAAATGAAATTAGATGTCGCTGGAAAGATATATATATATATATATATATATATATATATATATATATATATGTGTGTGTGTGTGAATGGAATAATGATTGGAATGGAAAAATATACTAGGAGAAATGAATTGATAAGAATGAAATGGAATGAATACGGTAATAACAATATTATAGAATTATAGAAAATCATCATCATCATCATCATCATCATCATCATCATTATTATTATTAATTAATTAATATTTATTTATTATTAATATCATATTTTGTTACTCCCTTCGTCCACCAATTCGTGTCCTAAAGGAAGCAGGCACGGGTTTTAAGAGCATCCGCAGTGGCGACCCGATAAGGGGGACTCGAGTCACCCCCGAGATCGGGTCGCCCACTGCAGCGCAAGGCGACACGAGGCTACCCCGATCTATTAGGTGAGGCCTGATCCTTTAAAGTCCGAGCGCGTGTTTACACGCATAGAAAAAAAAAAAGCATACCTGAAAATCGGCGGAAGAAGTGACGAAGATGATGAAGCGCAGCAGCTTTATTTAGTTTTAGTTTTAGGTTTTTATTTTTAGGGCTTTTATTTAGCTTTGGACTTTTATTTTTAGGGCTATTATTTAGCTTTAATTTCTATTTATAAATACCACTCATTTTTTTGATTCACACACACAATAATTTTTTTATGTAATTTTTAAGATTTTTAAATTAATGCAATTTAAATTTGAAGTAAGTTGTGTTATTTGAATTTCTGCAATTAAAAATAAATGAAAAATACAATAATCAAAACTAAAAGATCAGGTCAGCTATCATGTCATCCCACTGCAGCCTCACTGACCCATGTGGCCCCCCTGTATCAGGTCAACTATCTAGGTTATCTCCACTGCTGATGCTCTAAGAAAAAGTGTATTGTTTATTTGTTGAGTGGAGAAGGGGACCCACAATTAGCAAGTATAGTTGAAAAAGTGTATTGTTTATTTGTTGAGTGGAGAAAGGAACCCACAATTAGTAAGTATAATTGACTAACGATATTTTTTAAGATTAAAAGTGATGGGTCCCTCAATGGCATATGTATAAATAAATGTAAAATATAAGGGTAGTATTAAGAAAATAGTTACTAAAAATAAGTAGGACACGAATTGGTGGACGAAGGGAATTATTATTATTATTATTATTATTATTATTATTATTATTATTATTATTAATTTTATTTTTATTATTAATATATTATTATTATATGAGATTAATTATGTCAAAATAAAAACAATTTTATTAATAAAGAAATAAATTTTATTTTGACTAATCTTATAATCGTGGGAATAAACAATACCATGAGAGAGGAAATGAATGAGTAATCACATATTCATAAGAATAGGCATTCCATCGGCAATGATGATTCTCGTTATAAAAATTATATCAGCCATAGGTTTAGGAATGGAAGGAAGAATAACCATTTTATTAATGCTATCAGTCATGCCTTGAATCTCTGACCTAGACCCCCGTCACCCTCCCCAATCCCCACGCCAAACCCTCTCCAACCTCTCTCTCTCTCTCTCTCTCTCTCTCTTCGACGTTGCGCTGATGTCGCAGTGCAGCCCACAAGCATGTGGCCCTCGCGCACGACACACATTCAGCCTCTCTTTTCCTTGCGTAGTTGCATCCTGCATAAGCGTCGCACCGCCTCAGATGCTCTGCCTCATGTTCTCTCTTGTCGTTGTCGAATGTCGTTTTGAGTTTTATTGCTTGAATTGTGTTTAAATTACTCCTATTTATGCGTGTATAAATTGAATTGAGTATGAATTATATTTGTATATATTTGGGTTCTACCAATTTGATGAACTTAACTGCTCAATTTTTTTGTTCTTGAATTACTCCATCAAAAAAAAATTGTCACATTATGGACGACATGAGTGTAGTTGGTAGTGGAGTAAGGGTCTCACTTTAAATGTGAGTGGAGTGGTATTGACCCTACTACTATAAATAAAAGTGATAATCTTTATGGACGGACTGAAAAAGAAATTATAGAAAAAAATTCATGGACAGAGAGAATGTTATTTATGAACTTAGGAATTTAGGTGCTCAATTTGATGAATTTGCTATTCTTTTGTCTGCTTATGAATTAAGTACTTTGAGTACTCTAATATCAGTTCGGGTAATCGAGTTGGATATTAAGATACTTGACTAGCAACTCAGGGTTAGGGTTAGGTATTAAAATTGCCTAAATTTTGGGATCAAGAGCCTGACAAAATCTCCCTGATCCGCTGTACATTCTTGTTTGTATTTTGGAGAATATGTGTTGTTTGTGTTACAACATAATATTACAGTTATAATTGAAAATAAATAACAAGGAAGACTCAAAAGTTTGAAGATAGGAATAATGGTTGGGACTTGGTCTCCAAGTTTACTTTGGGCTCAAGCTCGGACTTTGCTTTAGGCTCAAAGATAAAACTTGATCAACCGCATTCTCAATATTTATATTATTGGTCTCTAAGCTTCAAGACCTCTATAAATAGAGGATGAGCCTAATGCATTTGACACCAATACATCAAGTGCAAAGTGTCATTGTTGAATAGCAGTGTTGATAAGCTTGTTCCAATATTTTTGTATTGACAATTAGTCTAATTCACCTTTAGTTGAAGACTTGTGAACTACTTGGAGTCCAAGACTTGTGAATCCCAGGTTCTGATAAGTTAATAGAATAGTTGAGTGGACATTTGTTGGTCCAATTTATCTTCAATTAAAGTTTAATTGTTGATAGCACATTGAACGGTCAAATGAAATTTCTCCCCTATTGTATCTCGTCTTCTTGATTAAGAGGGATTCTTAATCTGGTTCTAGTATAATGTAATTCATTTTCTATAATGAATTCAGACTGCAAATTATGTACTAATAATTTGTACTCTTTCTATCTCAATTATGTAGGTCACATTTTCTTATTTGGACGTCTCAATTCTATAGGCTACTTTTTAGAATGAAAAATCAATACATAACAAATAACCACACACAACTCATTATATGCACACATGATATTTTCATTTCTCTCTGCGGCCGCGAAAAAAATTAACATTCTTAAATAATGAGATAATAACAATTATTATAGTAATAAGTAATTTGTTTTCATGGAAGTAATTGGTTGAGTCGAATATGATGAGCCTATAAGGTCATTTAATTTGGTGAATGAAATATATAAGATTGATATGATTGGAGGATGATTAAATAATCATCAAACTTTAGGATATTAAATAATCACTTAATTTAATGATAATAATATGAACTTAATTATTTATTATGGACCGAATTATGCAATCCAATCACTCAATTAAATTAAATAATTTAATAATCCTGCCTTATCACCCAAATCAAACGCAGACTTTACGTTTTTACTGTAGAAGAATCTGTCGTTCACAAACTTTCATGAATAATTCCGTGTTTTTTATTGACTCATAAATAAATAATTACAAGAAAGTTGAGCATTGCTAATTAAAAAAGGATTTACGGATTCACTTGAGAAATAATAGTATTAAAATCAATCGAACACTGTAGTTCCATTTAACACTGGAATACAAAGACAGTTTATAAATTGAATACATTTGAATACAAGGAAGATACGATGCATTACATACAAATTGAAGTAGAATAAATATAGTGATTGATATGTACATCTTACAACACAAGATAACCACCAACATTTATGCATCCAACTGCGCAACTAGCGACACCCACCAGCACCAAATCCAATTCTTGAACCAGCTATGTCATACACAACCTCCGTAGTCTGCTGCTGCTGGTTGCCGATGATGCCGAGATCCGAGTTAGCAGCAAACGACAAGCACGTCGTCCCCTTGTCCACTTCCAACACAACATTGTGCGGCGCCAGCTTCAGCGCCGCCCCTCCTTGAAACCTCATCTCAACTGCCGGAACAACGGCGGATACCTCAGCAGCAGACCCCGCGAAGCAAGCGTCCAGAATGGAAAACGCTTCAACCTGCTTATACTTTGGAGATATGATCTTCACCAGCGCCTCCCTCAGGGCCGTGTATACCGGCGATGAAAGCCGTGTTATGGTGGTGCCGGAGTCTATGATGGTCGGCACACTGTAGCTGGAAGCTGCCACGCCCAGCACCTTGCCAGAGACGGCTATGCCCGTGAGCTTCACAAAGTACAAGGAAGGATCGTGAGAGTCGGATAGCAAGGGGGTGAAGCTGGATGCAGAAGAAGTGGAACGAGTTCCGATGGAGAGATAGCCTCCAGACCCGGATTTCCCCAGCGGGGAAGCTGTTGGGAGGCAGTAAGAGAAGGCCTTGCCGTACTTGGTTGACAACTGGGATAGCATGGACAGAGGGCTCTTTGCAAGGCCAACCAGACCGGCTGATTTCCCAAAGAGGCCATCGTTGTTCTGACCACATCCGAACGTGAAATCAGGGAGCGTCTCAGCGCCAAAGGTGAGCGAGTCTTTGCTCAAGTAGCCCTGAGAGAAAGACTGATCACCATATGTTGCAGTGTACACACATTTATCCGAATTAGAGCACATAGGGCTGTTGAGAGTGGCATCTTTTAAGGAAGAGCACTCGGTTGCCTCACAGGGCAGAATTTTGTATGTGTTTGAAGATGAAGGGTCGAAGAGAGGCGCGGCTTGTGGATGGCAATAGGCCAAACAGGGCTGGCACTGAATCCATGAAAGGGAGCTCCCCGTGTCCACAACCACGGGATAGTAAGTCGGTGGACTTCCTACCCCGATTTTAGTGTAGTAATTCCCCACACCGAGGGACTCACCTGGATTCAGAGGGACGCTAACGGAAGTTCCCTCGATCAATCCACCGGGGACAGCTGCTGTCAAGTTCTGTCGGAGTCTTGAATTGAGAAACTTGACGCGGGCGTTATCCAGAGCAAGGACATCCGAGAAGGAAAGTGAGCTGGGGAAGTGATCCAGAGGCAGCTCAAGGGCGGGATGCTTCAGCCGCTCAACTTCTGCAAGAGTCAGTATATCAGTAAAATCGACAACATATATTTATGCAATGCGTGTATTGTGTAGTGACATGTTTATAAAAGGAAACATGCCTCTAATGGAAGATGTTCCAACGAGCAAGAGAGCGAAAAGAAGAGAGAAGAGCAGCTCCATTTCTGCAATGGCTTCTCACCCTCCAAGTTGGGGATTTATAGCAAATAAACATTAAGATAACTAAACCACCAATTAAGAGGGTGAGGTTCGAAGGGACATCTTAAACTGACTCGTGAGGCCTTCTCAACCAAGATGAGTCCGCATGTGGTTGAGGCATCTATTATCTCTTAATTTAGGGGCCCATTTCCTTTCCTTTTTGAAAGACTGCTGATTGAGGAATCAAGAATCGACCACCAATAATAACTAAATGATAAACCCACATCCCTTCATCCAGATCCCCAGCTAATTCTACTTCATCACGCAACTTAACAAAAAGATTCAAGGTGTTAGCTGATATGTCACGTACCTCTTGAGAAATTTTGGCTTCAACATTAATTGCACTCATAAATCCATTTTGCTTGCATGACTTCTCCATATCAAAGCAACTGAGAAAATTATAGTAATATATTCTTATATTAATTTGCGCATATGGAGAACTTGTAGCTCGAAGTTACCCACCGTTATTTAATGTCTTGAGATCAAATAAATCCAATTCAACTGAAAACATTTAAGCGAACACCACACTGAACTACAAACAACCAGGTACAATAAATTCTGTATCTATGGTTACAAATTTTACCAGAAAAAATCTGGATTTGTGTCGGCAAATTATGCCCTCCGGAAAGCATTGCTCTCACTGTCGGATTGCCGCTGTGAATAATGTGTACGGCGGCGCACACTCTCCTCAATGGTTGAGCTTCCTCCCTTCTCAGCTCCATAAACGCTTTTCTGAGTAGCATCCAGGAAGTTTCTACCAGAAGATGCACGATCAAGAATAGCTTCCTGTGCTTCAGCATCTGCTGCTGTCTTTAGACGTTTCCATCTTTGTTCCTCATGCCGTTGAGCATCCATTTCCATCTCCTTAAGCTTAGCAGCTCTCTCTTCTTCAGATAGTTTAGTAGCATTTCGGTGCCTGTTGTTCGACTCATGCCTTGGGGGCTTAACAGAGTTGCTTGAATAACTTCTCTTCTCATGACGAGGTTCAAGCAGCCGTTCTGAAGAACATTCCTTCTTATTGGATTCATAATATCTCTTCTTACTTCTATATTCGTCATCAACTCTGTCGTTTTTGCGATTAGGACTGCCACTTGGCCTCTGATTGTTGTACTCCTCATGACGTTTCTTTCTTCTACTATCTCCCTCACTCAATTCATCATCAGAAGTATGTGTTTTCTTACTCAAATGCTTTTCAGATCTGGAGCCCTTGTGGAGACTCTCTCTGTGTCTTTCCACTGTCGAAGAGGCATCAATTTTGCGATTAGGACTGCCACTTGGCCTCCGATCTTCGTACTCATCATGATATTTCTTTCTTCTACTATCTCCTTCCCTTGATCCATCATCAGAAGTATGGGTTCTCTTACTCGAATGCTTTTCAGACCTGGATCCCCTGTGGCGACTCTCTCTTTCTTTTTCCACTGTCAAAGAGGCATCCTCAGAGTCACTTGGTCTCCGATCTTTGTACTCATCATAATATTTCTTTCTTCTTCGATCTCCTTCACTCAATTCATCATCAGAAGTATGAGTTTTCTTACTCGAATGCTTTTCAGATCTGGAGCTCTTGTAATGACTCTCTCTGTGTTTTTCCACTGTCAAAGAGGCATCCTCAGAGTCATTTTCGGATGACAAATCCATCTTGTGTTTGGACTTCCTTTTGTGATGCTTTTTCCTGTGTTTCTTCTCATCCTTGTCTTTGTTCTTCTTTGCTTCTACCTGAAATTGACAATTGGCTAAAATAAGTCACAGTTCCACTAAATTCAAGGGTACAAGACAGCAAACATTCAATATGCTTGCACACCACACACACACACACACATATATCATACAAGGAACTTGTTAAAACAGATGAATGATGTCCAAATAAAAAATACTATATGGCCTAAATGTGATGTTGAATCAGAAACAAGGTTAGGAGCTTAATCAATTCCAAGGAAGAACAATTGTTTTAGAGGGAGCAGGACTTAATGTGGACCAATATGGTAATAATTTTCCTATTGCCAAAACAATAGTTGAATATAAGACATGTTGTGATCAGGTGTTACTTTTAGCACATTGGCAGGCAGGCACATGCCGGCCCGCACATCCTATTTTGAAATACCTATGTGAAATTTATCATCCTTCTCTCCTGGAAAAACCTATAGGTAGTAATTTCACAAACATACCATCTTGGCCAGAAAATACAAATACTCACCCAGAAAGAGAATCCAGGATAGTCGTCACACCAGCATGAAGGATGATAAATTTCATATAATTGTGTAGAACTTGGCAAAAATATTATTAGTTGAATCAACAAAAGGATATGAAACCAGCAGTTTATCAGAAAAATACCATCTTATGAGATTCACGTGTAATATACAATAATCCAGATGAATCATGAGACATCCTGTACAATACTGACAGAGAATAAACAAATGAAATTGATGCTAGTATTTCAGCGAATATTCACACAAATCCTGACAAGACATCCAACAATCTTTGGACACGGGAGCAAAGAAATAAAACGAAAAAACAATGAGGTGATAGAAAAAAAGAACTACAAAAATCACCAGTCTTTAACAGAACCACCTACATGAAATATTTAAGAAATCATCTTGACTGGCTAAAACACAGAGATGGGGCTTGATAAAACATTAATTGTTTTTAATCCAAGAATACCACACAGTTCGCTCCGCAATTAAAAAGATGATTGTGTTTACTACTATAAAACTCATGATAAATTCACTTTTGCTAACTATGGCAATGATCTTCAACAAAATGCATAATTTTTCAATCTACTTCTAATTTTCAACGCTCTAGCAGACTTACTGATTTGCGGATCATGTCCATCTGGATAGGGTTCTTCTTGATGCGCGCAAGAGATTCCTGTTCACTCCGACGGATAGAAAGCAGGGGATCGAAAGTAAGCTTCCTCCACGCATCATTGGCTGACTGTGGTTTATCCTCAAACAAAGCACCCAGAGAGGGTGGCTCCAGCTGCAACAATAATCACCATCCACATAAACTATTAGGGTGCGTTTAGCCGTTTACTTTGGTTGTAAAATTTTCATTGGAAAATGGTGGATAAGAAAAGATGAGAAAATATTACATTTTTCTAATTTTTTATCATATACCTAGAGATGAAAACATGAGAAAATGTTGGAAAATATTTTCACGCCACTGCCCAAAGATAAAAATGAGTGAAAAGGAGCTGCTCAAGAAAATATTTCACTATGCCGGGAGAAATTTTTCTATCATAGTAAACATGTGAAAATGGTGGAAAAAGGATTTAAATATATATTTTCTCTTCTTTTCTATCAAAGTAAACGGACCCTTAGCAGTTAGCAGTAGCACCCAAATCCTAATTAAAATCTCAACACAAAAAGAGGGGGACTTGATCTTTAATCAAATATAGTACCTCCTTGGCAGAAGTAGAAGATGATGCTGCGGCCCCCGGTTCTGCCTTGGGTAATGATTCAAGAGCCTTGAATCCAGAAGACCCCTTCCCCACAGCTAATCCAGAATCGTATAGAAATTCCAAACGCTCCTGGCCCCTGCCAAAACACAATGCAATAATATTAACGATATATTCATTAAAAAATGCAGAAACCCTAAGCCCTGATAAAAAAAACCCCAAAACAGAAATCAATGAAGGGGAAAGGAGGAAATTACGAAATAAGGCCAGCTTGTTCCTGAAGCTGGCGGAACTCGGCACGCTCGCGCTCTTCGTGGATCTGCTTGCGGAGTTCCTCGAGCTTTCTCTGCTCGGCTTCGTGCTTTTGCTCGGCTTTCCACACATTCTCGATGTTGCGGAGGCTGCCCGTATGCCATCCTTTCTTGTTCAGAAACTTGAGCGCCATCGTTATTCGATGTTATGCCGATTATAAACCTGAAATCGGCGGCTGATTGCTGAATTCCTCGCTAGATAGCACAGAATTTTTTGAGAGCACAGAACTGAGGACCCAATTTGATTTCAACTCAACTTTAGCCTACTCGGGTTCGAATGTCTTACTTATATAATGTTTTTTTAGGAGAAAATAGCATCTCGGAAGATATTGGAATGGAAAATGCATATATAAATATAACTTAAAATATAATGTTTGCGCAAAAGGAAAAATATCCGTATAGTCAAGTTGATCAATTTATTTTAGACACAAAATTTAAGAAATTAATATTTTAAATGTGCTTGGTAATAAAGTGAATATGTAATTAAATGTTTCGTTGCTTATACTTATTTTATATAATTGATCAATTTAATTGAGACGACCAAAAAATAAATATTAATCAATTTAATTGGAATGGGGAGAATAGTATTTAATACAATATTATTTAAATAATAAATAAACCAATAATAGTTTCTATCCAGATGGGATCCTCTATCCCAGAATATATTGTGTACCACGTGTACCACTCTTTATTTCTTTATTTTATAAATTATTTTTTATAAAAATAAAAATTACTATTATATTATAAACCTTAATTAATATTTATAATTAAAAAAATTAAAATTTTAAAGATTATATACCCTAACTTTGAATTAATGAACCCAAATAATCTATTATTAATTCAAATAAATATAAAAAATTAATTATAAACCCTTATTAATTATCTTTATATTATATAAAAGCATAATAAATTAAAATTAGATAAAAAATAATTAAAAATTATAACATAATAAGAGTGGTACACGATGGTACACACTATATTTTGGGACAGATGATTCCATTTGGTTTCTACCATGCACATCAATTTTTTTTTTTTTTTGAAGGCACGTCAATTTTATACTACTACTTCACTTTTCAAAGCAAATTAGACTTTTGTTAAAATTACATGAAATTCCTATTTAAATCATTTGATACAACGAATGCGCTAATATATTATACTCCAAATATTTTCATCTCTTTTTATTTTGGGTCGTCTCCAAAACATCTTTCTAATCTGCTTTTAGAAATAATTACATTCACTATTATTTTTACAATCTTCACTTTTTTTGGGACTCATTCTCCATTCATCAAATACACAACTTTTATTAAAACTCGTGTTACCTTCCCTTAAGAAGATATTTGGGGGGATGGAGGGAGTATATCAATTTCGATATTTATTCATAAACGAGATTTTGCTTAAAATAAATGGGGCTTTATTCATAACAAGTGACACAAAATTCAATAATTTCAAACGAGACGTCTCTATTTACAACAAGTAACACAATAAGTACATTGGCGAATAATTTCTTTTTAAAAAATAAATCAGAATTGTATAAATAAACTAGACTCTTTTTTTGAAAGGTAAAATCAACTAAAATTAAAGAATGAGGGGTCCTCAAGCCCGTATAAAATAGACAAAGAACAGTCACCCAACAACAGAGAAAACTAAGATATCAACGACAGAATATAGCTAGATTGATGCAAGAACCAATCATGGGGCGAGTAACAAAATTTATTGGGAAAGAAAGCCTTAAACCATCTCCGCGTACTAATGATAATACCATCCACCGTTCTAGAGATGTCAGGATTCCCATCTTTGAACACTTTCTCATTTCTAGCTTTCCAAATGGTGTTGCACACCAATTTTCCCACCTTGTTTTCACCTTTCTCAACAACCTCATGGAAATGGACCAAAGTCGTCTCGAAATAAATGGGAGAGATTTTCAGCTAGGGCTGTAAATGAACAGAGCTACTCGCAAGTTATTCGAGATTCGGCTTGAAAAAAGCTCGTTCGGAGCTCGATTCGATAGTAAACGAGCCGAGCTCGAGCCTGATTTCGAGCTCGAAATTTTTATCGAGCCGAGCTCGAGCCTGATAGTACTCAGCTCGTTGAGCTCGCGAACATGTTCGGACTCGATTGTTTGCGAACATGTTTGCGAGCCTGTTCACGAACCTTCAGTCGAGCCTTCAATCGAGCTATTGTACGAGCCTTAAACGAATCGAACTCGATCTCGAGTAACATTAATTAAGAAGCTTTTCCCAAATTTAAAAGGAATTCGAGCTCGAATATCACATATACAAACATCTAACGAGCCGAGCTCGAACTCAAGCTCGAATTCGACATTATCGAGCATCATCCGAGTCGAGTTCGAACTGAGCTCGAGCTTGGTAAGTGGATTACGAGCCGAGCTCGATCAACAAGATAAAAGCTCGAATCGAGCTCGAACACCCGAATATTTAAACGAGCCAAGCTCGAGTTTGCTTGTATTCGGCTCGACTCGGCTCGTTTACGGCCCTATTTTCAGCCACATACAAATAAGCTTCCATACCTGGTCAGAGAATAGGCACACAACTAGTAAATGGTTGATGGACTCCAAGTGGGAAGAACAAAGGGGGCAGTTGTGATCCGTCATTCTGAAGCAAAAATTCTCATTTTAGCAAATTATCTCTCGTTGGGATCCTGTCTTGAAACACTTGTTGGAAATATGGTTTTATGCCATATCTGAAAATTATTATTTAATTAAATATTTATTATTTAATTAAAATAATGATTGTATGTTAATCTACATCTCGAGTAGATCAACGTGATATACTTGAAGTCTCAAAACCGATTTCCGATGAGTGAGATATTGTATGTCAAAGTTTGGATGTTGAAGAGGGAAAATAACATTTGTTATGTTATCCCACATTGGAAAACATAGAGATGTTTTTCATGTATAAGAATAGCAAAGCACATGGAGTTGATAAATTGACTTGTGGGCTTGCTAGTGGGCTTGATCTAAGTACTAGCCTCGCGCGCACACACACACGCGCGCCGCCGACGACGACGACGATCGATCGGACGGACGGACGACGACGTCGCCGCCGCCGGACGGGCGGGCCGCGGCCAAGGACTTGGATCTTGGCAATTGGTGCTTTGGGGTGGTGTTTGGGGCCCAAACTATTTTTTGGACCAACTCCACTGGGCTTTTTATTTATTGGCCCAACAGAATTTATTATTGGCCCAACTGTAAGCCCAGCCCACACCACAGCTCCAGCCCACATCAGCAGCAGCAGAAGAAGCAGTAGCAGAAGCACGCCAGTACGACTTCTGCATGTCAACTTCAATTTTGCAGCTTAGTTTCTTCAATGACTGCGCCCACCGGCCATCATCTTCAACATTTACGGCTTCCAGCCGTCGGAGTAGAATTCAAGTTCTTGAATTCATACTTACCACATGCCTATAAATAGGCCTCTGGAGAGCTTGCAGAAAAACACCAAGAAATACTGCATTCTGCCAATTCTACACACACACCCTCTGCACAACACTTGTGCTCAGTTCTTGATCCTATTCAGTTCGCCGGAGCTCGCCGGATTGTGGTGCTACATCCGACGAGACGAAGTCGTTTTACCTTTGGGGAAGATACGCCAAACCGAAGAGCACTACCGGGGCGATAATCTTCTTGCGGGAAGAGATTCATCTCGACTCGACTTTGTTTATACGTATAATTTATTTATACAGTGTATTTCAGTTGTATCAAATTATTTGAGTTGTAATTTCTCAAATTATTTACTTTGAAATATTTATTTTGTAATATCTCGATCGTGTACCCGGTTCTAACAATCGCAAGAATATTATTTTCTCTGCCGTTGATACACGTTCGAAAAATGGCTCACACCGACGTCAATATGGATGGCTCCACCACCTCTGCAACCATCGGTTCAACCACGTCGTCAATATTTTCCTCGTTTGCATCAACGGGGGCTTCTTCGTCAACATCTAGAACTATTGGTCTTGCCGAGAAACCATCAACGTTCTCAGGCAAGAACTTCAAATATTGACAAGAGAAGATGCTATTCTACCTCACAACCGTGGGGTTTGCCGGATTCTTAATGGAGGATAAACCTCCAACCCCGAGTGAAGGGGAAGGGGAGACAAGCCAAGAAATTCGTGCCGGATATTTGAACTGGTGCCGCGGCGACTACTTGTGCCGTAACACCGTTCTCATGTCTCTGGACGAACGGCTCTACCGTGTTTTCAAGGTTCATGAAACCGCGAAACAATTGTGGGAGGCCCTTGATCTGAAATATCAAGTGGACAAGGCAAATACTACCAAGTATATTGTCGCCAAATGGTTGGAATATAAAATGGTCGACTCCCGGCCATTGATGGACCAAGTGGAAGAGTTCCAAAATCTTTCACATGAGGTTCAAGCCGAAGGGATGCCCTTGGCGGATGCATTGCTCGTTGCAATCATCATAGAGAAATTACCTCCTAGTTGGAGGAAATTTCAAAACCTTTTGAAGCATGAGCGCTCGGAGATGTCCGTGCCGATATTAATATCCAAGCTTCAAATGGAGGATCACGTGAGAAGTCGTGATCAAAAGGGAAAAGCTCCGATGGAGGCAAAGGCCAATCTCGCCGAGAAAGGCGGTCCCTCCAACAAACGTGGTCGCCCTAACCCTAATAATAAGGGTAAAGGGAAGCAAAGCGGTAGTCAACCATCAAAGTTTGATGGTGTATGTTATAATTGTGACAAAAAAGGTCACATGGCTAAGGATTGCCGCAAGCCAAAGCGGAAGAAAGCAAATGGCAACGTGAACAACGTCGAGAAGGACTTCGACGATTGGAACCACGATGACTTTGCTGCCATGATCTCCGAGGTGAATCATGTGGACAACCCGAACGCTTGGTTCGTGGACACCGGCGCTACCGTCCATATATGCATAAATCGTGAGTTGTTCCACAACTACAAAGAAGTGGAAAACAAAACGATAATGGAGGCTAGCGAACGGACATCCCAAGTCCTTGGCATGGGAGATGTGATTCTTCAACTCATGTCGGGCGTGGAGATCACATTGAAAGACGTATTACACGTTCCAACTGTCCGAAAGAATTTAATTTCGGACTTTAGGCTTACGAATAAGGATTTTGAATTGTTTTTCAAATCTGACTATGTTGTAATACGCAAGTGGGGAAAGTTCCTAGGGAAAGGCTATGCCTCCGAAGGACTTTTCAAACTTGGTGTAAGAGATTGTAAGCCTGCCAAGGCTAAAATCAATAAAGATGCATCAACTTCTTCTGCTTACTTGATTGAGTGTTCTGATTTATGGCATTGTAGACTTGGACATGTTAATCTAAATGCTATAAAAAGATTAGTAAAAATGAATTTACTAAAAGTTGATGAATACAACTCACAAGAAAAATGTGAAGTTTGTGTTGAAGCCAAAATGGCTAAGTTACCGTTTAAATCGGTAAAAAGGAGCACTCAACCATTGGAACTTATTCACACCGATGTTTGTGATTTAAAGTTCGTGCAAACTAGAGGTGGCAAGAAGTACTTTATCACCTTTATAGACGATTGCACAAAGTATTGTTACCTTTACTTATTGAAAAGTAAAGATGAGGCTATTGAAGCTTTTAGAAACTTCAAAAATGAAGCCGAGAATCAACTTGGATGTCGAATTAAGATGGTTCGAAGTGATAGAGGTGGAGAATATGTAGCTCCGTTTGCTGAATTATGCAACGAAAGTGGTATAATCCATCAAACGACGGCTCCTTATTCACCACAATCTAACGGCGTTGCTGAACGCAAGAATCGAACTCTTAAGGAGATGATGAATGCCTTGTTGATTAGTTCAGGATTACCCCAGAACATGTGGGGGGAAGCTGTCTTAACGGCCAACTATATCTTGAACAAGATTCCACTCAAAGGGAAAGATGTAACTCCCTATGAGCTATGGAAATGAAGGAAACCTTCGTATAAATACCTCAAAGTGTGGGGGTGTTTAGCCAAGGTAGAAGTGCCTTTACCAAAGCAAGTTACAATAGGACCTAAAACGGTGGATTGTATCTTCATTGGTCATGCACTTAATAGCAGTGCCTATCGTTTTATAGTGCACAGATCGGAGATACCTGATATACATGTTGGGACAACGATAGAATCAAGGAATGTTATATTCTTTGAAAATATCTATCCTAACAAGGATAAAGGTACATCGAACTCTAATGATGGAGTTGATGGTGATGCTACAGGTTCTAAACCCATGGAAGTAGCTAGTAATTCTACTCAAGTAGATGATGCCACGGGTTCTAATCATGTACCGCCTAATAGGAAAAGACCAAGGTCTAAACCTATGGATGTAGAACCGAGACGTGGGGAACGAGTTAGAAAAGCTAATGTCTATGGACCGGATTATGTTGTCTTGATGCTAGATGGCGAACCGGTGACGATTAAAGAAGCTATGTCTGGCTCAGATGCAGCTCTCTGGAAAGAAGCCATCGATATTGAGATTGATTCCATTATGCAGAATCATACTTGGGTGTTAGTGGATCTACCACCTGGAAGTAAAGCTTTAGGATGCAAATGGATCCTAAAGAAGAAGTACAAATCTGATGGTACTATAGATAAGTACAAAGCCCGACTTGTCGTTCAAGGTTTCAGGCAGAAAGAAGGGTACGATTTCTTCGATACCTATTCACCTGTGACCAGACTAACATCTATTCGGATGCTTCTCGCTATTGCTGCCTTGCACAATCTCGAGATTCACCAAATGGATGTGAAAACTGCGTTCTTGTATGGCGAGTTGGAAGATGAAATATATATGAAGCAACCTGAAGGGTTTGTAGTACCTGGGCAAGAGCACAAAGTATGCAAACTTCAAAGGTCTTTATATGGGTTGAAGCAAGCACCGCTTCAATGGCATTTAAAATTTGACAGTGTAATGTTGTCAAATGGATTCAGAATCAATGAGTGCGATAAATGTGTCTACATTAAGAATTCTAATAACGGATATGTTATTGTTTGTCTTTATGTAGATGACATGCTCATCATGGGAAGTAATTCCCGAGTGATTCAAGAAACCAAAGGCATGCTAAGTAAAAATTTTAGCATGAAAGATATGGGCTTAGCTGATGTTATCATTGTAATTAAAATTCTAAGAAGACCTGATGGTATTACTATAACACAATCTCACTACGTTGAGAAAGTGTTAAAGAAATTCAACGCTTTTGACAAGCCAATAGCTAAGACACCATGGGAACCTAGTGTGCATTTGAGTGTACACAAGGGAGAACCTGTTGACGCGATAGAATATGCGAAGATTATTGGGAGCTTGTTGTATCTAACAAATTGCACTCATCCCGATATAGCATGCTCGGTCAACAAGTTGGGCAGCTTTACAGCTAACCCTAGTAATGAACATTGGAAAGCTCTTGAAAGGGTTTTGAGATATTTGAAATATACTCAAAACTATGCGATTCATTATACTAGGGAACCCTCTGTACTTGAAGGGTACTGTGATGCAAATTGGATATCTGATGCCAAAGACTCGTTTTCAACGAGCGGTTATGTATTCACTGTGGGGGGTGGTGCTGTGTCTTGGAAATCCAAGAAGCAAACATGTATTGCTAAATCGACCATGGAATCAGAATTCATAGCTTTGGATAAAGCTGGTGAAGAAGCCGAGTGGCTTAAAAATTTCCTCGAGGATATTCCATGTTGGTCGAAACCTGTGTCGTCCGTAATAATTCATTGTGATAGTTAAGCTGCTATCGGACGAGCACAAAACCATTTGTATAACGGTAAGTCGAGACATATTCGTCGACGTCATAATACCGTGAGACATTTGATCACTAGTGGAGTTATCTCAATTGATTATATAAGATCAATGGATAACATAGCGGATCCTTTGACAAAAAGTATCCATCGAGATCAGATGTATAAACTGTTAGGGGGAATGGGTTTGAAGTCCACAAATTAAGGATAATCATAGTGGAAACCCAACCATGATGACTGGAGGATCCCAACTCCCAAGAACTTGGTTCAATGGGACAACTAAGCTATGAAAATCCGTGTGTTGAACACTCGAATTGCCTATTCCTTGTAGAACAGTGAGTGTTCGGAAACCTGCACGTGGTGAGGTTAAGTCTTTGACTTTTAATGACTCTAGAACTCCTCGAAGAGGACAAGTATAGCAGGATACTTGAGTTAAGAGTCACCTATGTAAGTGTGAAGTGGGGCCGCTTCGATTGAAACACTTATGAATCCAAAGAGGTGTTCCAAGGCCTGTAATGGACACAAACGTGAGAACGAATAAGGATTGAAGCAATATTGTGTCAATATTGTTGACTAAGTATACACCGAGGAGGACTAGTTCAAGGAACACAATCCACTAGGCCGCCGGTATACTCGATAATATTGACTATGGCAGGTTCAAAGCCACAAGCTACCTCTCCAAATGCAATGTTGTATCTTAAGAGGACTGAGCTAAGTGTTTGCATACTTTCGCATACTGTTTTCTCACTCATGTGGGGGATTGTTGGAAATATGGTTTTATGCCATATCTGAAAATTATTATTTAATTAAATATTTATTATTTAATTAAAATAATGATTGTATGTTAATCTACATCTCGAGTAGATCAACGTGATATACTTGAAGTCTCAAAACCGATTTCCGATGAGTGAGATATTGTATGTCAAAGTTTGGATGTTGAAGAGGGAAAATAACATTTGTTATGTTATCCCACATTGGAAAACATAGAGATGTTTTTCATGTATAAGAATAGCAAAGCACATGGAGTTGATAAATTGACTTGTGGGCTTGCTAGTGGGCTTGATCTAAGTACTAGCCTCGCGCGCACACACACACGCGCGCCGCCGCCGACGACGACGATCGATCGGACGGACGGACGGACGGACGACGACGACGTCGCCGCCGCCGCCGGACGGGCGGGCCGCGGCCAAGGACTTGGATCTTGGATCTTGGCAATTGGTGCTTTGGGGTGGTGTTTGGGGCCCAAACTATTTTTTGGACCAACTCCACTGGGCTTTTTATTTATTGGCCCAACAGAATTTATTATTGGCCCAACTGTAAGCCCAGCCCACACCACAGCTCCAGCCCACATCAGCAGCAGCAGAAGAAGCAGTAGCAGAAGCACGCCAGTACGACTTCTGCATGTCAACTTCAATTTTGCAGCTTAGTTTCTTCAATGACTGCGCCCACCGGCCATCATCTTCAACATTTACGGCTTCCAGCCGTCGGAGTAGAATTCAAGTTCTTGAATTCATACTTACCACATGCCTATAAATAGGCCTCTGGAGAGCTTGCAGAAAAACACCAAGAAATACTGCATTCTGCCAATTCTACACACACACCCTCTGCACAACACTTGTGCTCAGTTCTTGATCCTATTCAGTTCGCCGGAGCTCGCCGGATTGTGGTGCTACATCCGACGAGACGAAGTCGTTTTATCTTTGGGGAAGATACGCCAAACCGAAGAGCACTACCGGGGCGATAATCTTCTTGCGGGAAGAGATTCATCTCGACTCGACTTTGTTTATACGTATAATTTATTTATACAGTGTATTTCAGTTGTATCAAATTATTTGAGTTGTAATTTCTCAAATTATTTACTTTGAAATATTTATTTTGTAATATCTCGATCGTGTACCCGGTTCTAACAACACTTTCCAGATAAAGGAGGCCACTTTATTGGGGACGCATTTTACCCAAATATTCTTGAGTGCAGCCGGGATGTAATCCATGGGGAAAACAGTTTTGTGAATTACTGAATGAGACTCTTTTTATTTCATTGCTGGTTAGATCTGATAAGTCGCAGATCATGGCGGGTTTGGACGTTGGATGATCTATCCACATATGTAGATGTATGTACATAAGCTTTTGCTATTTAATTCATGGGGCACACTCCGTTACATACGATTACAAAATCTCATTCCCAACCCAAAAACTACATTGTTCTCGATCCTCAGTTGTGTCTAGCTAAAACAACCTCTTTCCTTAGATACTCCTCATCAGACCCTGAATCCTCTTCATTATCACTATTTGCATCATTATCATCTTCTGCACTATCACTGTTGTAACCTAAATGATTACCTTATGTGTAATCATCAGCGGAGTCTAAGTGATCATCTCCTTCATCCACCATTTCATCATTACATCTTTGCGCAAAAATAAAAAATTGCATGCTTTATAATTAACAAAAATTCTAACATTTTAGACTGATTTTACTTTCTTTTATTTGCCTTTTGATTGAGTAAAGAAAACGAGTTATTGCTGCTCCCGATTCATATTGCATATCCTCTTCAAGAAAAATCTCCTCTTTAAGTTATGGAGCAGAGTTATCTGTCGTCTTCGTTTGGAGTAATAACGAGATTAGAGGGTGTTTTTAGAGTTATGATTAATTACATCCCTAGCTCTCACTTAAATATTGAGTGAGATCCACAAAGTAGTAATTTTTTTTTTTTACAAACGGCGTCTATTTGTCGTCAACATGAGGGGCTTGATTGCGTTCAATTTGAAACATAAGGGACCTGCTTAATTGAATGTTAAATATAGGATGCCAGATACCATAGTGGTCTATGATAAGAACTAAATTCTTACCTTTCTCTTAAATTTAATTAAAATGAATATGCCATCGAAATATATGCAAAGTTTTATTTGAAAGATATTC
Source organism: Salvia miltiorrhiza (assembly GCF_028751815.1). NCBI lineage: Eukaryota > Viridiplantae > Streptophyta > Magnoliopsida > Lamiales > Lamiaceae > Salvia > Salvia miltiorrhiza. Next base: position 10,908,888 of record NC_080391.1, read on the forward strand.
AGGTGACAATAGGCTTGTGGAGAGGTGCGACCATATTAAGAGTACATGTTAGAAATAGATTTTGTATTGGCAGAAGGGGGCAATGCTTCTCTTTTAGGTCACACCTTGGTTTATGCATAAAACTATCTACACTAATTTCTCTTCTTCTTCTTCAACCCTCTTCATATTTACTCGTTTTTCCACTTAGTGCTCTTTGATTGATAAATTTATCATAGAAAATGAGTGATAATAAAAAATCTCCCTTTAAATATCTTTTTTCTTTTCCCTCATTTCCTACAAAATAAAATTTCACATTTTCTCATTCATCATTTTTACTTCAAGTAGATACTCATTAGAGTGAAAAAAATAAATGATGAAATTCTCTTTTTATAGAAAATGAGGGGGGGGGGGGGGGGGTGAGGAGGCATTTAAAGGAGAATCTTTTTGTTATTCTCTCCTTTAATGGTAATGAAATTAAAAATAATAAATTTCTATGAAACAAAATAATAATTTTAGTTAGAGTTAAACATGGTTAATTCTATTTCTTCTTTGGAATAATTGCCACATTAGCTATATAGTCTGTAGGCACGTCGACGCGTGCCCGTGAACGGAACTATTTAGCAATAAATAATTTGGTTGAAAGATTTAATATCTATCTATATATAATATATAAAAAAGGAGTTTTTTCCATCTATTTTTTTCCTCTCTTTTTTTCTCTCTTCTTCCACCAATTTTTCAACTATTTTTTTCTTTTTGTTTTTTATATTTTATTAAATGTTTTGATTCATGAAAAAATATTCTTTTATCATTAAAAGTCATTAATAATTAATTAATTATGAAAATTTTAAAATATTTTACTTTCTCTTGTATCATTAAAAGTTTACAACTTTTTTTATTTATATTTGCATATGAAAATATTTATTTATTTAATTATTATGATGCGTAATACTCTATAATAAAAATGTGTAATGCTAATTTTTATTATCATACAATTTTTAAATTTATTTAATAAAAATAATTATCATTATGCGTTACACAAAGTTGAAAATTTATATTTTGATTATGTTTAATATTTATATTTATTTAAATATATCGTTTAATTTTGATGTTTGTCGTGCATCGCACGAATAGACATACTAGTTCTATTATGAAAGCATGCAAACCCGAACTAAATCGCCATTCGAATGATCGAATCCAAACCCATTTATTGGATCAAACTATATTATATTTTCTTTCATGGAAAAACTAAACTGTAGAACCAATACAATTTATTTACTACTCATGTTCCGGGTTTAGAAATTATCTCAAATTTTATCAATTTTGATTTTGCTCGACACCTTCGCTTTGTGCGGTTGGAAAAATCTATTGAACTTCCATGGTTTAAAGAAAAAATGGAATAACATTGTTCAGGGTATGTAAAATCACTAGATTTGAGTTTTCTCAACCAAAAATCTGACAATAAAGACGATGTATACAAGTGATGATTTTGCAAGGGTGCAAAATTTCATTCTTCCATATAAAGATGTGAGTACATTTACACAGACTTATCTAGGGGTAAAAGAATACAAAAAATAATACAGAATATACTATTATTGAGTGATTTTTCCTGACCTCATGGAAGAAGATGAAATTTTTATGAAGAAACTAATTCTTCACTCTTATGGGATCGACGATTTTTGCAGTCATTCAATTGCATCAGAGCTCCCCTTAGGCTGCACTCATTCACCTGTTTGAAAAGTAAAGGTAAAATTCACATTCAAAAACCTTTTGAGTGTTGAAAAACTAGAAGTGATGCAGGAGAGTTTTATCTACCTGCGATGAGCAAGTCTTGGAGAGCAGATATCCACACTCCTCAGTTAGAGCTTTTTCTCCACCTACCATCCTAGCTACTTCAGAAACTAAATTATCAATTCCTTCAGCCTGCATCAAACAGAGATGTCTCAATTTGCAAGTTCGTATCAATGCAATAAACATCATGTGACATTTACCATATCTGAATATCTTACCTTGTGGATAAATCTCTGAATATGAGAACCTATGGACTCAACCACCTTGGAAGCTGAGCTTAGAGCTTCCTCTAGCTCCCCAACATCAGCCTGGAAAGTATTATTGCATGAGTGAGTTTATCACATGTATGCACAAAATAGTCGAATATATCAATTGAGACTTATAGTAGGCAGACGAAAGCTCACCCGCACATCACCACTGACTGGAAGTCTAACTGAGGAACTCAGCAATGCATTTGCTGCACCTGATAGAGAACTCGAGTAATCCTCTTCCAGAGTAGACCACTCCTCTAGATATGGCACCTAAAGGAAATATATATATTTCAATAATTTGAAGCAAAATGTTTACCAATGCAAATAAAAGTGAATTGGGGAATGGAAGTCAAAAATATTAGCCTAGTCACCTAATTTGAGGTATATATATACGACATAATTTACCACTATCTACAGAAACTAACAAGAATGCAAGGAGAAAGTAAACACAAAGATGAGCCTATGTGGTACCTTCATTATCCTTTGAAAAAGATGTATAATCTCATCTACTTTCGTTGATCATATATGAGTGAATACAAACAAATGTTATCACTACATCACAAGTTACACAAGCATACAATAAATAAAAGAGAAAAGAATCATGGATGTGACTTAGCTAGACTAAGATTTCCCTTTTTCTTTTTCAAGTGGTCATAACTACTAAATCTGGAAAACTCAAAAGTCAGGGAAGGCATTTATTGGAGTATAATAGCCATCAATAACTAGGAATCGTGTTAATGTAAAGAAATATATGTGAGCTTAGACTCATGTGTAGCACAAAATAAAAGGATATTTATCAAAAGTTTGAGGATAATAATCAAGAAAGAAGGCTTACTTGAGCTTCAACTACTGTAGTCAAAGTCTTAATTCCTCGCAGTACTGCAAGTTGAATGCGTTTCTTCTTTACAATATCGCGTAAATCCGAAATATTGCCTTGGAGTGAAGAGAATTTTCTCTGCATACGAAAGAAAAGAGAATCAATTAATGTACTATTCAACAAATACTATCAATGAATGAAAAGCTGATCAAGAACATGAAAAGGCAACAAACCTCAGTTTCCTGCTTCTGAGCTTGAATGGAAGCTTCGGCCTTTGCATTTGCAAGTCGCCATTGCAGATAATGGTTACTCATCATCTTGAGAGAATGCACTTCATCCTGATGATTAGACGCCTTCCTTCCTTTCCTCGAATCTATTGCAGATCTAATACACGACGACGGATGCGGAGGCCGTGAAACACCTCCGCCGCCGATCTTCGAGAAAGACGAAAAGTTCAGCGATCGTGCACAATCCTTGCCGGAATTCTCGAAATTCCTATCTGTGAGCCATTTGTCCACATCCGGCATGGAAGACCGCACGTCTGTTGCGCTCCGCAGCTTGGTAACCGGCACGCAGAGCGGCGAGTTAGGGCACGAGGAACTCCCCTGATTCGAAGTGGTGGCACTGCAGGAATCCGAATCATCGACGCTGGATGTCGAAATCCTAGACAGCTTATTCTCTACATCGGATGTGGCCTCCTGCAGCAGCCTCGCGGCGGCAGTAACGGCGGAGCATCCGTTATTGCTACTACTCAGCGAATTTGAACGGTGGACGCTTTGCCTGAATCTGGACGGAACAATTCTATCCGTGCCGGTTGCTATCGGCGTGTCCGGTCTCGACGAAACCCTTACCTCAGACTGATGGTGATCTTTTGAATTCACTCGTTGCTGTTGCTGATGCTGTTTTCTCTGTATCGTTGAGATGGCCGCAGACAGTTTGTCTAGGCTGCCGCGGTTTGGCTCCGGGTTAAAATTCTCGTCGGTTTTAGAGGGATGGCGGCGGTGTACGGATTTGGTGCGTGGAAAATCGGAAGGGTGAGGAGTCGGGGCTGGGGTTGAATTGGATTGGACTAAAGGCGACATGAACCGAGAACTGACTTCTCTCACTCTTGGACGGCGGTGTGGAAGCGGCGGAGCTGGTGGCGCCGACGCCGTGTCGGCTGCAGCTCCACCGGTTTGGTCGCCCATCTTTCTCTCTCTATTTTTTTTTCCCCTTTCTAATCTCCCCTGGGATGCAGAAACAGGAAATATTTGTTTCCAATCCTCAAAACCTGCAATTGCAAGGATTCGGCAATGATTGAAGAGAGAAAACGAATAATCCCACTGTAAGAATGTTGCAGGCGAGAAAGAGAAGATTTTGTAAATGGTAAAGAGAAAAGAGATGATTAAAAAACTAGCCGTTGCAAAATATAAACTATAACCACGGCCACGGGGTAACGGTTCTATTTCTTATTTGCCAATAATATAATATTCATGATCCCAGATTCTCATCTTTTTGAAAATGTTGTGTAGACCCGACCCGACTGGACGGCCTAAACGGATACGAAGCAACCTCTTTCACTGATGAATGATGATGATTGATGAGCGAGCCCAACAAAATATAGTAGTATTAGTAGTATTTTCTTTATTAGTCAATTAGGATGCTAAAAATGTCTAACTTAAACGTCTTTTTTTGTTATCTCCAAAAAAAGAATGTATTTTTTTAGTCAATTTGACAAGAACACCTTTACTAAATTAAATTCGTCCTTTAATTTGGGATGATTATTTTTTCTCTCCTTAAAGAGCATCTTCCGCTGATCTATTTTTTGTGCTTTTGATTCATTTTCTGAATCGATGACCAAAATACCAAACGAAAGTGGTGCACTATATTAGTTTTTTATAATAATTTTTTTGCGCTACATAGATCAAATCAAATAATTTTATAGTAATTGAAGTGCGAGCTGAATTATTAATTCATTAAAAAAAATTATTTTATCCATCATACTTTATCATTCAAACCAAACGCTTCCAAAGTGGTTAGCGACCTAGGCCGAACTACTGTGATGGATTTTTGGGTCGGGCAGATATATGCACCGACATTTTGTCTAAGCTATTCAGATTTAGGTCCAATTGACACATATCTTTAAAACATTAGTACTTGGTAGGAGGGAACAAAAAGATGATAGAAACAAAATAATTAGATGGCAAGTGAAACCATGAGATCCTCTCAGTGAATCATCTCATATACCATTTACAGATTTTAGAAGGCGTCGAATGATGCAGCACCTGAGCCGTCCTAGCTACCCCTAATTTGTGACCTAATCTACAATCATATGGCAGTATACAATGTTTATATGCGTCATTAAGTAGTCCTATCTCCCTCCATCTTCACAACCCACAACTTGATATACCACTGTTGAAGTCAATTCTGTCATGGAGGATAAGTAAAATTGCCAACTATTATCAGCATCATGTCTGTCAATGATAAGTTCCTCTCCCGTTATCGCTGAAAATATCATCTGTAGATTATGAACAAAAGATTATGGTAAATAAATGAGGCGATCCTTGATTTAGATAAGAACCAAACTTGATCATGCTCTCCATAGCGTTGTGAAGGATGGTTGCCAGGATTAACATTGGTTTCGAATGAAAAGATACAAAATTCTATGTGATATAGACCAGTAAAATGTTCAACATGCATAGTAGCACACAACTATAGTATATTTGCTTGTCACTGAAAGAAAGCAATTGCAGTGGCCAAAAAGAAGCAATGCTGAAGTGGTAACCAATGTTTGATCAGCAATTTAAATTAATTGTACTACGGTATCAACAATAAAACCTGATTTTAAGCAGTCAACTTACCGTTCTCATCTTCTTCACCACTTTGAGTTGTAAAAAATGGGGTAAGGTAGTTCCTGTCAAGTTCAGTGAAAGATGCAGTGCTGCAAGAAGCAATCATGAAACTTACATTAAGAAAATCTGGAAAGTGAAAATTGCAAAAATTGAAATATGTATCTCGTTTACCTTTTACGGAACTCACTAAGTCTCATCTTAAACCGGTTTCCAGATGATGATTCCCCCTCGTAAGTAGGAGCTATGTAGCCATTGTTTGCATCAAAGCTCTGAAAATTTAAAAAGACATTAAAATCCCAGAACTTGAAAGCTGTTGTAGAAATTGGCATAATGTCAAGCAAGCAATTTTTAGATTTTTTTATTAGCAACAGTTTTTAGAATATTAATATTGCAAAGAATGCCATCTTCATCTTAGCGCAAAACACATATAACCCAATTAAGACCTTATGACAGGGAGACAATGAGTGAGACAACCAATTTAATGGCTCTCATTAAAGTGAGCTGAGTGAACACACAGAACAATCAGGGAAGAAAATGTAAGCGACTTTCCAAAAGTACATATTTAATGCAAAAACATTTTGATCCTTAGGGCCGACTAATGTTTTCATCTAGTTCATCATTATGCATAATCGTGGATAACTAGACCAACACATAGTGCTGAAAACTAATCCTAGAATTTATGCTTCATTTTCAATTTTAAAATTTATCAGCTCGCACCAAATTTTACAGTTGCAAGGAACTGAAAAAATAGGTTACTATTCTTCACCAGAGGCATGCTGATGCAGGTGGTGAACAATTATTGACTTACTTCACCCAATGGGGTCTCATGAGCATCACCAACAACTTCCAAGGCTTCCAGCATGGTTCCTGTTGATCCTCCTATCAGCAAAACCTAAAAGATGCCAACCACCACAAAAATTCAAAAACATATCATCAGAATCAAATTAAAGCCTCATATTAAGTGCATTATAAACTAAAAATTAGAAAGATAACATTAGAGAAATAAATAATAAAAACTTTAAGATCCCTAGAAGATAAGGAAGGGATAAATGCAATGAAGTAAATCTAAAAAAATTGTATAAAGAATGCATCAAATGTATCACATGACTACGAGTTGGTTGATAAATTAGAGAATCATTAAGTATTTATTCACATTATCTTGCAACCAAGAATTCACAGAACAAAGCTACAATCACTGCTGACATTCAATCGTACTGTGACATACTAAAAGTACGCACTTATAGTTCCACATACAATCAGAGGTCTACTATGAATTCTAGCTGATAAGGTTGCTCACCGTCAAAACAACAATTGCAGTTGTCGCAGTGAATATCGTCTGACCGTGACCCTCTGGAAGATCATGAACCGATTGCAGGGCCAGCGCAAATGCCATGGCCCCTCGGAGCCCTGTTGATATTTTATGTAAGTTAGGGCTGTCAAAGAGTCTACATCTGTTCAAATGAATGGTGGACCATAAGTAAAATGAGGGTCAGACAACTAAAAATTTCTTATTCACTTACCACTATACCAAAGTGCTTTCTGATGCTTCATTGATATTTTTCTATGCGCAGGTCTAACCATATTGACCAAATAAGCACATGAGAATACATTTGCAGCCCTACACAGACCAAGTTAAACAAAGGTTTAATGATTGTTTAAACAGTTCCATTATATCTTTTCTGTATAATCAAAATAACATACTGCAAGATACTACATAAACTAAATTCTGGATGCACCATAAATGGTAGGAATCGTGGTGTATAAGATAAGATATTCAACGAACAGATAAATGTTGCATAAAGAAAAAGGCAGCCTGGACATACCTTGCAATTCCAATGAATAACTGGTTTGATTTAAAGCAAGTTAAGGAAAATATAAATTAATTTCGGGAAGCTAAACAAGAAACCACTCAGAGTTCATAAATTCAAGGATACAATTGAAAAAAAGATGAATCCAATATGAGACCAGCTGTGTTGTTCCATGGCAATGTCAAATCCCATATATATAAATCTGCAAGACGGACAAAATTTAGGAACTTTGACTGAAGATACAGCAGAGACAACATGAAAATAAAATTAATGAATGACTGCTCACATGAAAGTCTCGGCCAATGATGATATTAAATGGAAAAATGCAGATACAAATTTCTGAGATTTGTCTGACAAGTTTGAGAAAGTGTAGTGCTTCATGACCTACCACAGAAAATAACACCACAATGTTTTTCTGCATTCTAACATCAAATGAAAAATAAATGAAATGTAAAATACTTCATAGCTTACTTACAATTCCTGTGAATAATATTGACACGATACCCGAGAGACCAAGCCCTTCGGCTAGCATGTATCTAGATAAAATTGAAGATTACAAAGCACAAGCTGTGTCAAAGACTCCCAGAAAATAAAAATAAAGGTTTCATATAACAAAAGAAAACAGCACAAAAGTTCTTACGAGAAATATGGGAAAAGAACAAATAAGCAGCACTCCAAGTTCTGAAGACTGTACAAGTTATAAGAAGAAAAGTGATAAGTTATTCTAACAAATTAGATCTTAATGGTGAATATTAGTACTATATTCAAATACACTTACTTATCAATATCCAGACCAGCATATTTGAAAAGGTGCTGGGTGTTAAGGCTCCACAAAGTGTGTTATAAGCTATAAACTCATTAAAAGAATACTTTGGCAAGAATGATAAAAAAGAATATAAAGAAAGGATATTAAAGCAGAAGTAAATCCAACTCCAACCCCTGCAAATTCAGAAAGAAATTAAATTCATTAATTCAAATAATTGTATTATTTGTTATTGGATATAAATGCCTAAATTTCTTTTCTTTGGAAGTAAGCAACCTAAAGTTAAATTGAAGTGTACTATGTACGAAAGGATAATTAATTTACTTATTATTAGGGAATGTAAGGGCTTTCAGTTGTCTCAGTTCTGGTAAGCCAAGTAGTAGTATACAATTTAGCACATTGGTCATCATTGATACACAAAACAAGTTAAGCATACTTCAAACTTTAAAAGGCACAAGATAAGGGAAATACTTGTTCTTTTAGTCCTCAGTACAATTACTGAGTTACACATTTAAATATGCAAATAATTTTTGGCTTCTTCATCTAAAGTCCAACTTCTGAGGAAGTATGACCTTTGACTTCCTAAGCAAAATGTTAACAGAATTGTGAAATTAAGTTATGAAATATATAGCTCGAGATTAACCCAACCAAATAAGGAAAAAAGATTTATCATGGAGAGCAATCTGTCACCCACCCACCGTAATCCTGCCCATGACCACATAGGCGTTCCCAACAATTGAACAAGCATTATAGTGCAAGTTGTGCAGCCAAGGAGGCTAATTTCGTAAAAATAATGCATCTCTCATTAGAAGCTGTTAAAACATCCAATTACAGAAAACACAAATTGGAACTTGTATATATATATAGAGAGAGAGAAAGAGAGAGAGAGAGAGAGAGAGAGAGAGAGAGAGAGGATCCGGTGAGAATGCTATCTTTCGTGAGAATGAGAACCGATATGAATAAGTCGGTATATAAGGTTGAATAAGTTGCTTGTATTGCACCAATAATCATTCAAACCTAGGTTCGAATCCTAGAAGGGGCGAAAATTTCACCAATTAACTGAATTACGGGTATTCGTGCATTACAAACAGCTTATGCAACCCTTTATACTGGCTTATTCGTTATTCTCATTTCTCACTATAACCAAACCCTGTATATATATAAGAATATGCAATTTCGGAAATCAAGAAGGTCTTGATGGCCTACTGTGACCAAAAGGAATTATAATATAACCATAAACTATGATTATAAAACATAGACTGATTAAATTCCTACAGGGTGCTAAAGACAAACCTGCTGACATCGAGCCAACAAAAGTCTCAAGAAATCTGACCACTACCATGAAAAAGTTTTGATCTGATGACATGTGACTCCTCACCAATGACATTGTTCTACAAAAGTTGTATTAATCAGGTTGTTAGGACTACTGGAAACAATATACTCATTACACAGGATAGCTAAAGTTTCGCTTACCTATACAAAGAAATTGCCATCTTCAAAGAGCGGGAGACACAAGTGAAGAAACCAACAGCAAATTAGCAACTCATTCTATATAGATTCTCCAAGTTTTACCAAAAAATTATCTCCAGCTAGAGGAAGAAACAAATAAAGAACAGCAGAACTTACTGCATCATTTAGCACAGATTCTCCAAAGACCAAAGCATAGAGATTCACATCTGTACCAAGCTCCTACAAATTTCATATCAAGAGATTGCAACTTACAATTTATTATGTTGCAACACAATGCCATTTGATAGTAAAAGAGATTATGAAAGATCTCTGGTCAAAGAACTAGAAGTTATAATAGTCGATTTAAACTAGTCTACAACATGATGGCATTTGACAAGTCACAAAATGAAAATTGGAACTTGGTAAGGAGAAGACCTAAAATCCAGTTTCAGAGCAAACAGTTGAAAAGGTCACTTTACTATTATATATATCAATAGTTAATTTTTTGTTTATTTACTGATTCATGCAGAAACATCAAACATGCACATAATTTGGGTCAGAACAAATGCTCTTGTATAGACTGTGCAGACTAAATATCACCTAAATTTTGCAGACCTGGGAGTTTCTGTCACACATAAATTTTCAACTATTCCTTGAGTATTGCCAACATGACAGAAATTATCATTATCACAAACCTGGAACATCACATCACCTGAAATATAGACAGAACAGTGACAGGATCCGTAGCTGAGATAAGTGCACCAAACATCAGACATTCAACAAAAGGAAGTCTGTAGATGAGATATGATACTCCGGCAAGGTATCTGAAACAGGAAAACAAGGGATCAAAACCAAGCACATTATGACATTAATGATGAAAAATATATTTAATAATAAATTATGAATGCTAGCATTTATACAAAACCCTGAACTATCGATGGATTGAGACTCACACCAAAATGCCAGTGACCATGGAAGCAACAAAAGTTCCAAAAATTGCAAATGTGACTATGGCGCCAAAGTTAGAAAAGAATGGTTTCTGCAAAATCAAATTCATAACAGATGAGGTCACCTTATACAGAATAGTAATAAAAAGGAAATCAAAATTAAAGTTAAAGTTGAATCAATTATTTCAGGTAATAGTAGGTTTTTTTGGGTCTTGGGAGCCAACCTAAGTTAGGCAAGAGGATATAAACAAAAGGTTCGTATTCTCAGCTTTCATATTTTGACTTATTTATTGAGAGAAGTTGCTATTCCACCCCTGGAGCCTAGATCACAAGAACCGAGCAAGTTTCTCAACTCATCTACTAAGTTCACAGAAGCCGTGAGGTCTAGCTAAGATCTAATCTTACTACCGAACATAGCAAGAGATTGCCTTGTCAACAGCAAAATAATAAGAAGCAAGATGAATAAATGTAATAACAAGTTTCTTCCACTGATTTCTATAACTGAACTAGGTGGAATGCCTGGTGGACACCGCTTCAGGCATCTGAATCTTCTTCCCTACTCCAACTCTTTCTTTGACTCATTTAAAAGAACTTTATAGGCAAAAATTAAAGATGGAGAAACTTACAGGTTGAAGACTGAACCCTGACTGAGTAAACACGAAACCAAGTTAAGGAAACACACTTACTTTAAAATCTACACAGAAGCTGTAAAACATAAACTTAGATATTCGGATTGGGTAAGGTCCGCAGCAAAAGGATATAATATAATTGGGGGCAACAGGAACAAGAAAAAGAACTCCTCATGGAAATTGAACCATGACCTGCCAAACGAAGATTTCAATAGGTTAAACCCATCATGAATTAAACAAGCGTTTAATCAAGAAAAATCGCAAATGATGAATAATTGTTAGCATGAGACCTGATGCTATTCTCCGTATTGGAAACATTGGCCAGTCCACCCACGATCAAACCTGCATCCACATTCAAGTTCCAATTAAATTGCACATACAGTAAAACGCAACACATTACAAAGTGATCGTCGGCCCAAATAGTTAGGGCATGTAAAGCTCGAATTGAAAACTACAGTACAAACTAAATTACCGATCAAAAGGGAAGCACTAGCTTCGGGAAGGTAATAAAAGCGATGGCGGCGGAGAACGTGGCCGAGAACAAACGATAAGACGAGCATCATTATCTGAAGAAGAATTCCAACGCCGGCGGCCTGCTGCTCTTTCGCCGGACTTCCCCTCGGATCGGCCGGAGATATGCGCAATTCTTCCATGCCGATTCCTCGGGATTTTTCTACTTGTAATTTGCTCTTTATCCAATGAATTTAGGTCGATCGAATCGGCAATCACGAGATGAATTTCTTCTCTATCACTGTTGAGTCGTGATGATTTAAGAGCTTTCTAGTTTAGACTTTTCAGTGGTTTTCAACAACTGGAACTTTGATTATGCTTCACAGTACTAGAGGTGGCCAAAAAAACCGGAACCGGGAACCGAACCGGAAAACCGGACCATCCGGGACGGCTCTGGAACCGGAACCGTGTATCACGGTTCCGAACCGGAACCGAAACCGTGCTCGGCCGGTTCGATTACGGTTCCGATTTCTCAAACCGCCGGTTCTCGGTTCCAAACCGGAACCGGGAACCGGGTTGGAACCGTGCCAGAACCGCCTTGGAACCGTGAACCGAAGGTTCCACGGTTAGAACCGGGAACCGTGGAACCGTGCCTAGAACCGCCTTTTAATTTTAGTTATTTGGTCAAATAAATATTGTCGTAAGAAAAAAATAACAATTGATATGAATAAATGTAATATTTTTAGAAAAGATGAAATAATTGGAAAAAAAAGAAAAATAAATAAAAAATGTGAAAATAAAAAATTAGCCAAAAAAATAAAGAAAATCATTTACTAAAATAAAATAAAGAAAATACATGCTCGACGAACGAAGATCCCAAATGGCACCGCATAATCTTGAAACTCAACTATTGCTCAAAGATCATGCATTAGCCGAAGCAAGAGAGCAAGAAAATAAATGAGATGATTTGTTCGTGGAGTACCCCATATCCACCACCGAAGGCGATACCACCGATGCGAGCGAGTCATCTCAATGCACCGAAGGCGAAGACTTCGACAACGACTTCGACTTCGACATGTAGAAGACTTCATGATTATGCGGTGTCACCAAAGGTAAGACGAAGGTAAGAGAACTACGTGGACTTTGATTCCTTCGGGATACGTAGGCAACTCAATTATAACTTAAATGTTATAATTAAGCTCAAGTTCTATTTCCTTTATTTCTTTTTTTCCCCAATTAAAAGTTGTAAACTAAATTGTCTTAATTTTATTTTAGCATTCAAATGTTGTAATTTGTAAATTTTATTTACAAGAGTTGTAAGGTATAACTTTGAATTATAAGTTCAATTTAGAAAATAATGTATATGAACTTTATATTTTCTTGTGTCATTTATTTTATTAAAGCAAATTTCATTAAATTTTACACAACAATACATAAAATAATAAAAATTACATAAAAAAAAACGGACGGTTCTAACGGTTCGAACCGGGAACCGAACCGTGGCCACCTCTACTTCACACTTTCACAGTATTGTCTCCTGCAATTTTACGGCTTTCTTTTTTATGGTCCTTTTTTTTGCAAATCACCACATTTAATTCTAAATATTATTTTTACCAAAATACATCCAAAAACTGTTGTTATTTTTTTTGACCTCTTTCTCTCGCGTAGTCTTAATAAAACAAAATTTTATAAATTTCCATTTTCTTATCCGAAAAAAGCATTTTAATAAAAATTTACTATCTTTGATCTTGACACAATAATTCCACGAACCATGTACAATGAATGTCAAATATCAGCACCAATTCAATATCTAACTTTGAATTTGATTGAATTTTATAATAAACGTCAAGAAAAGTTTGATCGCGATTCTAAGAATCGACTAATGTAATTTGTATCAACAAGCAATTTATTTTATTTGAAAAAGAAAACAAAACAAAATATAATCAACTATTTTTACACGCATTGCAAAATGTTAAAATGCACTATTTATAGGTCGATTTAAATGTATTTCATACCGAAATAATATCTAGGATTGGATCCGCTCATAAAACTAATGTTAGGGTGATATCTGCATATCTCATATTGTCCCTTATTTCGGGTTTGAAGCATATATAACTTTTATTTAGTTCTTTATTTTTTTGAGGGGGAAACTTTTATTTAGTTTAACTCCTTATTTCTTTTTTAATTTAAACCTTTATTTTAATTCAACTCCTCGTTTCCTTTTTAATCTCAAAGTGGTCCACTAAATTATTTAAACCAGTTAGGGCCTGTTTTGTAGACAAGCTTGATTTATTCCATATTGCTATAATTGGGTCACGTTTCATTGGCCCAATCCTGAGTAATATCATACCTCCATGTGTTTGGTGGTCACTAAAATAAAACAGAATAGGCTCTGACATGTTTGGTAGGCTTTAGTTTGCCCTACGATAACCAGCTGAAATTACGATAATGTCCCTAATTTTTAATGGATAATTACTAGCGCATCCTTGCGTTTTCAGAAGAAATAGGGGCGGGAAATACTGAACTAGGGTATAACATTTTGGAGGGAGTTTGAGCAGATATTGGGTGATTCACTTGTTGGACCCAAATTGGAGGTGTACCATCGGTGGTTGTATTCGGGCTTCCGAAACACGTGATAAATCGTTGTATTTCACTTCTGCGCATCGCACCATGAGTGAGTCGCAGCAGCAAGGTATAGACGAACTATATGTCGATTTATCTTCAATTCTCCTAATATCTTGTTTGATCCCCTGCTTTGTTACTTATGGCTTACGCCGTTGTTGGTGTGCTCTCTTTGTTCACTATTTTGCTTAAATTTGAAAGATGTTTTCTTAGATTTGTACTTTTGCGAGTATTGTTACCTTTGACATAGCGACGCGATTGTTGAGATTTTTTTACAAAATTAACTGATGCTTATATGTTGATTCTAGTTATGTGAAAATATGACATGTTATATATAGATTGTGTATTATGGAAAGCAGTGATTTCGTAGATGTGTATTGTTGGATGTTTGGATTTGCCTCATATGAAGCTATGTATTACCATCTCGTATAAATTGTTGCTTACGTAGAGAATATTTATTTGCTATAATGTGGAGATACAGGCAGTAGCGAATGTGGAAAGGGTGTGGCCTCGAAGTCCGACAAGACTCGGCACAGCTGGACAGCAAGGGAGGAGGAAATCTTGATGGCTTCACTCAAAGAACTCGTTGCCCAAGGTTGGAAGGCGGACAACGGGTTCCGAGCAGGCTATCTAGTTAAGCTCGAGGAGTCAATGCGCAAAGAATTTCCGAGCACTGATATAAAGAGGATGCAGCATATCAATAGCAAATTAGCAGCATGGAAAAAGAGTTACAACTCGCTGTTATCTATGCTTGATATTAGTGGCTTGGGGTTTAACGCGAAGGGGACGTTCATGATAGACTGCGATAACGATCAATGGGAGCAGATCGTTAAGGTTTGCTATGCCTTGCTTTTCCATTATTGTTCATCTATGTCTTGCCTTTGCATTGCTATGCCCTGCTGTTCCATTATTTTATATATATGACCCTTGCGTGTCCATAACTATGCCCTGCTGTTCTAGACTAATGAGTTAGTTACATTTTGTATTTTAGTACTCTACGCAGAAGGATCGTAACGCTCGTCTCATGCATTTTAAGAGTTGGCCACTGCTTGATAGCTGGAAAGATGTGTTCGAGAAGGATCGTGCAACAGGCGCTAATGTTGAGGACGTTATGGAGGCCATGCACAAGATGTACCAAGCTGACAACCTTGCACAAGGAGGTGTAGACGACACAATGCCTCATGCCGGTGAAGAAGACACAGCCACAAACGATGCCAAGGATATCGTTTGCCAATTGGAAAAAAATGAGCTGGCTGCAAAGAATTCAAGGAAAAAGCGCAAGGCCAATGATGACATGAGGGGTGTCTTCGAGTTTCTTCATGAATTTGGTAGGGAGGCTAATGCCCGTCTGGACAACCTCGCGACATACGTTGGCTATGAGTGGGACCTTGGCATGGCAAAGCAGACCGTCTTTGAACAACTTGGTAAGATTCCTGGCCTTGATGTGAACGAGAAGTTTGATATTTGTGAGATTTTTGGCAGATCAAGTGCAGCGTCTTAAGATCTTCATTGGGCTGCCGGACGAAGCAAAATCTCTTTACGTTGCACGACTCCTTCAATCACGCAGCAATGAAGTGTTGAAGTGTTGAATGAACATGAAAATATTGTTATTACTGAAAATAGAGATGATATGAACGAGCGTGATAATATTGTTAATATGCCAAATGAGGAACATAGAGACAATAGTGAACATTTTATCCCTCCATTTGATATATATGATCTAAGAAATTGGGATAATCTTGATAATCATATGCGTGACATTTTGATCGAAAATGGGCCTATAAGATAAATGAATCTTGTATTTCCTTTGGACAACTTATCTAGACATTTTTCTTATGCTCATTATAGTAAAAAGTTGAGCAATGGTGAAGTGCAAGATCGAAAGTGGTTAGTGTATAGTAAACATGTAGATAGAATATATTGCATTTGCTGTAAGTTATTTAAAAATGTCAACAATACAAGTTCTTTAGCAACTGACGGATATAGTGATTGGAAGCATATTAGTAAACGTCTTCAAGAACATGAAAATTCTATATAACATATTACTAATATGAACACTTGGAATGAATTAAAAATGAGATTAGATAAAAATGAAACAATTGATAAAGACTTACAACGAGAGATCGCTAAAGAAAAATATCGTTGGAGACAAGTTTTAACTAGAATAATAGCAAGCATAAAATATCTTTCTAAATATTGTTTAGCTTTTCGTGGTTCTAATGAGAAACTTTATCAAAATAACAACGACAATTTTTTAGGGTTGAATGAAATGATTGGAGAATTTGATGTTGTGATGCAAGATCATATTAGACGCATACAAAATAGTGAAATTCATTATCACTATCTTGGTCATAAAATTCAAAATGAGTTAATTTCTCTATTGGCTCGTAATGTTAGAAGTATCATTATTAAAAAAATCAAGGATGCAAAATACTTTTCGGTCATTCTTGATTGTACGCCAGATATAAGCCACAAAGAACAAATGACTTTGATAATACGATGTGTTGATATGTCCGATAACAAAGTGAAAATTGAAGAATATTTCCTAGAATTTTTGAAAGTGGATGATACATCTGGACTAGGACTTTTTACAGAATTACAAAATGTGCTAAAATCGCTTGATCTTAATATTGAAGATGTAAGAGGTCAAGGTTATGATAATGGTTCTAATATGAAAGGAAAACACCAAGGAGTTCAAAAAAGATTGCTTGAAATTAATCATAGGGCTTTATATATGCCATGTGCTTGTCATAGTCTTAATCTTACACTTTGTGATATGACACATTCTTGTGTTAAGGCAATTTCTTTTTTTGGAGTGGTACAACGTATATATACATTATTCTCAAGTTCTACAAAAAGATGGAGTATTTTACTTGATAATGTAAATGGATTGACTGTGAAATCTTTGTCAAATACACGTTGGGAAAGTCGTATTAAAAGTGTTCAAGCAATTAGATTTCAATCTGTTGAACTAAGAGATGCTTTATTGAAATTATGTGATATTTGTGATGATGCAAAGTCAAAAAGTGAAGCTGAAAGTTTAGTAGCATCAATGGAAATTTTTGAATTTTTACTCGGTATGGTTATTTGGTATGACATTTTATTTGCAATAAATAAGGTGAGTAAGAAGTTACAATCAAAATCTATGTGCATTGACTCTGTCATGAAACAAATAGAAGGTTTAATATCATATTTTGAAAAATATAGGAATGATGGTTTTGATACAAGTATTGTTATTGGCAAAAGTCTTGCTTCTAATATGAATATAGAGCCAATTTTTCCAGCAAAGCGTCGTATTACTAGAAAAAAACAATTTGATGAGGGAGAAAGTGTTGAAATTTCTTTATCACCTGAAGAGTCATTTAGAATTGAATATTTTGTAGTTGTCGTGGACATGGCAATCGCTTCTTTAAAAATCTAGATTTGAACAAATGAAATATTTTGAACATATATTTGGTTTTATGTTTGATTTAAAACTTTTGAAAGCATTGGATAATGATAAATTAAGAAATCATTGTGTTACTTTGAAATCTACTTTTACTCATGATGATTCATCTGATATTGATTTAGACGATTTATTTATGGAATTAAAAATATTTCAAATGACTTTGCCAAATGAGTTCTCAGCAATTGAAATTCTTGAATTTGTGAAAAATGCAGATTGTTATCCAAATGTTGCAATTGCTTATAAAATCATGTTGACTATGCCCGTTACTGTAGCATCAACTGAGCGGAGTTTTTCGAAGTTGAAATTATTGAAGACATATTTGAGATCGTCAATGTCGCAAGAAAGATTAAATGGTTTAGCAATTTTGGCTATTGAAAAAGATGTTTTAGAGATGCTAGATTCAAATGAGATTATAAATGACTTTGCAAGTCAAAAATCTCGAAGAAATTATTTTGTATAATTAAAAAAATAATTTCTTTTTATATATATAATTGTTATATTGTATTTTTATTATAATAAGTAAAGGGCCCATTTTTTCTAGTTCGCCTTGGGCCCTATATTTGTCAAGACCGGCCCTGTTCCTTACACGTCGCACTAAAAACGAATGAAAGAAGTGATAGGCAAAATTATTTTTAAAAAAATGCTAAAAAATCATATTACTCCACTATATTAAAGATGATATAATATATACACATTATATTAAAATAATTTATACAAAATTTATACTGAAATATATACATATGTATACACACACACACACATATATATATATATATATCTGTGTGTGTGTGTGTGTGTGTTATAATATATTATATCTATATATATTTTTTATATTTAATGAATATATAGTTTAATTTTAAAATTTATATTTTGATAAAATAATGACAAATACAATCTAGGAACAATTATCCTACAATAGATGATCAAGGATCATGACATTTTAAATATTTTCTATGCATTAAATGAATAAATTAATTCAATCAAATTCGACCAACAAACAATTAAACTTTCCAACCGAAATTATAAGTGATTTTGTCAAAAAAAAAATTGTGCGATTATAAGTCATATTTAAGAGATAAAATTAATTAATACTATAAATTATAGTGTCATGATTATATTATAATTAATTTGGTGCGATTATAATTGATACACAACTATAGTGGCTTGATTAATCTTAAATGTTCATTTATTTTATACTTGCTAACTGAATGTTCATGAAAGAAATAAATAATAAATTAATAAATAAATATATAATTTTGTTAAAAGTCCTTAGAAAATCATAAATTTTGATCAATGTTAATATTTTAATACTCCCTCCGTCCGCCAAGATTATGTCACAATTATCGGGCGTCCGCCAAGATTATGTCATTTTCCTTTTAAGGCAATGGTCCCACCATCCTCTTTAATATTTTATCCTTACTAACACTCTTTATTTACAAAAAAACCCACCCAAAATTCAATCTCAATCACACATCTCATACAGTGGTGTGACCATTTCTCCACTACATTAAAATCATCACCAATTTTATTAAATCTTGTGTCCAAGCAATTTGACATAATCTTGGCGGACGGAGGGAGTAATTTTATTTAGGTTTACTAAATATCGTATATACATTAACTGAATATTTTATGATCATTTTAGACAAAAATATGTCATTAGATATTTTATTATAAACATGTAACTGAATATTGTAATCGTAGGTAACACAGACGACCCTTGATTATGCAAAGGTCCGGACCACAATACAGAGATTACTACCAATTACGCATCCTCCACCCCCCTCAGATACGCAAACCATCATTTTAATCTTGAATCCAATTCTTATTTTTGTCCTCAAATTTCAAATATTATCAGACCAAAGTAAGGGCACTCGCTTCTTCTACAATCACCATTCTCGACGCAAATCTGCTGTGCTCGCCCAGGAAGAGCTCGACGCAAGATCTGTTGTGCAAGACCAAGATGAAATATTTATCGGAATCGTAATACGGTATATGCGTAAATCGATTTTGTTCTTCAATCTGTTTTTGATTTGTATTTGAATTTGTGACATCAGATAAATCGATTGTGAGTATTAGGTTTAGTTCGAAAACTGTATATAAATCTTTATTACAGTATTGACAATTAACATCACAAATTTGCGTGATGAGATGTTGTTTTGAATCGAAATCAACAAATTCCATTGTTGCATTTGTACTCAATTTCACATTCGATTCTCCCCCTTTTTCACTCAAACGAAGTAGGGCATTATATATGACAAATTTGCAGAGTGTCCGTGGCTTAATCCTTTTGTGAGGGATGATTTTGATTTTGATATTAACAAATAGATCGATTTAACCCGCGCCCTAATTGCGGGAATGTTCATTTGTAGAACTTGTTGGCGAAAATTGTACATATAATTCAATACAGACTATATTAATAGCAAATGCATGATGGATTGTTTTAAGGGATTTTTTTTTATATATATATTTTTGGTTCTTTTAACTATAATCCATTCATCTTAATTGCTGAAATTTGATTTACGTGTTAGCTTTGTTGGCAAATGATCTTTTGATCAAATGGTATTTTCTCTGTTTTGGTAGGTACTAAACCATCAAGTGTGACGGTCAACTGATATATGGCACAAGAAGCATGGGCTAAGGATATGATTGGCTATACAAAGAGAGACCATACAAATTTTGTCAATAAGCTGAAAATTTTAGCAATAGAAGGGGGTGATGCACAAACACTTTTGAATATTTTAGAAGATCAATCTGCTGAACATGATGACTTCTTTTTCAGAGTAAGATTAGATGATGATGGCAGATTATTTCATGTGTTTTTTAGGGTTTCTATGATGAAAGATAACTTCATAATCTTTGGTGATGTTATGGTATTTGATACTATATACAGAACCAACAAATATAACTTGATTTGTACATCATTTGTTGGAGTGAATAATCATAAGAAAAATGTTATGTTTGGTTGTGCATTGTTATCAAATGAGAATATTGCTACATTTGTATGGTTGTTTGAAACTTTTAAGAAGTGCATGGGGGGGTCGAAGTCATATATCATTGTTCACATATCAGGATTTAGCAAATGACTAAAGCAATTGAGAAAGTATTTCCACATACAAGTCATATGCATTGATGCATATGATTATAAGGAGTGTTGGAAAGTGATGGTTGCAAAGTATGACTTGAAAAACCATTCTTTGATTCAAAGGTTGTATGAGTTAAGGGAAAAGTGGTCTAATGCTTTCAACAAAGAATTATTTTATGCAGGAATTCTTTCATCTCAAAGAAGTGAAAGCACTAACCATGCGTTAGGCTTCAAGGCAAGAAAGACAACAAATTTGACTGAGTTTTATGAACTCTTCAAGCAGACAATCCATTGATGGAGATCGACTGAATTGAATGATGAATTCCAATGTACAAAAGCTCAACCAATGTCATCATTACACATGGGTGGAATTGTTAAGCAAGCTTTTGAGGTATATTCATACTGTCTATAAAGACTTTGAGAAGCAATTCTTCAAAGGTCTTTCTACCCAGTTTTCACTTTTAAGTGATGATTATACCAAGTTAAAGATGGTGAGAATACTTACAGGGTAAGTTTTTATTTGGGGATGAATCCTTTAGTGAGTTGCACCTGCAACATGTTTGAGGAGTGTGGGTTGTTATGTAGTCATTGTTTGAGAATATTACTCACCCATTCAATAGTCAAAATACCAGAATGTTATATAAAAAGGAGGTGGACAAAAGTTGCAAAAGAAGCATTGTGGGATAAAACTTTTGAGCAGCAAATTAAGTAAAAGTGTTCAACCTTGGAGGCATCAAATTGTGAGAAAATGCTTGAATCTAGCTCTACAAGTCCAAGAAAATGAGAATGCAAGAAGAATTGTAGAAGATGGGTTAGAATCTATAAGAATAGCAGCACTTGAAGAATTGAAGAGTGCAATGTCAGAGCCAAATGAAGGTGAACATGTTGAGGCATCCTCCGAATTTAGTATTAGTGTGCAAGATCCTAAAAAATCAGCCAAATGAAGGTGAACATGTTGAGGCATCCTCCGAATTTAGTATTAGTGTGCAAGATCCTAAAAAATCAGTTACAAATGGACGAAAGTAAAGGATCAAAGGACACTTGGAGAAAAATAGACAAAATTGAAGCCCATCCCAGCCCTACATGGGTCGTCGGGCGGGTTGGGCCAAAACGGGCCAAAAACTGAACAAATTTATCGTAAATATTCTACTTTATTAACCATGCTAATAGCCTAATATTAACATATAAATACAACTAAAATAACGAAAACAACAAGAAGTCTTCAAACACTATAAAATATCAAAACTCAAAAAGAAATTATCTCAAATCTACAAACATAATTAGGTAGTTGGGTGGCGGTGGTAGTTGGGTTATTGGAATGGGAGGTAGGATTTTGTTTCTTTTATTCATTTTTTATGCTTAATTAGGTAGATACTTAAATTAGAAATGAATTTAACATTGATTAAGGAATATATAATTCAAAATGATGATTTAAATCCTAATTACTAAACTTATTTTTATTGAAAAATAGCCTATCTTCAGCCCTTATACTACGGGCCAATTTGGCCCGAAATTGACGTAATGCACATTGTACCCGCATTTAAGAAGTTCAGATATTTGTAAGTCTTATGAGTTACTGAAATTGATACTGTAACCGATCAATTTGTCAACGGTACAAAAACATACTTCCATTCTAGTACTAAGTCATACCAGCCCTTCAAGTAGCTCAAATGTCTGATCTTCGTTCAATCGGTACATTTGGTCAGGCCTCATTTGTGCAATTTGTCCATCCGATAGCAAATTCATTCTTTCTGTTGGAAATATGGTTTTAAGACCATATCTGAAATTAATTATTTAATCAAATATTTATTATTTAATTAAAATAATTATTGGATGTTAATCTACGTCTTGAGTAGATGAACGTGGTATACTTGAAGTCTGAAAATCGATTTTCGGTGAGTGAGATATTGTATATCAAAGATTGGATGTTGTGTAGGGAAATAACACTTGGGAAGTGTTATTGTCACACATTAGAAAATGAGAGATGTTCTATCATGTATAAGAATAGCAAAGCACATGGAGCTAATAACTTGTGGCTTGCTAGTGGGCTTGGATGAAGGCCATGACCTCGCGCACACACACACGCGCGCCGCTACCAACGATAGATCGGACGGTCGGGTCGGGTCAGGTCGAGTACGGGCCGCGGCCAAGGACTTATATATTGGCAATTGGTGCTTTGGGTGGTGTTTGGGTCCAAACTATATAATTTTTTGGACAAAATACTTTTGGGCTTTATTTCTTTTGCTGCAGCCAAGAGCAGTTCGAGTTTTTTCAAATTCTGAAACTGCAGAAACGTCCAAAATGAATTTTTTCAATTCTGTAACAACAGAATTCAATCATCTTTATTTCTGTAACATCCAATAACAGCTCCTTGCTGTTTAATGTGATTTAATCCTCTTCATGCATGAGAGTTGCCTATAAATAGAGGTCTAGAGGCATGACATTGACACATAAAAAATTATGCATAAACTCTCACGCATCCTGCACTATGTTCTAGCTTTGTTTTCAATCCTATTCCGTTCGCCAGAGCTCGCTGGATTGTGGTGTCACATCCAATGAGACGTCGCCGTTTTATCTTTGGGGAAGATTCGCCAAACACCGTGAGCATTACCGGGGCGATAATTTTCTTGTGGGAAGAGTTCCATCTCGACTCGGCGTCTTTCACGTATGTTTTACTTCATTGTAATCTGTTTTAGTTTATCCTTGTTACCTCTAATTTTTCCTATTTTCTTAGTTCAGTTTTAAGTTCTAAAAGTTCATTTGAATTGTAAAAGTTTACTCGATCGTGTACCTGGTGAGAACAATCGCAAGAAGATTAAACGTTGTGGTCGCACGTTCGAGTTTGAACTTTTAATTTGTACTAAAACTTTCGAAACTTAAACCTTTGCTTGGAGAAATGGCGTCCACCACTCCTATCTTCGGCTTCACCACCAACGACTCCACCTCATCCGCTACCATTGGCTCCACCACCTCCGCCACCATTGGTTCCACCACTCCTATCATCGTGACTTCCTCATTTGGTTCAATGGGTGGTTCCATTTCCACCATGGCTCCGTTGCAAACGTCGAGGACGTTGGGTCTTGCCAAGAAACCCACTATTTTCTCGGGCAAGAACTTCAAGTATTGGCAAGAAAAGATGTTATTCTACCTCACAACCGTGGGGTTTGCCGGGTTCTTGAAGGAGGATAGGCCACCAACCCCGAGTGAAGGGGAGACGAGCTTTGAAGTTCGGGCTGGGTATGACAATTGGTGTCAAAGCGACTACTTGTGCCGCAACACCGTTCTCATGTCCTTGGACGAACGGCTCTACAATGTGTTCAAAGTACACAAGACCTCGAAAGAGGTATGGGAGGCACTTGCTCTCAAATATCAAGTGGACGAGGCGAATACCAAAAAGTATGTCGTCGTCAAGTGGTTGGACTACAAGATGGTAGACTCCCGTCCCGTGATGGATCAAGTGAAAGAGTTCCAAACTCTTTCACATGACATTCAAGCTAAAGGAAGGCCTTTGGCGGATGCGCTACTTGTGGCGATCTTGATCGAGAAGTTGCCCCCAAGTTGGAAGAGCTTCCAAAACCTTTTGAAGCACGAGCGCTCGGAAATGTTCGTGCAAATATTGGTGTCAAAGCTTCAAATGGAGGATCACGTGCGGAGTCGTGATCAAAAGGGCAAAGCGCTGATGGATGCAAAGATGTCACCGAGAAAGGCGGTCCTTCCAACAAGCGCGGTCGCCCGAACCCCAACACGAAGGGCAAATGGAAGCAAGGTGGTGGTCAGTCATTAAAGTTTGATGGTGTTTGTTTCAATTTTGACAAGTATGGTCACATGCGAAAGATTGTAGAAAGCAAAAGCGGAAGAAAGTGAAGAACAACGTCAACAGCGTCGAGAAGGACTTTGACGATTGGAACCAAGATGACTTCGCGGCTATGATTTCTGAGGTGAATCATGTTGATAGCCCAAATGCTTGGTTCGTGGACACCGACGCTACCGTCCACATATGCATCAACCGTGACTTGTTCGACAACTACAAAGAAGTGGAGAGCAAGACAATCATGGAGGCTAGCGAGCAGACTTCTCAAGTCGTTGGCATGGAAGACATGACCCTTCAACTTACCTCTGGCATGAAGATCACTTTGAAGGATGTGTTGCATGTTCCCACTGTCCGAAAGAATCTAATTTCAGGCATTAAGCTTACTAAGAAGGATTTTGAACTATTTTTCAAATCTGATTATGTTGTAATTCGCAAGTGGGAAAGTTCATTGGGAAAGGCTATGCCTCCGAAGGACTTTTCAAACTTGGCATGAGAGCTTGTAAGTCTGCCAAGGCAATTGCTGATAAGAATGAATCTACTTATTCTGCTTACTTGCTTGAGTGTTCCGATTTATGGCATTATAGACTTGGAGATGTTAATCTAAATGCTATAAAAAGATTAGTAAAAATAAATTTACTAAAAGTTGATGAATTTAACTCACAAGAAAAATGTGAAGTTTGTGTTGAAGCCAAAATGACTAAGTTACCGTTTAAATCGGTTGAAAGGAGCACTAAACCTCTAGAATTAATTCATACCGATGTATGTGATTTAAAGTTTGTGCAAACTAGAGGTGGTAAGAAGTACTTTATTATCTTTATTGATGATTGCACAAAATATTGTTATATTTAAAAAGTAAAGATGATGCTATTGAATTTTTTAGAAACTTAAAAAATGAAGCCCAGAATCAACTTGGTTGTCGAATTAAGATGGTTTGAAGTGATAGAGGTGGAGAATATGTAGCTCCGTTTGCTGAATTATGCAACGAAAGTGGTATAATCCATCAAACGACGGCTCCTTATTCACCACAATCTAACGACGTTGTTGAACGAAAAAATCGAACTCTTTAGGAGATGATGAATGCCTTGTTGATAAGTTCAGGATTACCCCAGAACATGTGGGGGGAAGCTGTTCTAACGGTTAATTATATCTTGAACAAGATTCCACTCGAAGGGAAAGACATAACTCCGTATGAGCTGTGGAAAGAAAGAAAACCTTCGTATAAATACCTCAAAGTGTGGGGTGTTTAGCTAAGGTGGAAGTGCCTCTACCAAAAAGCAAGTTACAATTGGACCAAAAATGGTGGATTGTATCTTCATTGGATATGCACTTAATAGCAGTGCCTATCGTTTCCTAGTGCATAAATCGGAGATACCCGATATACATGTAGGGACAACGATAGAATCAAGGAATGCTATATTCTTTGAAAATATCTATCCTAATAAGGGTAAGATAGAGTCAAACTCTAACGATGGAGTTGAATGTTTAGCTACGAGTTCTAAACCTATAGACGTAGCTAGCAAGTCTACACAAGTAGATGATGCCACGAGTTCTAATCCTGTACCATATAATAGGAAAAGACCAAGGTCTAAACCCGTGGTTGTAGAACCGAGACGTGGGGAACGAGTTAGAAAGGCTAAAGTCTATGGACCGGATTAATTACGTTGTCTTAATGCTAGACGGTGAACCGATGATGAACAAAGAAGCATTGTCTAGCTCCGGTGCAGCTCTTTGGAAAGAAGCCATCGATATTGAGAATGATTTCATTATGCAGAATCACACTTGGGTGTTAGTAGACCTACCACCTAGTTGTAAAGCTTTAGGATGCAAATGGATCCTAAGGAAGAAGTACAAATCTGATGGTACTATAGATAAGTACAAAGTCCGACTTGTCGTTCAAGGTTTTAGGCAGAAAAAAGGGTATGATTTCTTCGATACCTACTCGCATGTGACTAGGTTGACATCTATTAGGATGCTTCTCGCTATTGCTACCTTGCACAATCTCGAGATTTACCAAATGGATGTGAAAACTGCGTTCTTGTACGACGAGTTGGAAGATGAAATTTATAGGAAGCAACCTAAAGGATTTTGTAGTACCTGGGCAAGAGCACAAAGTATGCAAACTCCAACGGTCTTTGTATGGATTGAAGCAAGTACCGCTCAATGGCACTTGAAATTTGACGGTGTAATGTTGTCAAATGGTTTTAGAATCAATGAATGTGACAAGTGTGTCTACATTAAAAATTATGATAACGACTATGTTATTGCTTGTCTTTATGTAGATGATATGCTCATCATGGGAAGCAATTCCCGTGTGATTCAAGAAACGAAAAGTATGCTAAGTAAAAACTTTAGCATGAAAGATATGAGTTTAGCTGATGTTATTTTTGAAATTAAGATTCTAAGAAGACTTGATGGTATTGCTATAACACAATCTCACTATGTTGAGAAAGTGTTAAAGAAGTTCAATGCTTTTGACAAGCCAATAGTTAAGACACCATGGGAACCTAGTGTACACTTGAGTGTGCATAAGGGAGAACCTGTTGATGCAATAGAATATGCTAAGATTATTGTGAGCCTGATGTATCTAACAAATTGCACTCGTCCCGATATAACATGTTCGATCAACAAGTTAAGTAGCTTTACAGCCAATCCTAGTAATGAACATTGGAAAGCTCTTGAAAGAGTTTTGAGATATTTGAAATATACTCAGAACTATGCAATTCATTATACTAGGGAGCCCCCTGTACTTGAAGGGTACTATGATGTAAATTGGATATCTGATGCAAAAGACTCGTTCTCAACGAGCGGTTATGTATTCACTGTGGTGGTGGTGTTGTGTCTTGGAAATCCAAGAAGCAAACTTGTATTGCTAGATCGACCATGGAATCTGAATTTATAGATTTGGATAAAGCTGGTGAAGAAGCCGAGTGACTTAAAAATTTTCTCGAGGATATTCCATGTTGGTCGAAACCTATGTCGTCCGTAATAATTCATTGTGATAGTCAAGCAGCTATCGGACGAGCACAAAATAATTTATATAACGGTAAGTCTAGACATATACGTCAACGTCATAATACCGTGAGACATCTGATTACGTGTGGAGTTATTACAATTGACTATATTAGATCAATTGATAATATAGCAAATCCCTTGACTAAAAGTATCCATCGAGATCAGATGTATAAGCTGTTAGGGGGAATGAGTTTGAAATCCACTTCATAAGAATGATCATAGTAGAAACCCAACTATGGTGACTGGAGGATCTCAAGAACTTGGTTCAATGAGACAACTAAGCTATGACAATCTGTGTGTTGAACACTCGAATTACCTATTCCTTGTAGAACAGTGAGTGTTCGGAAACCTGCATGTGGTGAGGTTAAGTCTTTGACTTTTAATGACTCTAGAATACCTCAATGAGGTCAAGTATAGCATGATACTTGAGATTAAGAGTCACTTATATAAGTGTGAAGTGTGGCCGCTTCGATAGACGCACTTATGAATCCAAAGGGGTGTTCTAAGGCCTGTAATGGGCACAAACGTGTGAACGAATAAGGATTGAAGCAAGGATTGAAGCAATATTGTGCCAATATTGTTGACTTAGTATACACCAATGATGACTAGTTCAAGGAACAATATCCACTAGGCCGCCAGTAGACTCGATAATATTGACTATGGTAGGTTCAAAGCCACAAGCTACCTTTCCAAATGCAATGTTGTTTCTTAAGAGGACTGAGCTAAGTGTCTACATACATTTGCATATGGCTTTCTCACTCATGTGGGGGATTGTTGGAAATATGGTTTTAAGACCATATCTGAAATTAATTATTTAATTAAATATTTATTATTTAATTGAAATAATTATTGGATGTTAATATACATCTCGAGTAGATGAACACGGTATACTAGAAGTCTCAAAACCGATTTCCGGTGAGTGAGATATTGTATATCAAAGATTGGATGTTGTGTAGGGAAATAACACTTGTCCCACATTGGAAAATGAGTGATGTTCTATCATGTATAAGAATAGCAAAGCACATGGAACTAATAACTTGTGTGGCTTGCTAGAGGGCTTGGATGAAGGCCATGGCCTCGCGCACACACACGCGCACGCCGCCGCCGCCGATCGATCGAACCGGCGGGTACGGGTACTGGCCAAGGACTTGGATCTTGGCAATTGGTGCTTTGGGTGGTATTTGGGTCCAAACTATATAATTTTTTGGACAAAATACTTTTGGGCTTTATTTCTTTTTGGCCCAACTGTTAATTAGTTTTCAAGCCCAATGCCTCATAGCCCAAGCCCGCATGCTGCAACCAAGAGCAGTTCGAATTTTTTCAAATTCTTAAACTACAGAAACGTCCAAAATGCTCCATGCTGTTTAATGTGATTTAATCCTCCCCATGAATGAGAGTTGCCTATAAATAGAGGTCTAGAGGCATGACATTGACACACAAAAAATTATGCATAAATTCTCATGCATCCTGCACTCTGTTCTAGCTTTGTTTTCAATCCTATTCTGTTCGCTGGATTGTGGTGTTACATCCAACAAGGCGTCACCGTTTTACCTTTGGGGAAGATTCGCCAAACACCGCGAGCACTACCGGGGCAATAATCTTCTTGCGGGAAGAGTTCCATCTCGACTCGGCGTCTTTCACGTTTGTTTTACTTCATTGTAATCTGTTTTAGTTTATCCTTGTTACCTCTAATTTTTTCTATTTTCTTAGTTCAGTTTTAAGTTGTAAACGTTCATTTGAGTTGTAAAAGTTTACTCGATCGTGTACCCGGTGATAACACTTTCAACAACTCTGCTACCGCTTCGACGATCTCCGGTGCTTGCCAGCTGAAACCGAATACATAAGTTCCCCGGCGCCCCTGAGCTCTTCAAGGGCCACCATGTCTCCAACATCCACCAATTTGATGATTGAGTTTTGCTTCAGATTTTGAAGCACAACAATGAGTCTTTCTCTGGTGGTTTGAACTCGTGCAGTCTCTAGTACTATTTGATTTTGTAGTTCACCGATGGGACTTGATGTGCATCAATATCCTCGATTAGATGTGCTGCAAGCTGTTCAGCAACAACCAATTCTCCTCGCTTCCTTAGAAGGCCAGCTCGGTGAGTCGTCAAATCTGTGCCTAAGCTGCGAGCCTCGTTCCAGTGACTCGTCACCTAACAACAGTACAATGATATATGTTTGCTGGTGCTTCAACTTGATCTATGTGGCCAATGATACTACATTCACTGCTATATTAAATAGATATAGGAAAAGTTTTTCTAGATTGACTATCATGTCCATTAGATCGGACATGTTTAAACGTTTTTCTTTAAGTTTTATTTTTTTCCTTATTTTCTCATTTTTTTTCTAACATTTTGATTTATTATATATATGTATTTCTATTTTTTATGTGTAAAAATTATTAATAGATTAAAATAACATTACTATTGACGAAACAAAAATTAACGGGATAAGTAAAACAATTAAGAACACAAAGATTTACATGGTTCGATCATGAGATCTATCTTTATGGGAGATTGCCGAAGCTTCCATTATATTTGAGAGAATTTACATTTACAAGTTTTAGCTCCTGATAAGAGAGAGAATCCGTCCTGGCTTATAGGTGAAGACGCTATTTATAATATACAATTGCAAAGACACAAAACTCCAATGATAGGCTGTATTAACATGCAAATAAGTATAATACATAGCAGCAAACACGCCCTATGATAACCATAATGGATGCTTTTAGAAAATTAATTACATAAAATATCGACTTATTTAGTTTTTTGTACTCCCTCCGTCCCAATAAAAGTGGCCACTTTTTTTTGGGCACGGAAATTAAGAAGGAGATTGTTATGTTTTAATTGAGTGCGACCCACCAAAATTAGTGAGTAACTTTTAGAAAGTGACCTACATTTGTTGACCAAATTAGTGAGTAATTTTGACATTTTTAGAAAGTGGCCTACAATTGTTGACCAAATTAGTGAGTAATTGTTGTCTTAATTAAAGTAAACTTTTGCCATTTTTAGAAAGTAGCCACTTTTAATGGGACACCCAAAAAGAAAATGTGGCCACTTTTATTGGGACGGAGGGAGTATTTACTTTTTTCTGTAAACACTACTACTTAACCCAACAGAAATTATTAATTTTCGTAGGTATTTATGTATAGTCCTTTCCTTTGGTATTGTATCAAAATCTGGCAGCTTTAATCTAGAGTTGCAATGAAATCGAATCGGGACAATAAACGGAGTAACTGCATAGAGGAAAACGGGTTTATTTCCCGTTTGACGGTTGACCCGTATTAGGAAGGAATTGAGGATATTTGATTTAACTCACGCAAATTGAATTCTGAACTAGTTTAGTAGCACTACATCATTCTCCTCTAGCCCGGACCTACTTAGCAGTTAGGGCTTCTTCACTAATCATAACACTTCATCTTCATGTCGAACCAGCTCTACGGCTACACCTCCACCACTTACGGCGGAGGCGCCGGCTCCGGCTCCGGCGGCAGTATATTCAACTCGAGATCCGCCGCCGACGCCTACATCCCGTCCGACTCCTCATTGCTCGGCACTTCTTCTAGGTACTTGAGCGCTGACCTACTCTCCTCTTCTTCCGCCCTCTCCTCTTCACTGCTCTACAATCCCGAGAGCTACTCTAGGATCCCCGGCCTCTCCGCCACCATTCCCACGCGCTCCTACGGCCCACCTGGTGTCGATGTGGCGGCTAGTGTCCCCACCGACCCGCTTTATGCTGGTTTGAAGCGTACTTCATCTGAATGTAAGGAATCTTCACCATTTCTCGTGTTATTTCTGACCTAATTCCTTCCTCTATTTGGTCGCAATGGCCTAGTTTTTGCTAATTGTTGTAGGAAGGATCTTGGTAGTGGTTATATGAGATTGAACTTGATTTATGCTATGGTAAATTTATGACAATGCCGAGCGCAAAATGTGAGTTACTGGCATGGGTCGATTAGATTTGTAATTCAGGAGTTCTTTGAGCAACTGAGTGAAAAAAATGTTACCGTTTTTAGAGTATTGTAA
Organism: Salvia miltiorrhiza; assembly: GCF_028751815.1. Lineage (NCBI taxonomy): Eukaryota > Viridiplantae > Streptophyta > Magnoliopsida > Lamiales > Lamiaceae > Salvia > Salvia miltiorrhiza. Next base: position 10,940,600 of record NC_080391.1, read on the forward strand.
GATCGCCTGAGCTTTTCTTCTAAGTTGGAAGTGGCAGATTGATGTGTCTGCAATTGCTGCTATAGACTGTGGAGAATTCTCCTAGAGCCGACTATTCTCTTTTAATCAGTATGCACTGAAAATTTTCCTGCTTATCTGAAGTCGAAGCGAATATCTATTGATGAATTTCACAGCTGATAATATGATATATTTTATTCATTCATTTAGTGAGTTTGGATGTTATACTGTAATATACTATTCAATCCTGTGAACTCATTTGAAACTTTCTTCTTAAAAGTGATGTGGCTTTGGTATCATTTAACCGTACTTAAAGTAATTGGTCTCTGTCCCTCTCGATGAAATATATTGCTTTACATCATCAACAGCATTAAAAGTAGGTCCTTTGGTGAGAGGAGAATATGTTTTGGAGCTGCGTTTGAAAAACTTTCCGTAGAAAGGCTACCATAACTTGAATATGTGATGGGTGCTTGTGAAGAAAGTAATTTGAAGAAGCATTAATCCATACTAATAGAATAACCATGTAATTCTCTGGTATATTTGCTGTGTTTCATAAAGTTATATTCTTTTTAATTTTGATCTAATCCACTATTCATTATATGTGTCATCATCAGTGATATGGTGGCACTATATTGGCTATAAACTTTATTTACAGAATGAATAGTACTTATTTATGAAAAATCTGAAGTCATATGGGTATATATATAACTGTTATTCCAAGCTTATTTGATTTTCGGTCTTTACTGGTCTGATATTAACAATATTAAGCAGTTAATACAATTTTCCTTGACTTCTTTCAAGATATATAAGAAAAAATCCTATTTATGTAATAACTTATATTACGGGTTTTCATGTAATACGTGTCTACTATCCGTCTAGCACTCTATCACCAGACTCTTTTGGGTGCCCATAACAAGATTGGGCAAACTGATGCTTGGTATTCATCAAACCCTTTAGTCAAGCGCACTAGATATGAGAGTACGAGCCATTTGCCCATATACCCCCAGAGGCCTGGAGAGAAGGACTGTGCCTTTTATATGCAAACAAGAACCTGTAAGTTTGGAGAGAGCTGCAAGTTTGACCATCCTGTTTGGGTCCCAGAAGGGGGAATCCCTGATTGGAAAGAGGTGATCCTTTTTGCTATTCTATTATTTAGTAATACTTCATTAGTTCAGTTACTTAAATTATTTTCTACTTATATCATATCCCTACATTCAAGTTGGTTTATTTGGTTGTCGTACAATTAGTTTATTGTATTATGATTAGTAATCAATTATTATCTAATCCTACTTCTTATATGTAATACATCACGTGATCTGGCACTGTGTCCATGACAATATTATCTTAATATTTTGAGCAACGTTGACAAGAATCGTATTTTTTATCATGATATGTGCACTGATATCACATTTTTACATTCTAAATGGTTTAAGTTGTTACTAGTTAATTATTTTGCTTTCATAATGAGAGGCTCTAATATTAAGTTCTATTTCTTAAATAGTGCAAAATTGGTCTTACTCTGAGAATCTATATTATCTTTTTATGGTCACATATAATATTGTGATCTGATGGGAAATGTTACATTTCACCATTCTACGTCTTAGATAATGTAGTTGTCAATGGTTATGCTATTGATACATTAGAATGTCTACCTTGTTAACAGTACAACCCGGGTATATTGCTCCCTTCCTAATAAAATCTTCAGTTGGCTCATTGGCAACAAGGTTTCAATCATATTGTCTCGTTTTTGCTTCATACCTTGTGTGAGCTCTATTATGCCTATTTAGTTTGGGCAATCAAATAATGCGATATGATACCACATTGAGTGGTGCATATCTTGTACCTGTCTATGTTACCTTTCTTTATTTCTGATATTAGGGACGTTGAATTCACAGTATCTTTTGTGGCTGGTCCTCTGGTAATGCTATTTTTAAATTATTTCTTTCAGGGGTGAAAATATGCATGTATTTTCTTACATGCAGCATAGATGATGGAAAAACAAGTAGTGCTTAAGGTGGTAGCTTCCCATGAAAAAAATTGGAATTTTGGCTGCTGTGTACTGTATAGATATGTCCTTTATGTTCACTAATTTCACTAGGCTGATGCTTCTAAGATGGACGGTGAAAGTATTCCTCGTGTAGTCATGTTGCATGAATGCATTATCATTGTTGTGTGCTGAGATTGCATCCCGTTGGGAAACTAGGTGAGGTGGGTGTTGCTGAAAGATTAGAGTTTCTCTGGAGAAAGCATATCAATACGGGTACTCATGTACTATTTCTTGCCAGCTATATTAAGTTCTTTAGACAATGCATGTACTTATCTGAAATGTTTAAGAGTTACACTCAAATGACACCCCATCACTCTGTGGTTTCATTTTTAATGAGCTAACTTCCAGAATTTACACAAAATTATTGTAAGTGAAAGAAAGTTTGTTGTGCGAAACACAGTTTTATTCATAATTGCATATTAGAATGTTTGTCATGTATGTCATTAGCAGGAGTTTAGATCAAATTATAGGCTTACCGTTACCTTTTTGTAGAAGTACAAGTACTTATGCTATTGTTTCTCCATTTAAATTATTGCACTACTTTTTCTGTGGGGGGTAATACTGTACATGTTTCTTGGCATGCTTTTATCATAATGAAATATTTCACACGATCTTTCATTTGCAATACAGGTCCCACTGGTGCCTAGTGAAGCCCTTCCTGAGAGACCTGGCGAGCCAGATTGTCCTGTAAGATTGATTGAAAATAATTTTTCCCTACTATAGCATGGATTTTCTAGACTTAACTTTGTATTTCTCTGTTAAAAAATGTTTCAGTACTTCTTGAAGACTCAAAGATGCAAGTTTGGTGTTAGGTGCAAATTCAACCACCCTAAAGATAGCATCCTGCCTCCAGTAAGTCCTCCTGGAATGGTCTGTTATTTTGTTTGATGAGAATATTTATGCTGTCTAAATTTCCAACTGTTTTCTTGTTCATTCAATTTCAGGGTGCTCCTGAGGAAGGTGACATCTCTGCCTTACCCGAGAGACCGTCAGAGCCTCCATGTGCTGTAAGATGCTTTCCAATGAGGGCATTAGTTTTTTCTTGAATCTTTAAGCAACCCAATTCTCTGTAATTTAAGCAGTTCTATGTGAAGACTGGGAAATGTAAATTTGGTTCAACCTGCAAATTTCACCACCCCAAAGGAGTTCAGATTCAATCAATTGGGGAAGAGAATCTTAATGGGCTGCAGAGTAACATGCTTGGAGACAACAAGGCAATGCAAACACCTTTTGCCCCTGCTCTGTTGCACAATACCAAGGGCCTTCCCATCAGACCGGTATGCTTATTTAAAGATATTTATAATTTGATAGTTGTCATTTCACTTGTGCTGAAATGTTCTATAGTTCTCATTTAATTTGGCTTTGGAGAAAATATTTTGCTTATCATGTGCTGAAAACATTTTCTCCATTGTTTTCAAATTGTTATGTTCAATAAATGAAATGCTTGATGTAGTTGTCATGGTTTCTGGTTTGCTCCTGCTTATTACCCATGACGTAAACTTCCTCCTGGTCATCTCATATCTCATGTAGCCTACCGTTTTCTGGTCTGCTATGAAATGAAGTTCTCAACTAGAAAGATTTGAATTTCCAATCCAATTTCCAGAAAGCTATTTAAAGTTGAAAGCTTGAGGCTGATAAACTTGTATTGTTGCTTGGTGACTGTCTAAACCCCTATGACATCCTTTTATGTTTCATTTGACAGGGTGAAGAAGATTGCCCATTCTATTTGAAAACTGGCAGGTCATTATTTAATTACTATTATATCATTGAAGGGCTTGTAATGTAGCTTTAGTGTACATAGCAAGAATGACAGCTTACTAATATATTTCATTCCATTCAATCAGCTGTAAGTATGGAGCCACATGCCGCTACAGCCATCCAGACAGATATGGTATGGAGATATTTCTATATTATGCCACTTTTTTCCGCTTAATCACATTTTATTTATGAGCTTGATGTTCTGCAGTGATCAATCCACAAGCTGCTATTGCTTCTTCTCTTCTTACCTCACCCTCAGCCCATTACAATCTTGGTGTTGTTGCTCCGACAGTATCTCTGTTGCCAAATTTTGATCCAAGGATCACTCAAACAACGGTAAAGTTGAACTTTTGTACATCATGTTGCATAACATATTTGGAATTCTCAGATTATGTATTGCATCTAGGGGTGTAAGCAAGCTGAGCCGACAGTGAGCTACTAAAAATTTGACCCAAAACTCGTAGGCTAATGAGCAATATCAATCTTTGTAGTACTTGCCCCACAAGCTCGTTTGTCAACTCGTTATAAGCTCGCCGGCAACTTATAGAAGATTATACTAGTAGCTTCAAACTTGATATTTACTTGTTCTTTTTTAATTAAAAATTATAAAAGAGGTCAATTTTCTTATTATTTATAAATTATAATTTAACTATATTCTAGATGTTACATAACTATTATGTAGCAGCTAGAGCTTTTCCTCACTGAACTTTGAGCTTGGTATACTAGCAGTTCAATCTCGAGCTTGTCAATACTTGGCTCTCTATTATTTGTGTCTTTTTTTTTTTTGATAGAATAACAGTATTAAATAAAGAAATTTAAAGGCCGCGCCACGGTGGACTCGATCCCAAGACCTTTGGCCTTAGGCATTAACCACTCTACCGCTTGGCCAACACACACACACACAATTTGTCTTTCTTAGTTTATTGGTGAAGTGGTTAGAGGGTCTACTGAAAAGCTATATAACTGGTGCCTGTTGCTGGCACTGAGTTTATTATTACTGTTAATTTTGTAACTGATTTCATATATGATGTTCTTATAGTATGCCTTAATTTTGCTGGTTGCAGGTTGGTTTGACTACAACTATTTACCCTCAACGACCTGGACAGCAGGAATGTGACGTACGTATTGCTCTATTTCCATTACTTATTTACTTGACTTTAAGAGACCCTGTAATGTTCTATTATTTGATATGAACCTTGGTGTTCTATTTTGCCTTTCACTTAATTATGAAGGACCAATTATAAAATCAGACCATATAATTAGTCACTTGCAAAAGTTCTTGATGGATTGCACCGATGGATTGCACCAATAGCTTTTTAAACTGTTTATTTTTGCTGTTATGTTTTTTACATCTCTCATAATTGAATGCATAGTTTTCTCTTACCATGCATTTGTTCTGAAGTTGTATTATTCTCTTTTTTGCAATGTTTTACTAATTTTGTTCTTTCTGTTCCAAGTATTACATGAAAACTGGGATATGCAAGTTTGGGAATAACTGCAGATTTCACCATCCCGTCGATTGGTCAGCACCCACTGCATCAGCTACAGAGTCTCCACAGCAAAATGTGAAACTAACTCTTGCTGGCCTGCCAAGAAGAGAGGTATTTTTTGACATAAAGACCTTGATTCCACTTCATCATATTATTTTGGAAATACTGGTTAGTTTTCCTTCAGTTTTTGGGAAAGTCATAACTAGGCCACTTTAGGTAATATTTTTGCTGGAGGCTAAAGTTGCTTATTAATTTTCTTATTGCGTGGGATGGTCATACGATGACATTGAAGGATCATTTCTGAAGCCATAGCTTATAGCAAATCCCAAATGGTTCAACCTTCTAGTTCGTTTAGCGGTTTAGGTTGACATTGATTCCTTTTGCATGCCTAGTGTGTGTTGCTCAAGGAAGAAGTTCCGGCAGGAGTGCGGTCCTTCAGGCTTTGATTGTGGTGTGATTAACATATTCTTTATATGATAAGTTAGCTTATAGTTTTTGAATTACTGTCTTCTTTTTGCAAAAATGACTTACAAGAAAACATAAGCCAGCAATTTTGACAAGATCTAATACATAAAATAAAATTAGACTTGGAAGGGGTTGTTTGGCTAGGGGTTACAAGCGTTCGACAGTTATTTCCGTAAATACTACTCCCTCCGTCCCAGCTTTAAGTATCCATATTTTCATTTTAGTCCGTCCACATTTTGGTATTCATTTCTATTTTTAGTAAAAGTAGATGGGACCCTTACTCTACTTAATTACTTTAATACTCACATAAAAGGTGGGACCCTTATTCCCTTCACAATGGATACTAAAAACTGAGACGGAGGGAGTATATCTTATTTGCTCCCGAATAAGATGCTAGGTACTCTTTGAAGAAGGTCGAAAGTTGGCGTCTTGAGTTGTTTTTAACTCCACCTCTCAGTTCTCCTTCATTCATTAGTTTTTAGCATCCATATTACAGCTTAATTCGTAAAATTTTATTGTAGTTGTTAATTTGTTATGTTTCCCTTATGTTGATTGTGAAAGAAGCAACTATTGAAGTGATCGTATATGCAGGGTGCTATCAATTGCCCATATTATATGAAGACTGGAACATGCAAGTATGGGGCAACATGCAAGTTTGACCACCCACCTCCTGGAGAGGTGATGGCGGCCATGACAACATCTTCTGCACTTGGTGAAGTCAAAGACAATGGAGATGTGTAAATCACTAGTCATAGTTCTCTTATCTGCCCACTTTTTCCTAAATTGTTATTTTGGCTATGTCAACTTGATTTATTTGATCAGAACCTTGTTTATTTTCTTATATTTGAAAGACCTAAATTCTTTTATTGATTAAACCTCTAATATTTTCCTTCTTTGTAATTTTGATTATATAGGCTCGTTTGAATGTGTGATGAGACTCGGGCCTTTTTCCAATATTTTTGTGCCTTGTTTTGTTTTTGTCTAGTACAGTATTAAAATGTATTTTGCTAGATGTAGCATGATAAAACCCTACATATCGATTTTTTTCATGGAAAATTACAACTTTGATGTGGGTGCCAAGAACTGATATGAATCTGATTTAATTTGGGCCTGCTTTGCCCAAAAGCAGGTCCACGCGATTTTTTAAAATTATTTGTTTGAAAAAAAGAAAAACCAGTCAAAGTGTTCTTCAAAAAAAAAGTGTTATCCCTCAAAAAAAAAAGTGTTGTCTTATTAGCCGACGTGGCGTATTGAGAGCTGCGAATTTTCAGATAATTTTGTTTCCGCCAATTTTTTCTCAACGGAGGTTGAATAATAGCAGAAATTTATACACCACGAATACCAAAACTGAGATGCAGCGGAAATAGTCTCAACGTCGGGAAAAATGATCGGACTTGAGTTCCCGACCTACCTGCCGGTGCAAAATTTCCACGGTAAAAGCAGCTTCCTTCCTAGCGGCTGCTATGGATACCAATTGAAGCACAAGAAGAAGTTGTACCATTTCACATTAAAGCCTAACACTTCAATGCTCGTCGCTTTGAGAAGGAGAAAGCGCAACCGCACGTCATTTTCAGTTTCCGTCGCGAGGTCATCTTTGGTTCCGCCGGAGCAACCGCCCGGGCCCCAATCTAATCAGGTTGCTATTACATTATTTCACTCTATTATTGTTGCTATTAGTTTGGCTGAATTATTATCCTATTTAGGAGGATCCCCAGAGGAATCCTCCAGATGTGCAGACTTTAGCTAAGAGGTTTTGGAAAGTGGCTGCACCGTATTGGTTCTCAGATGATAAAGCCACGGCCAGGTGGCGGCTTGCCACCGTTTTTGCTCTCACCTTAGGAACTACTGGGATAAGCGTCGGCTTCAATTTCCTTGGTCGAGACTTCTTTAACGCGCTTGCCAGTATGATTTTCCGCTATTTTTTGTTTTTATTTTTTTATTATAGCTTGATTTGGTAATGAGAGTGACACTTTCCGATTTGTGGAAGACAAGGACCAAGAACAGTTTACCAAGCAGTTAGTGTACTACCTGGCGGCTTTTGCTGGTGGAATTCCGGTGAGCACACTGCTCCTCTTTTTTTAGGTATTGATCATTCTTAAGTCTTTTCTGTATTGGCAGATATTCTCCTCATGTTCAGTTTTGTTTGCATATTTTTCTCTTGCTGTGCTACACAATCTACCATTTATCTACAAGCAAGGCAGCGTATTTCTCTGGTGTTTGCTTCCATTTCCTTCACAAACAATGAATACTAAAGGAGTCTGTTGTAGTTTGTATCATCCCTATTAAATTTTCTACCTTTTCAGGTTTTTGTTTTGAGAGATTATGCAAAAGATACTCTTTCCTTAAGATGGAGATCTTGGATGACAAGTTTTTATATGGATCGCTATCTGAAGAATCAGACGTTTTACAAAATACAATCTCAGTCAATAATTGATAATCCTGATCAGCGGATTGTTGATGATTTAAGTGCTTTCACCGGGACAGCTCTTGCATTTTCCTTGACGCTCTTCAATGCTTCTGTGGACTTGATATCTTTCAGTAATATTTTGTACGGCATTTATCCACCGCTTTTTGTTGTACTCCTTGCATACTCACTTGGTGGAACAGCTATCAGTATCTTCCTTGGGAGGGTAATTTTTCTCTTCTTCTGCAATTGCATGTAGTTATTAGAACTGATTTGTTGATCTTGCATCTTTATAATTCCTATACCCTTTTAGTTTCATACATTAATTTTATTTTTAACAATAAGAACTGTCTTTCCTTAGGACTTGGTGACTCTGAACTTCCTGCAAGAGAAGAAAGAAGCAGATTTTCGATACGGACTAGTCCGGGTTAGAGAAAATGCTGAATCCATTGCATTTTATGGTGGCGAGGAAAACGAGATCCAACTACTGCTGCAGCGATTCAGCAGTGCATTTGAAAATCTAAGTGTATGGAAAGCTTTCAATTAATTCTTCTAAACATAAGCTTAGAAATTCTTTTGGGCTATTACCCTTGTAGCTTCTTCTTCCTTCTCACTTGTTGGAATGTAGATTGTTTGTGGTAGTATTAATTTTCTACTTGAGGGTTAAGCACAGACTACTCCATCAAAATCTGGTGACTTGTATTCTAGCATAGTCTTCAATAGAAAACAAAGTAAACAGATAATCCTGAATATGCAAATGCAACAAATTTCAAATTTGGTATACCATTGGACTTAGATCATTCCATATGTTGACCTCTGGATTCAACCGGGTTTGACATATCATTGCCAACAAGTGCTTTAGAAATCTTTCAAAAGCACATTTTAATTCCAAAAGCTCCTCCCAATTCGCACAATAAATTCCTATTTATATTGATTAGATAAGACAAATTAGTGTTTCAAGTTGCTAATGTTTGTCTGGCTCTTGAGAGAGTAGGAAAGAAGCAAATGGATGTTGCCACTGAGGGAAGAAAGTACACTAGAATGAGATTATGCATCAGTATTGCTAATGCACTGTCAAGCTGGCCATTAAGAGACTGATGATTTCATTTCTTTCCCATCTTTGATGCATGTCATACTTGGTTACCATTCTACAAGTTATTTGATTTCTTCCTCTTTTTTAAATTTACAGAAATTATTGTTATCTTCCAGAAATCTGGACTTCTTCACTAGTGGTTACCGGTACCTGATCCAGATTCTTCCAGCAGCAGTTGTTGCACCTATGTATTTTTCTGGAAAAATCGAATTTGGAGTCATTAATCAGTCCGTCTCTGCCTTCAATCACATACTTGGAGATGTTTCTCTTATTATTTACCAATTTCAGGCTATCAGTGCCTTTTCTGCTGTCATAGATCGACTAGGTACAGATTCGTTTAGCCATATATGAAATAATGCATTATATTATCTTGAAGCGAGATAAAATGTTAGCACTTATAATGTCAGGTGCGATTGAAACAACCTACCATCATATAAGAAGTATCGTGATTAATTGAACTCCAATCATCAACCCTATACAGGTTTAGAAATTGTTAGTGCTAAATTAGCATCTCCTCTTCAGCATATTGGAAAACTGTTATTTGTGGTGCATATTCTTGTCAACTGTTGCTGGCATTTATGCCTGTAAATTTATGCTAAATTCTTTTGATATATTCACGTTTCAGGTGAATTCGATGATCTTTTAAGTAAGAGCGAGACTAGAAGTGAGGCTGACTCTACTGAAGAAATTGTTCGTGAGTTTTGCAATATAAATGATTCTAGTGCGTCTAATGGATCTATCCTCCCTGGAAGAGGTCAGGAGTTGTTAGTGCTTGAGAATTTGACTCTTTTGGCTCCAAGTAAGGCTACCCTTATTAGGGACTTGTCTGTGAAGATCTTTGAGAAGGAACATCTTCTGGTAAGTATTTGTTATTTCGTCATTAATACTGCAGTTTTAAGATGGAGAATTAGAGGGTGGTCTGATTGCTGGCGCATAGCTGCACTAACAGATTTCAGGGCCTAGTGGAAGTGGTAAAACCTCGTTACTAAGAGCTATTGCTGGTCTGTGGAGCTTTGGGAAGGGAACAATAAAATTCTATGATAGAAATGCAAAAGATTCTGCGCCATGCCTTTCTAACGATGTGGCTTCTTCTGAAATATCTATAGTGGATAAGATGAAGCCTGAGTGCAGTATACTTGAAAAGAGAAATGCAAGAGGTGTATTTTTCCTTCCTCAGAAGCCATATATGGTCTTGGGAACACTTCGTCAACAATTGCTTTATCCTACCTGGAGTGATGCTACAAGACCCAATTCAGACACTGCTAATCCAAATGGTATGACATTTCTTTTATGCCACCACTCCATGATAATTGCTTGTCTGAAATGTCCGAGGTGAATACATTAAGGGCGTGTTGGCTAAGCATGATAAGAGAAATATCTTATTAATAATCTAGTTTCTTGTTTCAAGGTAGGCATGTGGCATGGTATTTCGAGCTTCCTATATTATGGATCTGCCCATGAAATGGGATTAATTATACCTAATAATGGTCCAATTATATTAGTGCTTTAATAGACAAAATCGCGTGTTGCATTTAGATAAAATTTCAAAACCTCATCTAAATAATATATGCTCATAATCTTGTAAACTGCTTAGTAAGACTTTCATTAATATGTGAAAATAATGTCTAATCCATGTAAAACTGATGGACATAACTGCCACTTAAATTTTAAGATAATTTGAAGCTTTCATCCAAATAATATACATAAGAGGGAAATCCTCAACTGCTACACGATGGTGCGCTCTAGTAATCCTTAATTCTATGCAATAGTTTGCAAACTAGACAGAAGAGATAAGTTGTAGTAGGAAAACTTGTGCGATGACCTTGACCTAGATGGTGTCTCGTGATTTTATGGCTACAAGCTCACCCACTCCACCGTTGGGCTCCCAGGAGGGGGTATATGTATACTATTTTATAAATTATGCATATATGTGTATGAATACAACTAATATATCTATTGTTAACTTTTTTTTGCAGTTCTAGTTAATTATTATAGTACTAGTGATTAAAGTACACATAATATATTAATGAGGCAGAATTTTTTTAACCAGCTTTCCATTTCGAAAGAGAAAAAATATCCACTTCCCTTTTAACATACCAAAAACTACTCAAAATGTTAAAAAATTACCCTTCTTCTCATCTCTTCTCTTCCCAAAACAATAAATTTGTAGACGGCGGCGGACGTTGCACGAGGATGTACTCTGTGTGAGTGAGTGCTCATCGTGTAGTTGTGCCAGAGAAACGATTGCACGAGGACGTTGTAGAGCGTCGTGCATTGTACAATGGGGGTGGGGTGGCTGTTATGATCATAGGTATATATAAGTTTATGAGTCTATACTATAATAATGATACGTAAAAAATAATTGATTAAGATGTAAAGTTTACTTATATTTATTGTACTTTTTGGAAGATCAAACACTTAAGAATGCTCTTGACAATTTAATATATTGGTTATTCTTTATGTTGTACAATTATTAGTAATCATATATGATTCATTTGAGGAATTGCCAAGGATTGATTACAACAAGACATATTAAAAATAATAAATAGTTTACTATTTAGACGTAAAATGCACTATTGAAATTGATTTATTTAAGTCATTCTTTTATGTGCGAACACATGTATTATATTGCTAGTATATAAATATGTAGGTGCACAATATGAATAAACTTATTAATATGTATTTTATTTAATTATATTTTACTTTATATACAATGTCACCAATGTTTTATTAATATATATAATAGAAAAACTTCTTATATTGACCCTACAAATAATATTCATAGCTATATAAATTACTTTTGTTTACTATTTTGAATTAGAACAAATCATTTTACTCAATTATGTGAGTAGTGAGTACGTGACGAAACTATACATATGTATGATATTGGGTTAAATAGCACATCATTCCCTCTAAACAGAAGTTTTAGGACATAAACCTGTGTATTGGTCTAGTGGTAGAATGGTTAATATATGAGGCCAAAGGTCTTAGGTTCGAGTCCACTGTCACGCGATCTTTAAAATTATTTGTTCTTTCACATAAAAACCTATTAGATACTCCACTTTAAACCTTATCAACCAAAGTTAATAATAATGGAGCAGTCTATCCCCTTGAAATGTTTCGAATAAACAACCAGACCCTGTTCTGTGCATGAAGTTTCTTACTAGAAATTGAACCTCTGGTGAAGCATTTTTGAGCTCAACCTACTGTCAGATCCTGTTTGAGTATACTCATTAGTCTATCATGACAGTATCAATGCTTGGATTAAGGGTTTGTGATGAAGTCATGAAGATTGAATTTTTTCTCAAATGACCTAATCGTCTCACTTGAATCTGTTACTCGAAGGAAATAACTTAGTTTTGAGGGGTTGGGGTGGGGTGGGTGTGCGTGGGTAAGGGGGGGGGGGGGTGAGAGCATGGATTATGTATATGTTGATCACTGGCAATGTCCGCATTCAGTCAGGTTTCAGATTATTGGTCGAAATAAAATGGTCAGTTGCAAACACTAAGGATAATAAACATAGGCTCACATTAATACAAATCTGGTTGTTCAAATGAATTTAATTCTGTGTACAATCAAAGCATTAATTTCATCTACCAATGCCATTTTTAGTATTTATACTTAGTCAGCTAAATTAAAAGGTCAATTAGGTGATTATAAGTTCTGTTTCCAATAAAATGATGAATGTGTAAGATCAAGGGGTCTTTTCTCATGTGAGTTTACTGTATAAGAACACATTATTTCTAATGTAACATAAAAAACTACTGTCAGAAGGTCCGTATCTGATGAAAAAACATGTACTTTAAGAGTACAGGGGTTCAGTTTTCTTGTTTGAGACTATCTCTCGAGGGGTCAAAGTTCTCCAATATATTATCTTTTGGGGGTGAAGTGGTTTATATTTTGTGTGGACAGTAGCAGGAATTGACCAGTATTATATGCATATATCAAAATGTGCTTTGCATATTTAACAAGTGATGCTAAAGCCAGAATAATTCAACATGTTTGCACTTGCTCTCTTGCAACATTACTGATACATTGTTTCAGGTTCGCCGCCTTTCCTGATGCTTGCCCAAGATATGGATGCAAGGGTAGAGATGCCTTCAACTGATGATCTAATCCAAGTTCTTGAAGATGTTCGACTTGGCTATATATTGTCACGATTTAGTCTGGACAGTACATATGAGTGGTCTAGTGTTCTCTCCATTGGTGAGCAGCAACGCCTGGCATATGCTCGCTTGTTGCTTTCAAAGCCAAATTTGGTTTTATTGGATGAATCAACTAGTGCTCTAGATGAAGCCAATGAGGTACCTAACGGTTTCCTTCTTTGGTCTCCTTCAGATGTACTTAATATATCTAAATAGCATACTTGTTGGATTTCCTCTAATGCTAGATCCATTTGAAATTTTGGGAGGGCTATCGTCATTTTTTTGTACTCCTTTTCAAACATTACAAGGTTCTCTATAGAATAATCTCCATTAAATTTATAATCATGGGAATGCACAAAATCTATCAACTAAAAGAGATATTCATTTATTGATTAAGTTAATAAATTACTAATTTGTGAAATGGATGTACAATATAGACAAAATTAAATAAAATTCATTAGCTTCAACAATCTAATTCATAAAATATGAACTCATTCTTCTAAATTGAGGTCTTATTAACCAAAAGAATAACCATGTCATATTGTTCCATTTTAAATAATCTATGCACCACAACAAAATAATTAGGAATCACTAATAACTCTTTCTTTAATAAAGGAATTATATGTTGTAGGGGAAGTCTCGTCTCTAAAAGCAATCACTTAAGCAATATTGTCTCTGCTTAAATCCCAAGCACATTCATTTCTTGCTGCATATATATGTATATATTATTGTTTAGAGTCTTGCTAACTCATTTACATGCAATGATTTTCAAGTACTTTTCATGTTCTCTTTCCTTAAGAGTGCAGTTTTTTGTGTTTGGGACTGCTGTTTATTAGCTGGAACACGTATCATCTCAATACAGCTTGATATGATTTTCTATATTCTAGATAGTCTAGATTTATGATTGATTGGGACATCAACCGTGTCTATAGCTGTTATCTTATATACGCAACTTGTGTTTTCAGGCACATTTGTATCAGCTGATTGCAGCTTCAGGGATCACTTTCGTAAGCGTTGGCCACAGAAGGACGCTGTATGAACACCATAAGAATGTGTTACATATATCCCCATTGGAACCAACAGATAGTGGACCCAACTGGCGTTTTGAGCCCCTGAATAAGGATTCACAGTACAGTCTGTCCAAAAAGTAAAACGAAGCTCAACCAAGTCTGATATATAATGGCCCTCACTGCTTCCCGTTGGATGGTCTAATCAGGAATAACAATCAAAGGACTCAAGTAAACAATTCAGACCTCTTTCTATCTTTTAAAATGGGGAGCTTGCATTCCAGTTATGCCTGTGTGCAGTAGTGTTGGTGAATTATGATCCATATTTGATGATATAATTGGTATAATAACATAAACGTAGCAGGCTGCATAATTTGATGAGTATCCATATTCATGCCCCCATAGAAATCATATCCAGATTCTTGAAAAAAGAAGTAGATATGTTTACCTAGAGTAGCATTAAAAGCTGTAGGGGGAAATGATCCATGCATGTGTACTATGTTATGTGTACCTATTAAAATATGTGTACCTTCGTATTTGTATATTGTTTTGTTGAAGAATAGAAGTTTCTCATTACCTGGACTTTCACTCATCCCGTGAAACTTAATTATGGGATCTCCCCGAAAATATAATCCATGCACTGATTCTCATGCAATTTATTAGTTACATTCATTGTTCATTATCATTTAAGTGTTCGTGAAGGCGACGGCACCAGGCCATGTACTACTATTTGCTTTGATGAAGTATATTAATTTCTTGATTTGCTAAAATCCATTTAAATTTCAAAGGATGACTACTCTATGATATATGTATCAAAGGAAATTTATTTAAAAGATGTTGTGTTTGGTTGTATACAAAATTTGAAAGAAAATAGGATTTTTGTGGTTGAAAGAATGTGAAAAAGTTGATTTTGGGAGTCTGTAAAATGATAGTAATTGTGGGTTAATTAGTGTCCGTGTTTGACCAGGTACCGTGGCGTAATTTAAGTGGAAATAAATAAATGATGTTTGATGGGGTAACGTAGGAATGGGTTTGGCCCAGAAATAATAGCTGTGTATAAGTCCACGGAGTTTGAGGAATTTGCTTTCCTATTTTCATGCTTCTCTCACGTGCCGTAGGCTGTCATTAACTGGATCCTGCTTCGATTCTTGCAACTCTACTTCCTTTTTTTTCTTTCTTTCTAATTCCACATATGCAAACGCTCAAATTCATTTTAAATACATTATCATACCATTTTCTTCTTATGTTACCAACTTATGTAAGCATTTCTGTATACACACATATATTCAGAGAAATCATGAAGCTGGGATAGCGTTGGTTCATCAATGACAAAACAACATGGAAATGATTTTTTTTTCTTCTTATAAAACATGATATTGTTGATATTACACCCACAAGTTTCATCAAATATTTGATCCCCCGTAAATTACATCGACAAATTTACATCAAATATTTATAAAACTTGGTTTTGTTAAAAATATATGTATTTATTTTTTTTAAAAAATTACAAGAGGTATCTCAATATAATCAATTATACAATCCGCATGCAGGCAGGATTTCACCACCACCCAAACGGTGGGAAAACATCACCGCACGGAGGCGAGAAACATTGAACCCAAGACTTCTCACAAAGGAGAATTTTTGGGTGCTCAGCTTTGCCACTAGAGCAAGGCTTCATTGGCAAAAAAATATACTATGTATTTACTTGTGTGAACATTCTAGGTTCTTTTTTGGGGGGTTAAGGCAAAAAAATACATGAACTTTGAAAAAAGTTGCAATTTTCACCTGAACTTTCAATTAAGCCAAAAAATACATGAATTTATATTTTTGTTGCAATTTTCACCTAAGTTTGACTTTCAACAAAATTGAAGCTTAATTGACAGTTGAAATTAAGTCAAATTTATTAAATTTTACTTTCTTAGACCTCCGAGCTTCTAAATACTCATCATCATTAGTATTAGACCAAGATCAGGTGAAGTTCCGACTGTCAATTAAGCTCTAATTTCGTTGAAAGTCAAACTTAGGTGAAAATTACAACAAAAATATAAATTCATGTATATTTTGGCTTAATTGAAAGTTCAGATGAAAATTACAACTTTTTTCAAAGTTCGTGTATTTTTTGGCCATAACCCCTTCTTTTTTGTATGCTTAAATAAATTTTATTGCTTTAAAATTGTTTAAAAGATTAAGTTCATGCAGACCATAATAAGAAAACTAAAGTAACTTAGCAACACGACTAAAATATGTGAAGAAAAATACGCCAAAACAATCGCATTCAAAACATGTGGGTTCTCAATATTTGATGCGTAATGAAATGACTTTCTCTAAAACTCTAATAAGGTTCTAAATATTTTAAAGTAACAGTTTCTAGTACTCTAATTAGTAACTTTTAGGACTTGTTTGGAGTACTAAAGAAATATTACTGTATAATTATCTTTGGGGTAAATAAAATCTCAAAATATTTTCGCATTATCATTTATATTCTGAACTATCGACAATAATTATTTAAACTTTGAACTATCAATTTTGTATCAATTGTACCATTCGTCCATTTTTTTAGCCTAAAAAATTTAACGTGGCTCACTGAATGCCACAATGTATTTAAAATTATTCTTTTTTTACCTACATTATATAAAAAGATGTGATTATATGCCTTATAAATTAAAAATTCAAATGATGAAAAATAGATAAAGGGTACAATTGATACAAAATTGATAGTTCAAACTTTAAAAAATCATTTTCAATAGTTCAAGATAAAATTGATAGTGCGAAAATAGTTTGAGGTTTATAGTGATATTTACCCTTATCTTTATATTCTACATTTTAATTATGTACGCAACAAGCGCTTGGAAACTTGATTGAAGTCAGCCAGATTCTTTTTTTTTTTTTTTTTTTAATATCAGTTCAACATTTTAATTGCATATTTCACGTGCATTTTGTGGGATTATGATGTGATAAATTAATTCAAATTTCAACTAAGTGCAGTCAGTTGGTAAGACGTTTTTCTCCAGCCATTAGATCGGGTTCAAGTCATTATATGAGAAATGAAAATTATTATTGATCCTTTTTTTTTTCTTTTTTTTTTTTATAAAAAAAATGCTATTTTGCTACCCTATTTCAATTGTTCTCAAATTTCATTTCTATAAAGAAAACGGGATTATCTCAGGAATCAAAAGATATCCTTGATCTCTAAAACAATAATTGATTCATGTTTTTGTTGTATTAACCCACATAATTTTTAAATAATTAATAACACACTTGCTAAGTGTAAATATTAAAAGTTCCGATGATGATCTTTTGTTATTCTATGTTATTAATATTATAACAACTTAGTCGGCGATCAATGTGAAGACTTTTCGGCCCTTTTAACATATGTAGTGGTTTAACTTTTTAATATACACATAAAAGCGACACCAAACAGAATTTCGATTCTCTTGACCAGAAAGGAACAAAACACATGCCAAATTTTCAGACATATATAGTTGCAATTAAATTGTACACGCGCATGTATAATTTTGGAGGCTAATGTAAATAGAGGAATTCATTCATTCTTATTTTGACTCGATGGCTCCACGCATAAAATTAAAGCAAAGCGAATAATGTGGACATACTGCATTCATACAAAATAATTAGCAATAATAAAATGAAAGTGACAGAAGATGATAGTTTTGACTGAGAAAAAGAAATAATTGACAGTAACGCAGATTTTAATCAATTAAATGCGGGATAAGGTTTCCCGTTCAACGACATTTTCCTAACTCTTATATCCCCTTTTCACTGATTTTTGCATGAGATTTACACGTTCACAAATCCTCTTTGCATGCACGCACATAATTTATACCTCCTACAAATTTTGCAGTTTAACTAATTACCTTTTCAATATATATATAGGAAGAAGATCAAATGAGAATGAACAAATGTGGTGAGAATGAATAAAATGTGGCGAGAATGGAGAATGATTGAATAAGCTAGTTGTAATGATTGCATAACAAAATTCAATTAATTAGATAAAATTTCCGTTCCCTCCAAGATTCGAACACAGGTAAAAATTTTATGCAGTATTATACTGCAGCTTATGCAACACTATATGCTGGCTTATGTAATCATTCTCATTTCTCATGAAAAATAGCATTCTCGGTATAATTCATATATATAGGGTGTGGTTCTAGAGAGAACTACATTATTTGTGAGAACGGGAGAACCATCAAATCTAATGCATCCACTGTAAAAATTAATGCATTCGCTGTTAAAATTAATGCACTAAAAAAATTAAAAAAAAATGCTCCCTTCAGGATTCGAACCCAGGATCTGCATTCATCCAACAAGATGATGCATCCACCGTAGATCTTGATGATCGAATGGCTGAAAATGGTTCTCCGGTCTTCTTTTATTTATAGTTCTTTCTTGAACCTCTCCCTATATATATATATATATATATATATATATATATATATATATATATTTGTAGAAATTAATTTTCAATCCTAGCCCAGTATTCCAGGTCCTGGCAATATAGGGTAGGCAGAATTTTCAATTTCTCCTATTTTTTTTTCTTTTCTTTTTAGAGATATGAGTATATATTTTCAATAATATTGATCTTATCTTGGCCTATACATTTGAGTCCGTGTGCCACTCTTTTTAACGACACTCGATTTGTGTGCTCTCAACGCAGAAATTGGGCAAAACTTTCCACCTGCTTCTCCCTTTGCCTCCATCTATTTGTCTTCTTTTTTCTTTGCAAACACTCAACACAATTCCCTAACCCTAAACAAGGTTTGCTTCCTCTTCTCTTCTTCTTCTTCTTGTTGTTATCGCGTGCATTCGATCTTCTTTTGTTTCGTCTCGTGTTTATGTTCACCTCCTCCAAGTTGCTCGCATAACTTCAGGGAGAAGGGGGATGTAAATTTTCACTTTGCTCATGAAAGATTGGTGCCTTTTCATTAGGGTTGCCTTAAAAAAGCATATATCAGTTTAATTTCTCTTAGCCATGTCTTTGTGAAGTTGCATACTACTTTCATATTTGCAATTTCTAGGGTTTTTCTTTATTGGGAACATGATATCTATATGATCATGCTTGTTTGTAGAGTAATTTTAAGGTACATGCATCCTCAATTAACTAGGCTTCTCTGTTTTCACCTGGTTTTGGAAATTAAGGTGAGGAGATCTACTTTTCACTCGCACAAAAAGAGATAAAAGGAAAGAAAAGTTGCAAAAGAATATGTAGATCTTGAATTCAAAACCTGAGAGAATATTGATTTTCGAGTTCATCCAAAAAGAAGTGGATGATTTCATGTATTATATCCTATACGTTCTGACAATTACATCTGCGGTGAAGTAATTTTGGTATATATGTTTATTTGATATGCAGATAATAAATATATATATAGCAGAATATGATGGGAGGTGGAAATAATGGAGCGCTATCAGTTCCACCAGGATTCCGATTCCATCCAACAGACGAGGAATTACTGTATTATTACCTCAAGAAGAAGGTTTCCTATGAACCTATCGACTTTGATGTTATTAGAGAAGTGGATCTCAACAAACTCGAGCCATGGGATCTCAAAGGTTAGCATTGATTACCTCTCTGCATATATATGTTTAACCAAGATCTACTCTTTCCTATATAAATTTACTTCTTTAATTTTGGTAGTATATTTGCTATTGGATATTATTGCCATGCATTCTCTGATAGAAGATGTTTTAAATGATATGCATATGACATATGTAAATGAATAAGAATACTAAAACTTGAAAATGGAATTATTTCAAATATTTATTGCTTTAATAAATCATGTTGGGAGAATAAGAATATTAGCAAGAATAATTAAGTGATAGGTGGAGAAAGTTTGCCAGGTTAATTAATTAATAAACGATCTTGATATTGACTCCTAGAATTTATAAAGTATAAACTGGCCGGGTGCAAAATCCATTTATGACTTTCATGGCAAATTAAAGTGGAAGTCATGTAATATGTCACTGGATCCCATAAACTCACAATTATTTTATTTCCCCATGGAGCTCGTAGTACTAATCACATTTAAAACTAATTAAGATCAATGTGATTAATATTTTGAATCCATCGAGAAAATGTTGACTGCAAATTTCTCAAAAGCATCCTATGATAAACTGTGATGCATATAAGAACAATGAATTCCAGTAATTAAGCAGTCATTAATCTCTATATTTTGTTTGCTAATATCTTAATTACAGTAGCCATAAGATATATATATAAGAACGTTAATTTAATGGGAAGATATACGTACAATGCGCACACACGCACACATATAGTATATGATCTTTATATATAGTAGTTTGATTATGTTTGAAATGCATAATTTCAAACAAGCACCATTCAGAAGTTTCAGCCGAAATAATTTAGTATGGTGTGAATACATTCAGAACTAGTAATTAAGCTAATTAGCCGTATATATATATATATTCTTTAATTACATGGCAACAAGATGATTCTAACTAAAATTGATTAAACTTTGAATTTTGAAATAAGTAGTTGGAAGTATTAATTTTTGTAGGGGGAGCATAGAGCTTTTCATATGTCAGTTTACTAACCTTGCATGCATGTATAGTTCCCCTTCAATAATGCTGACGTGATATGTGTATAGAGATAATATAGCTTGTGATGAAGATCATGTTTTGAGGTGGGGGAAATTTGAGTTTCCATTTCTGAATATCCTTATCGATAGAGATATATACATACATACATACATGCAAAGAAATAAACTCCATATTACAAGAAAACCCAAAGTAGGTATATTAATTATCCTATGAGGAAATAATAAATGGAATGGAATGACAGAGAAATGTAGAATCGGGTCGGGTCCCCAAAACGAATGGTACTTCTTCAGCCACAAGGACAAAAAGTACCCGACGGGGACCCGAACGAACCGGGCGACGGCAGCCGGTTTCTGGAAGGCGACCGGGAGAGACAAGGCCATCCAGATGAGCAACTCAAGGAGAATAGGGATGAGGAAAACCCTAGTTTTCTACACGGGCCGGGCCCCCCACGGCCAGAAGACCGATTGGATCATGCACGAGTACCGCCTCGACGACGACACCGCTCCTCCCAATGAAATCCAGGTACCATCCATCGTCATAAATTTATCCATCAAAGTAAACGCACCCTCTAATAAGTAATCAAACAAACAGGAGGATGGATGGGTGATCTGTAGGGTTTTCAAGAAGAAAAACCTGAGCCGAGGCTTCCACGCCGACGTCGAGCAAGAAGAGCCGCCGATATCTTTCCACGCCTTGCAGCAAGACACGTTCAATTCCATGCATCTCCCCCAACTACTCAGTCCCGAACAAGCGGCTTCGTTCATTCCAATGGCGGGGCCTTCCTTTATCCACCACGACAAGCTCTCCGGCGACTGGTCGTTTCTCGACAAGCTGCTCGCCACTCAGCACACCATGGATCACATTACCAAATGCCAACAATTTCCGCACGTGCCTGATTTGCTTCCGCCGACCCAGCGCTTTCCCTTTCCGTATCACGATTTCTCCAAGTAGGATTTGTTCCTTCTCCTATGTTCTAAAGATGCATGTTAGTTCCACATTTCCAGTATTTTATCAAGTGTCTTTGGACCTCATCATCCCTATCCATGGAACTATTATACAAAATTTTAGTTTTAATTTATTTATTTATTAGACGGGGGATTGTATTTGTAGCCAGCCACAAGGGCCCTAATTAATCTTCCTCATGCCCGCCCAATCATGCACATGCTTATAATTTCTTCCTTCTATTTTTATAACTACCAAAAAGAACGTAAGTTGTACGTGTAATTAATATTATTTTAATTGATAATCTATTATTTAAAAAAAATCTATTAATTCACTACTTTTATTAGAAAAATTTATTGGATGGATATATTTATTTATAAGCTTTATCAATAACTATATATATAAAGTATTTTTTATAAATTTGGGTGACAAATAAATATATATCAAAATAGATTTATATTTTATAAATATAATAATAAATATATAACAAGCGTAAAATAGACAATCCACAAATTGTGTCTTAGTCTGTCTTAGGCTCTTTTTCTATTAGGAGTAGTATATAGATTAATTAATCATACAGAAAATTAAAGATAATAAAACCTCAATTCTATCTTTCTTTTTTACCAAATAATTTTGTGATAATATGTAGATATGGCCCATGAAATCAAAACTTTTGGGTAAAATTATTTTAACAACAAATCGTTAACATTACACTTTAAAAAATATAAGCCAATCAACGATGAAATTTTTCGAATTTTCACATCGCTAATATAAAAATTCCGTCACAAGTGATGGTTAACAACGGACCAACAACTAATTTATTCCGAATCTAGATTTATGATCACTACCAAAAATAACAACAAGAAGGTAGTACATCGCTAAATAAATTGTCGTCTTTTAGCTGTATTAATAGAAACATCACAATAATATTCAAAAAGGGCCATATTAGCCCTAATTTCGCTGGTGTTTGAATATGTTTTATCAAGCTGTGAAAAAAGGGTCATATTTGCGTGTATAGTGAAAAAAAACAGTAAACCACGATATAAAAAATGGTTATTAGCACTTAAATATACTAACTTAGGGGGTAATTTGATTTTGTACATAAATTTTAAAAGGTGTAAAAAATTACATGAACTTTAATGTTGCAACAATTTTATCACAAGTCCAAATATAAGATATTCGAACCCCATAAAAATCTTACGATTTACGGGTTTAGAGATGTCTTATACGATACCTTATAAAGATGTCATATACGATGTCACAAATTAAATTTTTGCTCAAATTAAAGCTGACGTAGCAAGTCGAAATATCGACGTATATTAATCGGACGTTTTAAAAAATGACATCGTATAGGACATCTCTAAAAGATATCGTATAAGACATCTCTAAACCCGTAAATCGTAAGATTTTTATAGAGTTTGAATTTCTAATATTTAAATTTGTGATAAAATTGCTATAACATTAAAGTTCATATATTTTTTTACACATTTCAAAGTTTATGTGCAAAATTAAACTACTCCTAAAATTGATATATTTAGGCGCCAATAATCCTATATATAAAAGAAAAGGATAGTATAGACGTGTTGTGTTGCATTGCATGTATTGGCAACGCATATATAATGAATAAATTTTGAAATTAAATGGAAGGTATAAATAGGAAGTTATTTAATAAGTAGTGATTCCGTGATTGAAAGCTAGGATAATATTTTCATAATGTAATCCATAATTTAAGCATCCTATATGTATAACCTTAATTATTATTGAAATCTAAACTATTTCTCTCTATTCCTGCAAAACATAAATCCTTTTTTTAAATTGAGCATGAAATTTAAGAAAATAGTATTTAATGTGATAGGTGAAAAATGAAAAGGTGAATAAAGAAAATAACTTTTATCATATAAGAAAACATAAGAAGTTTCTTGGGACGGCCTTAAAAGGAATACGACTCGTGTTTCGTAGGATAGATGGAGTATTATTTAAATAGAAAATAAATAAAAAGTAATTCAATATATGAATCCCTATGTGAATCCCCCCCCCCCCAAAAAAAAGGAAAGATATACTGAACATAAAATTGAGATTACTATTACCGACAATCCGTAAGTAGGGATGCCAAACCAATCCGAAACATGTGGGTTGTCCCTATTAACCCATCAATATGAGAGAATTAGGGTTGAAAATTTCTACCTGATAAAAATTACAACCCCATTAGCCCGTAACTGAATAGCTAGTCCGACACCCGATAGGATCGGTCTGGCTAACCCGATGGGCTAGCCCGAAACCCGAATACTTAACATAAACCCGTAACTGAATAGCTAGTCCGACACCCGATAGGATCGGTCTGACTAACCCGATGGGCTAGCCCGAAACCCGAATACTTAACATAAAATATTTAGATATAAAAATTAAAAAATAATAAAATATTATAAAGTCTCATCATTTCACTTCTCTGTATTTTTAATACAATACTTAGGATAAAATATTTAGATATGAAAATTTAAAAATGATACTTATTATATATATATATATATATATATTTAAAAATAATAATAAAGCACCCAAGGGTGAGGGGTTAAGTAGACCCTCAACCAGTAAATAAATCAAATCAACTAGTATCTCATACATGACGTTGCCCAAAATTAATGTTGCATCTTTATATCTTTATTATGTAAGTCGATGTTGAAATTTTACTTATATATGCGTGTATTTATTTATTATAAATATAATATTGTCAAGAGAAATATATTAGTTAATTTTTTAAAAAATAAAATTTTTAGTTCGACTAACCCCATGGGCCTGCCCGAAACCCGAACATTTAGGGTTAGGGTTGAAAGTTTTTAATCCGAATTTTTTTTCAATCCAATTAACCAACAGCTGACTAGCCCGTAATCCGATAGGACTAGCCCGAAACCCGATGGGTTGGCCCCATTGACATCCTTGTATTATAAATTATATAAATATAGATATTTACACAACTATATATGCTCATTTAAATAATGTAGACATTTACCATAGTTAACTTGCGCGTGTCTTATAGACTTCACCAATTTTATAGGTTATGTCCAAAGTTCATCAAAGTCATATTTATGGTCCCAACTCCTACCCAAGCTGTACTCAATTACCTGATTCTGATTAGGCCCAACAGCTAACGAAAATCTCATTTACGGCCCAATCCGAAAAAGAAAGGGTGAGAATACGTACTTACTAGTAATTTCTCTTGAAGATCAATAACCCCAAGATATTTATAGATATCTAATTCTTTTTTTTCTTTTTCTTTTTTGTGGGAACTGGGGGAGGGGGGTATATTATAATTTAGTAAACATATATTTCCTTTTTATGAGATTGTGCACAAAAATGACCGAACCAACCGACAAACATTACTGTAATCGTCCCGAAAATCAAAGATTTATCTCTTATGTAATTTTTGTATGTAGTTACAAATAAGTTAAAATAAATAAAATGCATCAAAGTAGTATAAATTATTAAGATATTAGTATAATAGTATTTGATTTTTATAAATGTCTATGTGATGATGATAATATAAATAAAGCTTTTGACAATTTCTATAGGAGAAAAGGTACAAATCAATGGATGCATACTATAGCTGGATTTATCACGAGTAAAATTGATAAATAGAAAGACAAAATTTGCATAGAATCAATTGCAGCGACTTGTATATATATGAATTTATGATATTAAATCTTATGGACAGCTAAAACCACTGGAAAGATTGATATTTTGCCGTAAAACATATATGATCACAATACATAGATCCGTGGGTTTATTTATCAAAGTAGTATGATACATAGAGCATATATATGAAAGCAGCAGGTAATGATTAGGCCTAGGCGGTGCCCGTAACGCCTAAATCATCTTTGTGGTGGTCGGCGGCGTCGTCGTCCTTGCCGGCTCCAAAAACAGGGCCCCCTAAACCGGCGGCATCGTCAACTTTGTCCTGAATTTTGTCGATTTGGATTCCGCCCTCGTCCTCCTTGGACCGGGGGTCGAACCGGGTCTTGTTCTGCCCACCTTTCACCGACTCGTAGGTCGTCGCCGTGAATGATTCCGGCGGCTGTGCTCCTTGTGCCCCTGACATCGTCTTCTCTTCTCTTTATACACACACACACATATATCCACGTTTAATTAGATGTATATATTTGTGAAGGAATATAATCGGTGGATCTTTATCAACTCCCAACTTTCAAATCTCATGCATGCACGTGGCACCCTACGTGTCTGCAGCCCAAGCTTTCCACTACCCCTTGTCTAAACAAGATCAGAAAAATACATTAATGAGGTGGTGCTCTTGTTCAATTGTTTTTTTAATGTATTATACTGTTACTTATTTGAATTTTAATTTAAAAGTCTTCTTATGAAATTATAAAAATATACTCCCCTGACCCAATAATAACATTTCAAGAAAACGGGACACATAAATTAAGAAAATATAGATAAAATAAAAAACACATAAATTAAGAAAATATAGATAAAATAAAAAAGAGATAAAGTAAATAAGTCCAGAAATAAAGAAGATAGATAAAATATTTTTTTAATTATAAATAAGACATTCATTTGAAACGGAGGGAGTAATTAATTGTATTTTATTGACTATAAAAATAAATGGACTGACATCAAAACATTTCTCGTCTATTTCAAGGAGCTTAATTATAAACCTAATCAAATAGCTTCTAAATAATGAGAAAGATTTTAGTCCAATCAAATTCACTGTTTTTAAACTTTCATATGAGTTTATTAGCTTCTAAATAATTTAAAAACTATAAAAATATAACAATTCATTTGGTTTTCAAAAAATAGATTTTCTAAGCTTAATTTATATTTTTATAATTTTATAAATAATAATCATTTTACAAAATAAGTTAGGTATGACCTTATTGACCTTAATTAGTTATCGAACTATATACTTCTAAGTTTGACGATGATGTTCTTATTTCAGATGGCAGTGGAGTGTACTTTAGTTTTCTAAACAAAAGTTGTACTTATCTAGAACAAAAGTGGTGTGGTCCACTTTATTTTAGCTATTTGAGTTATAATCGAAATATGAATAATATTCTTGTCTCTTTTCAGCACGAAGATGAAAAAAATTTCTTTTTGGGAGAAAAGTGGTGTGGTCCACTTTATTTTAGCTATTTAACTACACTTTTAAAATAAGAATGTGATTATTCTAATGGGACGTCCCAAAAAGGAAAACAAGACTATTAGAGTAGAACCACGGATGGATCCATAAATTTTTTGTTATGGGGCACAAAACTATACATATAAAATACGTTCAAAAAAATTACGTTGATTTGGATTTCGGGTTGGAAATTGATGAGGATAAACATATGCATTCCAGAAATATCGGAGGAAAACAACAAAGAAAGAGAGAGATTCCGGGAAGACAGCTAGCGCTGTTTAGCCTAAAACAGTGCTGCTAGACCCCAAACAGCGTTGTGAACAACAGAATGAGCCTGATTTCACGGAGAAGACCTTATCTCAAAAGAGTTCAATGTCCACAATCAACCAAGTCCGAAATCAAGATTACAACGAATATGTGGAGATCAACATGAAGAAGCATAGTTCGATTATAACTCAAATATGAGTCATTTTCCTACTAGAATTCATAGTTATTCACTTATAAATATGTGTGAAATCCTAGTGTAAAATCATCGACTATCATTGTTTACTAATTTTCAAAGCCTTACGCTAAAGCAATATAACGTTCAATGTTTCCATCTTTTCCGTGTTCTTATTACTTTTTGTTACAAATGTGTTATTTTGAGCACAAGAGAAATAATATGATATACTACCTTCGTTCCATAATAAGTGTCTAATTCTTTTTCTTTTGCACGAGAATTTAGATGAGGATGATTAAAGAGTAGAATATAAAGAAATGGTAGAGCCCACTTTTATTTTGTGAGATGAATGTAATTTAGATGAATATGATTAAAGGTTAACAAGATAAGTAAGTTATGGAGCTCACTTTCTTTTTTTAGAAAATAGACACTTATTATGAAATAAAAGAAAATGTATACACTTACTATGGAACGGAGCGAGTAATAAAAATTAGGAGAATTGAGATATAATCATATAAAAATATACATATTAAATTAGTAAAAACGATAAATAACTAGGGGCACATTGATTTGGGATTTAGGATTGTGATATAATAATACTTACATAAATATACATATATAATTAGTACTAATTAAAAAAAAGTTGTGGGGGAACGTGTCCATACTGGGAAATGTGCATCCGTGTCCGAGTGGGACGGATGGAGTATTAATGATGGATTTAACTCATTTTATATATTAATTCACTTAAAATAATTCCTAAATATCTTCCACCAATTTAATTTATACATTAATCATACTTTCTTTCAATTTTCGTGTCCAAAAGTAGTGTAACGTTACTAACTAATGTGACAGAAGGAGCACAATATACAATATATATCTGTATATATAACTACACAATATAATGTACTTAAAGTACAAATTTTATATATTAAAATTGGGTCGACTAATTTTTTAAATTGATACGTGCAGGCTGCTGTAGCCACAGTCGTATTAATCTACGTATACTTACCGTAGAACGAAAGACTGTCTGCTTAATTTTATTTTCCTAAAATATAATTATTTAATAAAATATTACAAATTTATTTATTAAAAGCTGGAATAGCTCAGTTGGTTAGAGCGTGTGGCTGTTAACCACAAGGTCGGAGGTTCAAGCCCTCCTTCTAGCGTATATTTTATTTTTTCATTTTCATATTATTTTTGTTTATTATTTTATACTTTTAGCGTATTTTAATTTTTTTATTTTAAAATTATATGCGATTTATTTTATATTTTTTTTATATTTATCTTTTCCATATTTTCTTTATTATTTTATCCGATTTGTTTTATATTTATCTTTTCTATATATTGTTTATTAGCGTATATTTTATTTTTTCATTTTTATATTATTTTAGTTTATTATTTTATACTTTTAGCGTATTTTAATTTTTTTATTTTAAAATTATATGCCATTTATTTCATATTTATCTTTTCTATATTTTGTTTTATATTTTTAGATTATTTTAATTTTTCATTTTAAAATTATATGCGATTTATTTTATATTTTGTTTTATATTTATCTTTTTTATATTTTGTTTATTATTTTATACTTCTAGCGTATTTTATTTTTTCATTTTTAAATTACTTGCAATTTATTTTATATTTATCTCTTCTAGTTCTATATATTGTTTATAATTTTATACTTTTAGAGTATTTTATTTTTTCATTTTAAAATTATTTGCAATTTGTTTTATATTTATCTGTTCTATACATTGTTTTATTACTTTATACTTCTAGCGTATTTTAATTTATTTTTCATTTTGCCAAACTTGTTTATTTTGTCAAACCACATAACAAAAAATATTCTTCGCTTAGTTTGGATTTTTGTTGTGTTAGAACTCTACAGTAAGTTTAGTGCAAAAATGGTAGTATAAGCAAGTAAAAAGTTGGGAACAGTACCCGACTAATGAACCAGCAAAACTGAAGCAAGTCATTTTGAGGAGAGGAGAGACTCTCTATTTCCCTATCCACCTCACAAATTGAACGCAACCTTCATCAATAATCAAACTCTATTTATCTCGTATCTCCTATTGTTACAATGCTATATTATCCAGTAACTTGAGATAAATAGCATAGTTGAAACTGGTAAGAATCACATATATATATATGTATGTATATGTATGAAAAAGAAAAAAACAATGAAGAATCCGAGTCCTAGAAGTACTCAAACTCAACATAAGAAGAATCAGAAGAGCTTGTTTTGTTCTTGTCTGGTCCGATCTCCGGTGCCTTCTTGTCTGTAGATTGCTTAGAATCCTTAGTGAGAAATTGGGCAAAATCAACGGGTTCGGGCACGTAGGGCGGCGCTCCGCTTCTGACTAGAGCCCAATTGACGCCTTCAAAGAAAGGATGCTGTTTGATCTCGGTGGCGCCCCTCTTGTATGCAATCCTCTTGTGCGGCTCCTTCACCAAGAGCCCTTTTATGAGGTCCTTTGCAGTAGCACTCGCCTGCGAACTATCCGGAAACTTCAAGGGCTGCCCCACCACATTGAAGAGCGTAGCGCGATTCCCATCCCCCTTGAAAGGCGTTGTTCCGTGCAGCAGCTCATACAAGAATATGCCGAAAGTCCACCAATCCACTGCACTGCCGTGGCCCTCTCCCCGGATAATCTCCGGGGCTAGGTACTCGTGCGTCCCCACAAAAGACATGGAGCGTACGTTGGTTGGCTCCGCCATCAGCTCAGGGAGCGCGTTCAGGTTGTTCCCCAGCCCAAAGTCGGATTTTGATTTGCGGTTCTTCTTAGGCAGGAGGCGCGGGAAGAAAGATGACGGCTGCATACAACCACGCACCGCGTTCTCATCATTCAAGAGGCTGCCAGCAGTAGCAGCGGCAGCAGCAGCGGCAGCTGCAGCATCTCCCGTGTTCCCATCATGGGTGGATGAGGACTTGACCAGTGTGGGGTTGACGGAGCAGCGGAGTGAGAGGTCGAAGTCGGAGAGCATGATGTGCCCCTCTCCTCTCACTAGCACATTCTCTGGCTTTAGGTCCCTGTAGACGATTCCTAGCATATGCAGATACTCCAGCGCCAGCAGCACCTCTGATGCATAAAATCTGCACAAACTTACACATTATGACGATACAACAATTTAAAGAGCGAGCAAGGTAAAACAACCTAGCAGCTTCCTCTGTGAAATGCTTGGTGGGCTGCTTCTGCCTGAGAGAATGAAGGTTGCCTCCACTGCAGAACTCCATGACCAAGCAATAGAACTTCTCGGTCTCGAAATATGTATACAAGGTGGGTAGAAACGGGTGGTCAAGTAGGCCAAGAATCTCCCTCTCTGTTTGAGCTCGAAGCAGCTTGTTTCTGCTTGCTAGAGAGCTTTTATCCATAACTTTCATGGCAAAGAAGGTAGCAGTCCCTCGCAGTTCAACAAGGTAAACACTCCCTATGTCTCCATAGCCGAGCCTCTTGAGCAGCCGAAAATTGGTCAGACCAAGCGGGCTGTCTTTCGAGGAAGACGAAGTGATGGCATCCCATCGAACATCGCCACCGGTGTGGGGCCTCAGAGGTGCACTGGAACAATCTAGGCTGTCGCTCCGACCACTACAGTTCCATCCCTGACTCATACTCGACTTTGAACTAGGCGACATCGCCATTGTACTCGACTGGTTTCTAGGGCTCGGCGCTGCCATTGGAATCCCATGAGAGCTCGGATGTACACTTAGGGATTCACACGGCGCAACGCGCCCGCCATGACCGCCTTTCTTCGCCTTGTGCTCTGAATTTATCTTCACGCCCTCAGTTGGATCACAAATTGCATTATGCTCTGTCTTTTCTTCCGACGCCCTCGTCTGCGTTTCAACAACAAAACATTCACATCTACACTAGGATAGGATGTCGTTTTACGATAACTCACAAGAATAATAACATATTTTCTCATGTATGTTCTACTGCTATGCCACCTTCAATTCTGCTTTCTCAGACAATGATTTAAAATAGTACAAGGATCAAATACATCCATCTCTTTTCAAATCTAAAATTTCATCATAGCTACTATTGTAATCGGATCAAATGCTTGTATTGTGTATATACTTACCTCATTCATGTTTCCGCCCTTGGATCAAGGGATACTGCAGCTTTGCACGGACAAAATTCTAAAATCAAACTTTTTCTGGTAAAAAAAAAAAAAGAGAGAGATGAAAAAAGTGGATGTTATTCTGATTGGTCAAAAGTGCGCAGATTATGATCCTCATTTCATGCAATTGTATGAACTACAAATTGCAACATCGTCGACAATTCAATCAAACGTAATGTTAGATACCTCTTCAATAACTTGCGCCAATCAATGAATCAATCTCGCCGCATTAAAAATCCCGCGCAACGATCATTCGACAAGCTTCGGCCATTCTCAATCGGATTGGATGTTGTTTTATCTAATTGTGATGGATTTTGGTTTTCACCATTAAAACGGTTGTTGTTGAGAACAATCCGAGGACTTGAAAAAAGGAGGAATTAAGAGAGATTAAAAATGAAATATCCATTTATATCTGAACTGAAAAAAGTTGTATAAATTTTGAGAGAGAGAGGGAGGGCGCCAACCAAGATTGAGGGATACGGGAGAATCGCCTCTTGAAACTCCGAAATTGTGGTGGGAAATCATTCTTCTCATTCTCTTTTCGCTTCATTAATTTTAGAGTCCTTTACCATTTTTTTTTCCCTTATCATTTGGGTAAATTTCATTAATAGTTGCTTATTTTTTTTTTTTTTTAATGATCAGAACACTAGACAATATAAATCATGCTTGTGACGATTTTAGCTCCTTGATAAATTGAAAATACTACTAGCTTTTATGATATATCCTTTAGGACTACTTAATTATCTATATTTCGTTGATAACAAGCATCTTTAACATAAAAACTTGTTTCATTTTTTGACATATATGATAACGTTTAGGTGCGTATATAGAAGTTACACTTAATATGTTCTAGTGAAGTGTTAGCTTACCAAATCCTTTATTACTACTATTATTATTGCAAAGAATCGAAGTTTGAAGTTGATGGGAAGTTGTGTTGAAGGAGAGGTTGGAAATTTGCGTGCTATTCTCAGTAGCTAGATTCTGCATCTTAGCCAGAAGATGTTTATTTTGTGCGCTTCAAAGGCAAAATAGGCAGCTCGCTCAGGTGGAGAGTAGTCCACCTCTCTCTCTCTCTCTCTCTCTTGTTCTGCTCGACTCGATCATAGCAGACGCTTAGTTCAACACAAAGGATTGGTGAACTGTTGAAGACTCCTTGAGCTGATAGATTGAGGTCTTGAGCTGCTACCTCGATCTTAGCTGTGAGCTCATCAAGTTGTGATTGCCTTGGAAGTTTCCAACTCGACTGCGGCCTTCGTCTCAGTAAGCTGTTGAGCATCAACAACAATCGGGATCATCTACATGTGTTGGGCCTCTTCAAGTTATCTGATGAGTGATGAACATAAGCCATTAAAGTGGATGCTCAGACATCTAAAGGGAAGCTCAAATAAAGAGATTTTTTTTCAGAGACAATCAAGATATGGCTCTAACAATAGCAATAAAGGAAGTTGAATTTGGGATTAATCAAGATACTGTGAAGCTCAACTATGATAGTAAAAGTGCTCTCCATTTGACAAAGCATCGAGTATTTTACGAAAGGTCTA
The DNA here is from genome assembly GCF_028751815.1 of Salvia miltiorrhiza. NCBI lineage: Eukaryota > Viridiplantae > Streptophyta > Magnoliopsida > Lamiales > Lamiaceae > Salvia > Salvia miltiorrhiza. The sequence goes on from NC_080391.1 coordinate 10,973,748, forward strand.
AACACTAAACATATAGATGTTAGACTTCATTTTGTTCGAGATATTGTGAGCAAATGGAGAAGATATCAACCTATGAGCATGCAACTGATATGCAAACTAAGGTATTACCATTTGTAAGTTTGGTTAGTGTCTCTTAAATGAGATAACATCTAGCTAAGCCCCTCGTGGGCAGTTCAAAGGGGGAATTGTGCTGATTCAGTTGGATTGTTTGTTAAGGTGCAGATGCAGAAGCTTGCTTGTATATATGCAAAATGCACTGAGGATCTAGTTGTAATTTCTGTTATTAGATCACGCTTCTAGATACATCAGTTAGTTAGATGATCAATGTAGTGTTCTTTTCTTTCATCTCTTCTTGTTGTAGCTCCTGAAATTAATCAGTTGAATATTACCTTTGATTTCCTCTGTCACGTTAACGTAATTCTTCGTCATCAAACCATGTAAAATGCTATGTCATCTTAGCTTCGTTTTCTTCTTGATATTGTTGTGATTACTTTTTAATATATATTGATTGATTCGACTGCCATTGGTAGTAATAGTTAGTCATAGGTGTCATTTCAAGCTCTAGTTATATCTAGTTGTTATACATGTGCATACACAGTTCTATCTAAATATAGTACTCCCTCCGTCCCCCTCCAAATATCTCCTTTCTTTTGGGCACAAAGATTAAGAAATATGTATAAAATAGATAAAATAGGTATAAAGTAGATAAAGTAGGTTGGTGAAAATTGTTTAAATATTAAGTATAGTGTATTGCCAAAAAAGAAATGAGACATTTAAAGTGGGACAACCCAAAATAGAAAATGAGACATTTGAAGTGGGACGGAGGGAGTAGTTTGTAATCTGTTCAGTTTCATAGGATATTGCGCTATACTCCCTCCGTACCATTACAAATGTCTCATTGCTTTTGGACACGGAGAAATGTGTAATTAGTAGATAAAATGAGTTAGTGAAAAAAGAAAAATATATTGAGATTTGTAAAAGTAGGTGGAGAGAGAGAGAGTAAGTGGTGAGTTCATTAGTTAATTAATCTTTTAATTATTTACCAAAAAAGAATGAGACACTTATAATGGAACATCACATTATGAAAAGTGTGACATTTGTAATGGAACATCTCATTATATATATAGGGGAGCGCTCCAATGAGATCCCCTATTTTTAGTGAGACATGAGACACGATATCGTGCGTTTATTTCATCAATCATATGATTGATATTGTATCTAGAGGGATAATTTTTTTCTCAGGGTTCGAATCCTGTAGGGGGTCAAAATATTTTAAATTTCGTTATTCATCAGTATATGCTGCATTGTTCATCGATATATACTGCCTTGTTCATCAGTTTACATGTCTTATTCATTACCATTTTTTTAAATTTTATTATTCATCAGTATATACTGCCCTTGTTCATCAGTATATACGTCTTATTCATTGTACTCAGTGTCTCACGAAAAATAGAGGGTGTCTCACTGGAGCGCGCTCATATATATATATATATATATATATATATATATATAGGGAGTGGTTCAATTGAGAAGCTCAAATGTGTTGAGAAGTTGAGAAGCAATGTAATAGATGAACATGTTAGTACATTTTGATGAACATGGTAATTAGACCCTAGATCAATAAATTCTTTGAACATACCAAATATAACTGACGAACATACGAATCTATTTAATTTGTTAAAAAATACGTCACCGCCAAGGATCGAACCCCAGATCAAACTCGTGTTCATAAAAACTAATTGGCATGTTCATCTATTAGATTGCTTCTCAACTTCTCAACACATTTGAGCTTCTTAATATAGCCTAACCCTATATATATATATATATATATATATATATATATATATAGGGAGAGGTTCAAGAAAGAACCATAAATAAAAGAAGACCGGAGAACCATTTTCAGTCATTCGATCATCAAGATCTACGGTGGATGCATCATCTTGTTGGATGAATGCAGATCCTGGGTTCGAATCCTGAAGGGAGCATTTTTTTTAGTGCATTAATTTTAACAGCGAATGCATTAATTTTTACAGTGAATGCATTAGATTTGATGGTTCTCCCGTTCTCACAAATAATGTAGTTTTCTCTAGAACCACATATATATATATATATATATATATATAAGAAAAAACTTTAATTATTAAGAATATTGATGTATTTTGAAATTTGAAATTAATTCCAGACAAAAATTATCTAAGATTAAATATGTAAACTTATATTTCACTTAATCATGATCTACTAAAATATACTAGTATCGTATTTATACATAATATGCATGGATAGATTAATAAAGCCAAAATAGAGTAAGACAACAATGGACAATGTAAAATTGGAAATGATAATTAAGATATACTCAATTGAATATAAATAATTCAATAACTAGTGTGGTACTATCATTGTCCTTTGAAACAGGAAGTGCAATAGTTTATGTTACATACAATTATTTGGACATATAGTAATAGGTCACTAGCTTGTAGAAGGGGTTGATGAGTGCATGAAGACTTAGCTTGCAAAATGAGGCAGTGCAAACTAAAGTTATAGAAAAAGGCAAAATAATGACATTCCTCAAATAGAAATCTCACTCCTAACATGGCGCAAAATAAGGGGTCAAACTGCCCAGCCCAACAATTACTCACCACCTACTTCACCACCGCATATACATACATCTTTTCCAATTAAGATTGTAAACAAATCAAATCAAACTATTCGACTTGCTAGCTCGTAAACACGTTCATTAAACTATTCAAAACTCGATTCGAAAAAAGTTCATTCAAATTTATTTTAAAAAGTTTAATAAATAAATAAACCAAACTTGAGCTTGATAGTATTCGACTCGTTAGCTCGTGAACACGTTCGTTAAGTGATTTTAGCTTGAAAAAATATAAATTATTAGTAAGTCAACTTATACTTATTTACTAAAATTAATAATAATTGTATTAAATATTAATTTAACTCTATTTGTTATAAAAAATAATTAATATATTTATTACTATTCTGAATGAAATATTTTATTTTTAAAAGAAAATAATCAATATTTTGAATATAAATATAAATTTAGGAAGTTCGTATGGGTTTGATTAAGATCGTGAGCCTCAAAGTATTCGATAAACAAAGTTCGGGATTCGACTTGATACTAAACAAACTGAACTTCAGCACACCACTATTCGGTTCGACTCGATTCGATTACACCCCTATTTTCAATATCTCTTTTTAGAATAAGTAATATTATTGTAAAGAAATTAAAATAAAATAGGGTTAATTTGTTTAAATCCACAAACTTTAAACAATTTTTTATTTTTTCCAAAACAATTAAAAAATTGTTCTAAATACAAAAACTTTCACACTTTTTATAAATTTCCACAAAAGTCAACTCAGATGAAATTAAATTTGATGTGGTACCGAGTTCTGCTGATGTAGAAGATATATATGATATTAAGGGTTGGCCGAAAAATACATGAAGTTTCACCGAATTTGCATTTTGCACATGACCTTAAAAATTAACTCCACAATACATCATCTTTTGATTTAATTGAAATTTGCTCATGCATTGACCATTACATAAATCCTAGATGACGTGTCTCCCGAAATTTGCAGATGTGGATGCACCGACGGTCATGTAAAACGATGCCGTTTTGTCAAATTTTTTTAAAAAAAAAAAAAAAAAAAACGTTATCTCCTCTCTTCAGTCAGGAATCCACGGCCACCACAATTAGGGCTGCCGCCAGAGCAAAAACGAAACCTAGATTTGCAAACCAAATATGAATCGATCTCCGGCAATCAAACACGAACGTCGGCTTCTGCATCCTCCCGTATATCCTCTCATAGTCCATCCCTTTGAATTCATCCCACTCCATTAGCACGCATAGTGTGTGCGCTCCTTCCGCTGCTGAGTACACGTCCCCAACCAAGCTCACCTGTTGCTTCACGCCCCTCCCCCACCCCCGTCCCAACTGCCGGCTGCAAGTGTGCCAGGCGGTCCCACTCGAACTTGTTCATCGCCAAGTCCTTCTGGATCTGCTCCTCGCTCACCTGCGGATCGTAGAGGCTCAGCCGCTCCTTGTCCCCTATAAGCCCCGTGCACACGTCGATCGTCGTTGTCTCCCTCGTGTCCCCCGTGTCCTTCTTGAATGCGAACCCTAGAATCGCCACCTTCTTGTTTCAAACCAATCGATTGATCTGCTCCAATCGAAAATCAAAGACCAAAACTCCCCAATCGATTTTTTATCTCCATCGACTTGGACCTGTTCTGAGGCAAAATCAGAATCGGAACCTCGACTTGTCCTTAGCCGATCTTTCTCTCCCTCTTTCTCGAAACAGAAAAAACACCCCCCTTCTTCTCCAAATCTCTGCCGCTGTCTTCCTCCAGGGCCGGCGAACCACTGCCATGAGGCATAGCTTCACCAACAACAATAAAATGTGAAGAAAGGGGTACACCACCCTCTGAAACTTTGCCCAACGATTGGGGAGTTTTGGTCTTTGATTTTCTTTGAGAAAACGAACGATGGTGGTGGAGATTTTTGTGCTGGTGGTGGTGGTGGAGATGAGGGAAAATGGTGATGGTGGGAAAACGGTGATAGTAGTTGTGGTGGAGAAGGAAAAATATCAAAAGAAAAGACAACCTTAATCTATATCCAAAACGACGTCGTTTTGCCTATGTGTCTTGCCAGCGTGTAAAAGAGGCCATGCGTCATGCCATGTAATATTAAATGTTGTCCACGTCATGGCCGGTCAAAATTAATCCTAATCGAAAGTTTCGTTGTGTGCAAATTTCAATTAAATCAAAAGATTATGTATTGTGCATCTATTTATTAAGGTCATGTGTAAAATGCAAATTCGGTGAAAGTCCGTGTATTTTTCGGCCATTAACCCTAATACTCCCTCCGTCCGCCAAAAGTATTCCACAATTATTATATTTGGCGTCCGCAAAAATTATTCCACTTTCCTTTTTAAGCCATGGTGCCATCATCCACATTTATATTTTATCCTTACAAACACTCTTTATTTACAAAAAACTCACCCCAAATTCAATCTCAACCACACATCTCATAAAGTGGTGGGACCCTTTCTCCACTACATCAATATCATCACACATTTTATTAAACTCCGTGCCCGGCCAAAGTGGAATACTTTTGGCGGACGGACTCTAAAATTTGGATAGTTCAATTATTGTGAAATAAATTATACTCCCTCCGTCCCATTACAAATGTCCCATTACTTTTGGGCACGAAGATTAAGAAATGTATAATACTATAATTAGTAGATAAAGTGGGTTGATGAAAATTATTTAAATATTATATATAAAGAGATAATATTTTGTCAAAAAATGAATGAGACATTTGTAATAGGATATCCCATTATGGAAAGTGAGACATTTATAATTGGACGGAAGGAGTATCAAATTAAATCTTCAAGATATTCTATGTCAGCAAAATCCGACGAGACGTCAAATTCAATTTAATCAAAATTGACTTTTGTGAAGAATTTCGAAAAATGTGAAAGTTTGTGTATTTGAAACAGATTTTTATTTATTTAAAAAAAATGAAAATTGCCTAAAATTTGTGAATTTAAAACAAATTAAACCAATATAATATTGGACCCATTAACTCAAGGTAGATAAAGAGAGTGAGGGAGGGGAAGAGGAAGAGGGGGAGGACAAATTATCAGTTATAGAAATTTAGAGAAAGCCTACATAGAAAAATAGGTTCTATGAATTGTGTGTAAACATGTTTTTTAAGGTGTATATGTTAACCTACGAACAAATGAATAGAGTTGTCTTTTTTGTTGAAATTTAAATTCATGTGGATTTCATTTAACTTTCTGTCGAGATATAGCAACAATAAAAAAAATTGTTAAGAATGTTACTGAATTTTTCAGTAGTATTGAATTTATTTAATTAGTTTTTGTATTTAGAACAAATTTTTTTTTAGGGGGGAAAAGAAAACTTTCATTCAAATCAAATCAATATTTTGTTTACAATTTGTTTGTACATCAACTTTATATAAACTATACTTTTTGAAATCGAGATAACACTCTTTATACTCCCTTCATCTCACTCGAATAGGCTCACTTCTTTTGGACACAGAGATTAAGAAAACTTACTTTTTAGTAGGAAAGTGGTGTGGTCCACACCAATGAAGTACAATTTTTTTACCCAAAAAGAAAAATGAGTCTATTGGAGTGGGACATCCCAAAAAGAAAAATGGGCCTATTAGAGTGGGACGGAGGGAATAATAAATAAAATATTTATTTTTTGATATATTAATATCCATTTAAATTGATAAATTTTCACAATCCCAAAGCTATTAATTTGAATATTAGGTGCATTATGTACATTTGTTTGTAGGTTACCCTTTTTGATCTAATATCTCATTAAATTAAATTAAATATTTATTCTTTGACAAAACTTTCATTGTAATTGAAAGAGGGATAAAAGTTTTTTATTCACGGAAAAGGTAAGTATTCACTTACACACCACCCTAAGCAAAGCTTAATACACCCACATGTTGCAAAGGCACATAATTATTTTTTAAAAATACTAGATAAAACTAAAAATTAAAACACGTAACTGAATATAATAAAATATAAACTATATAACCCAAATACTTTTAAATACTAAAAAACTAAAATAAATCCTAATAACTTGTTGATTAGAGACTTAATTAAGTCTAATAGGCTACTACCAAGATGATCAATCCTTGTAATACAATCATTAATAAAAATTAAAATGAACTAAAACTTCCAATGATAAAATAATGAATCCTATTTTAAGTAAAAGCTATAAATTATACATCACCGAAAAGAAGAAGAATTAAAAACTCTTTATTATTGTCGGTGGGGCTTAGCTCAAGTGGTAAAGTTGAGGCATCCAAAAACTCTCCTTTATGAGAGGTCTTGGGTTCAATTCCCCTGTGTGTGGGTAATTTTTCCACTTTTGTATGGGTACGTGTATACGAACCGAGCCGAGCCGAATACCTCCAGGCTCGGGCTCGATCGGTTCGTGAAGATTTGGTTCGGCTCGAGCTCGAATTCGAGCCTAAAAATGAGCTCGAGCTCGGCTCGCTTATATAATACCAAGCTCGAGTTTGGTTCGAATTCGGCTCGTTAATTATTCGTTTATCTCGAGCTTGAGCTCGGCTCGTTAATTATTCGTTTATCTCGAGCTCGGCTCGAATTTCAAGCTCGAATTCGAGCTCGGTTCGAATTATTTATATATTAAGGTTTCATTAAAATAAAAAAATATATTTGTTCATATATTACTAGACTATTTATGAATCATAATTTATAATTTATTTTTAACAAATAGATAATTTATCAAGTTAGTAGTATTTTTTTTAATTATGAGTATTATTTTTATTATTTAAAAAATATTTAACAAATAAAATATATAAAATTATTATTTGATGAACTTATTCGCGAAAATATTCGTGAACCTATTCGTGAGCCTATTCGCAAACATATTCGCGAGCCTATTCGCAAATAGGCTCGCGAATATGTTCGAGCCGAACATGTTCGTTAGCTCACGAGCCGAACATGCACAGGCTCGAGTTCGGCTCGATAATTTTATCGAGCTCGGATTCGGGCTCGAGTTCGGCTCGTTTAGAAAACGAACGAATTTCGAACGAACTTTTTTCGAGTCGAGCCCCGAATAGTTTGCGAGCGGCTTGGTTCGTTTACACCCCTACGTGTGGGCAGTTTTCCCACTTTTTTGTAATTAAAAAAAAAAAAACTCTTTATTATGTGGTACTGCCAAATCACAGTTTGCAAACTTTAACTGTACTTAATTACGGTGGAAAAATGGAAATTTATGGCTACATATGACATACACTATGATCGACATAAGAAAATCGAGTTCTATTATTGACAAAATCATAAGTTCAATTTAACTCTCGAAACATAGTATTTACACCTAATCCTCACATATTAAAGGGTGAAAAAATAGTAAATGGAATATTGGTTGGTTTGTTCAATAAATACATGAAATTGATTAGGTCAAAAATGTGAAAATATGAAAGACAGCTAGGCGATGAGTGAGATTTGCACATGTGATATCCGACCTCTGCAGCTTGCCAGCTTAATTTTTAACCAAATGTCTTTGACCTTTTACGTTTTTCAAACATATTTTTATCCTTATTAAATAATCCCACTTGTACCCTCACATCATCATCGATCAGTAAATCACCATTTTATTATCTTAATATTGAATAAGATCTTCAGCCTCTTTCATTACGTGTGATCTTAGCTCATTTGTAAAAAAAAAAAAAAAAAAAAAAAAAAAAAAAAAAAAAAAAAAATCTGTATTATCAACCCCCCAAAAAAATCAACTTCAACCGACGGCCACGCGTACTAAATATTTTATTTATTTGATTATTCGTTAATTTTTTGGAACAACTTAAAGTTTAATTAAATGGGAATGGGACATAAATTTCAGGATGTATTCGATTAATGAGTATAATTAGAGATTCCGTGCTGAATTTGAAGAAAGCTGATTTTTTTAGCTAAATCAACCTTTTGCAGTCGGCCAGCTGGTAAATTTTACAAAAGTCAGGCTTTGAACAAAATGTTAATGAAAACCAATTGAGTTTCCCAGAAGTAATCAACCGCCTGCACTGTTATTAAAAAAGGTTAAGAGGGTGTTTGATTAAGTTTATTTTAAACAGTTTATAATCATTCATAATTTATAAAATATGATTTTTTTTAAAGAGTTTATAAGTTGTTAAAGTGTTTGAATAATTTAATTTATAAGCTAGAGAGAGAAAAAATATTTGTTCGAGAGAGAAAATTGAAAAGAGATTAATTTAATTTATAAATCTTTGCATATAAAATTATAAAAGAAAAATAAGTTTATAAGGTAGAAGAACTTATTTTTTAGAGAACTTATATGCTCTTGAAATTTATTTTTACAACTTATAAGTTGTTTAATAAACTTATTTTATAGTAAAATATTATGAGAAAACTTATAAGTTTATAAACAATTTAAAATTATTTTAAAAAAATCAGTTATTATAATTAGTTTAGGAAAGCGTACATGGTCTCTTCTCTTTGGGAGCAACTCCAATCTCGAGCTGAGTTAAATTAGATATTTGGCACCTGCAAGGCTGCAACAATGAGGTGTGATATAAAGAAATTCTTCCATATATAGAAGAAGCTGCATGAGTTATCTTCTTAATATGTAAACACTTCAAAATCAATTTCCATAAAGTAGTTAGCACTTTGGTTTCCGTTATTAGGACATACTTTTTGCCCAAAATAAAAAAACCCTAATCGAGTTTTTTTTTTTAATATCTAATCGAGTATATTTTACTACAGATACATTTTAACTACACGGCGACAGAATCTTAAATGAGCCAAAATTTGAGAATATAATTTATAGATATCAAAAATTAAAAATTAAGGGATATCAATTTAATTTTAATAAATTGTAGAAATCTAAACAAAATATATTGTCTCTAGAGTAAATGCAAATAAAACTATAGTCATACTTATACGAATGTGATGATGTTATAACCGGGTACACGATCGAGATATTACAAAATAAATATTTTGAGATATTACAACTCAAAATAATTGAAATATTACAAAGTAAATAATTTGAGAAATTACAACTCAAATAATTCGATACAACTGAAATACACTGTATAAATAAATTATACGTATAAACAAAGTCGAGTCGAGATGAATCTCTTCCCGCAAGAAGATTATCGCCCCGGTAGTGCTCTTCGGTTTGGCGTATCTTCCCCAAAGGTAAAACGACTACGTCTCGTCGGATGTAGCACCACAATCCGGCGAGCTCCGGCGAACTTAATAGGATCAAGAACAGAGTGTTGTGCAGAGGGTGTAGAATTGGCAGAATGCAGTATTTCTTGGTGTTGTTCGTCCTTTCTGCATGCTCTCCACAAGTCTATTTATAGACATGTGGTAAGTATGAATTCAATACATTGAATTCCACTCCAACGGCTGGAAGCCGTAAATGTTGAAGATGATGGCCGGTGGGCGCAGCCATTGAAGAAACTCAGCTGCAAAAACGAAGTTGCCATGCAGAAGTCGTAGCAGGCGTGCTTCTGCTGCTGCTTCTTCTGCTGCTGCTGAAGTGGGCTGGGCTGCTGCTGAAGTGGGCTGGGCTTGGGAATTAAATTCTGTTGGGCCAATAAATAAAAAGCCCAGTGGAGTTGGTCCAAAAAATAGTTTGGGCCCCAAACACCACCCCAAAGCACCAATTGCCAAGATCCAAGTCCTTGGCCGCGGCCCGTACCCGACCCGCCCGTCCGGCGGCGGCGGCGGCGGCGACGACGACGTCGTCGTCCGTCCGTCCGATCGATCGTCGGCGGCGGCGCGCGTGTGTGTGTGCGCGCGAGGCTAGTACTTAGATCAAGCCCACTAGCAAGCCCACAAGTCAATTTATCAACTCCATGTGCTTTGCTATTCTTATACATGAAAAACATCTCTATGTTTTCCAATGTGGGATAACATAGCATAAATGTTATTTTCCCTCTTCAACATCCAAACTTTGACATACAATATCTCACTCATCGGAAATCGGTTTTGAGACTTCAAGTATATCACGTTGATCTACTCGAGATGTAGATTAACATCCAATCATTATTTTAATTAAATAATAAATATTTAATTAAATAATAATTTCCAGATATGGCATTAAAACCATATTTCCAACAATCCCCCACATGAGTGAGAAAACAGTATGCGAAAGTATGCAAACACTTAGCTCAGTCCTCTTAAGATACAACATTGCATTTGGAAAGGTAGCTTGTGGCTTTGAACCTGCCATAGTCAATATTATCGAGTATACCGGCGGCCTAGTGGATTGTGTTCCTTGAACTAGTCCTCCTCGGTGTATACTGAGTCAACAATATTGACACAATATTGCTTCAATCCTTATTCGTTCTCACGTTTGTGTCCATTACAGGCCTTGGAACACCTCTTTGGATTCATAAGTGTTTCAATCGAAGCGGCCCCACTTCACACTTACATAGGTGACTCTTAACTCAAGTATCCTGCTATACTTGTCCTCTTCGAGGAGTTCTAGAGTCATTAAAAGTCAAAGACTTAACCTCACCACGTGCAGGTTTCCGAACACTCACTGTTCTACAAGGAATAGGCAATTCGAGTGTTCAACACACGGATTTTCATAGCTTAGTTGTCCCATTGAACCAAGTTCTTGAGATCCTCCAGTCATCATGGTTGGGTTACCACTATGATTATCCTTAATTTGTGGACTTCAAACCCATTCCCCCTAACAGTTTATACATCTGATCTCGATGGATACTTTTTGTCAAAGGATCCGCTATGTTATCAATTGATCTTATATAATCAATTGTGATAACTCCACTAGTGATCAGATGTCTCACGGTATTATGACGTCGACGAATATGTCTCGACTTACCGTTATACAAATGGTTTTGTGCTCGTCCGATAGCAGCTTGATTATCACAATGAATTATCACGGACGACACAGGTTTCGACCAACATGGAATATCCTCGAGGAAATTTCTAAGCCACTCGGCTTCTTCACCAGCTTTATCCAAAGCTATGAATTCTGATTCCATGGTCGATCTAGCAATACATGTTTGCTTCTTGGATTTCCAAGACACAGCACCACCCCCCACAGTGAATACATAACCGCTCGTTGAAAACGAGTCTTTGGCATCAGATATCCAATTTGCATCACAGTACCCTTCAAGTACAGAGGGTTCCCTAGTATAATGAATCGCATAGTTTTGAGTATATTTCAAATATCTCAAAACCCTTTCAAGAGCTTTCCAATGTTCATTACTAGGGTTAGCTGTAAAGCTGCCTAACTTGTTGACCGAGCATGCTATATCGGGACGAGTGCAATTTGTTAGATACAACAAGCTCCCAATAATCTTCGCATATTCTATCGCGTCAACAGGTTCTCCCTTGTGTACACTCAAATGCACACTAGGTTCCCATGGTGTCTTAGCTATTGGCTTGTCAAAAGCGTTGAATTTCTTTAACACTTTCTCAACGTAGTGAGATTGTGTTATAGTAATACCATCAGGTCTTCTTAGAATTTTAATTCCAAGGATAACATCAGCTAAGCCCATATCTTTCATGCTAAAATTTTTACTTAGCATGCCTTTGGTTTCTTGAATCACTCGGGAATTACTTCCCATGATGAGCATGTCATCTACATAAAGACAAACAATAACATATCCGTTATTAGAATTCTTAATGTAGACACATTTATCGCACTCATTGATTCTGAATCCATTTGACAACATTACACTGTCAAATTTTAAATGCCATTGAAGCGGTGCTTGCTTCAACCCATATAAAGACCTTTGAAGTTTGCATACTTTGTGCTCTTGCCCAGGTACTACAAACCCTTCAGGTTGCTTCATATATATTTCATCTTCCAACTCGCCATACAAGAATGCAGTTTTCACATCCATTTGGTGAATCTCGAGATTGTGCAAGGCAGCAATAGCGAGAAGCATCCGAATAGATGTTAGTCTGGTCACAGGTGAATAGGTATCGAAGAAATCGTACCCTTCTTTCTGCCTGAAACCTTGAACGACAAGTCGGGCTTTGTACTTATCTATAGTACCATCAGATTTGTACTTCTTATTTAGGATCCATTTGCATCCTAAAGCTTTACTTCCAGGTGGTAGATCCACTAACACCCAAGTATGATTCTGCATAATGGAATCAATCTCAATATCGATGGCTTCTTTCCAGAGAGCTGCATCTGAGCCAGACATAGCTTCTTTAATCGTCACCGGTTCGCCATCTAGCATCAAGACAACATAATCCGGTCCATAGACATTAGCTTTTCTAACTCGTTCCCCACGTCTCGGTTCTACATCCATAGGTTTAGACCTTGGTCTTTTCCTATTAGGTGGTACATGATTAGAACCCGTGGCATCATCTACTTGAGTAGAATTACTAGCTACTTCCATAGGTTTAGAACCTGTAGCATCACCATCAACTCCATCATTAGAGTTCGATGTACCTTTATCCTTGTTAGGATATATATTTTCAAAGAATATAGCATTCCTTGATTCTATCGTTGTCCCAACATGTATATCAGGTATCTCCGATCTGTGCACTATAAAACGATAGGCACTGCTATTAAGTGCATGACCAATGAAGATACAATCCACCGTTTTAGGTCCTATTGTAACTTGCTTTGGTAAAGGCACTTCTACCTTGGCTAAACACCCCCACACTTTGAGGTATTTATACGAAGGTTTCCTTCATTTCCATAGCTCATAGGGAGTTACATCTTTCCCTTTGAGTGGAATCTTGTTCAAGATATAGTTGGCCGTTAAGACAGCTTCCCCCCACATGTTCTGGGGTAATCCTGAACTAATCAACAAGGCATTCATCATCTCCTTAAGAGTTCGATTCTTGCGTTCAGCAACGCCGTTAGATTGTGGTGAATAAGGAGCCGTCGTTTGATGGATTATACCACTTTCGTTGCATAATTCAGCAAACGGAGCTACATATTCTCCACCTCTATCACTTCGAACCATCTTAATTCGACATCCAAGTTGATTCTCGGCTTCATTTTTGAAGTTTCTAAAAGCTTCAATAGCCTCATCTTTACTTTTCAATAAGTAAAGGTAACAATACTTTGTGCAATCGTCTATAAAGGTGATAAAGTACTTCTTGCCACCTCTAGTTTGCACGAACTTTAAATCACAAACATCGGTGTGAATAAGTTCCAAAGGTTGAGTGCTCCTTTTTACCGATTTAAACGGTAACTTAGCCATTTTGGCTTCAACACAAACTTCACATTTTTCTTGTGAGTTGTATTCATCAACTTTTAGTAAATTCATTTTTACTAATCTCTTTATAGCATTTAGATTAACATGTCCAAGTCTACAATGCCATAAATCAGAACACTCAATCAAGTAAGCAGAAGAAGTTGATGCATCTTTATTGATCTTAGCCTTGGCAGGCTTACAAGCTCTTACTCCAAGTTTGAAAAGTCCTTCGGAGGCATAGCCTTTCCCTAGGAACTTTCCCCACTTGCGTATTACAACATAGTCAGATTTGAAAAACAATTCAAAATCCTTATTCGTAAGCCTAAAGCCCGAAATTAAATTCTTTCGGACAGTTGGAACGTGTAATACGTCTTTTAATGTGATCTCCACGCCCGACGTGAGTTGAAGAATCACATCTCCCATGCCAAGGACTTGGGATGTCCGCTCGCTAGCCTCCATTATCGTTTTGTTTTCCACTTCCTTGTAGTTGTGGAACAACTCACGATTTATGCATATATGGACGGTAGCGCCGGTATCCACGAACCAAGCGTTCGGGTTGTCCACATGATTCACCTCGGAGATCATGGCAGCAAAGTCATCGTGGTTCCAATCGTCGAAGTCCTTCTCGACGTTGTTCACGTTGCTCTTTGCCTTCTTCCGCTTTGGCTTGCGGCAATCCTTAGCCATGTGACCTTGTTTGTCACAATTAAAACACACACCATCAAACTTTGATGGTTGATGTCCGCCTTGCTTCCCTTTACCCTTATTATTAGGGTTAGGGCGACCACGTTTGTTGTAGGGACCGCCTTTCTCGGCGAGATTGGCCTTTGCCTCCATCGGAGCTTTTCCCTTTTGATCACGACTTCTCACGTGATCCTCCATTTGAAGCTTGGATAACAATATCGGCACGGACATCTCCGAGCGCTCATGCTTCAAAAGGTTTTGAAATTTCCTCCAACTAGGAGGTAATTTCTCTATGATGATTGCAACGAGCAATGCATCCGCCAAGGGCATCCCTTCGGCTTGAACCTCATGTGAAAGATTTTGGAACTCTTCCACTTGGTCCATCAATGGTCGGGAGTCAACCATTTTATATTCCAACCATTTGGCAACGACATACTTGGTAGTATTCGCCTTGTCCACTTGATACTTTAGATCAAGGGCCTCCCACAATTGTTTCGCGGTTTCATGAACCTTGAAAACACGGTAGAGCCGTTCGTCCAGAGACATGAGAACGGTGTTACGGCACAAGTAGTCGCCGCGACACCAGTTCAAATATCCGGCACGAATTTCTTGGCTTGTCTCCCCTTCCCCTTCACTCGGGGTTGGAGGTTTATCCTCCATTAAGAATCCGGCAAACCCCACGGTTGTGAGGTAGAATAGCATCTTCTCTTGCCAATATTTGAAGTTCTTGCCTGAGAACGTTGATGGTTTCTCGGCAAGACCAATAGTTCTAGATGTTGACGAAGAAGCCCCCGTTGATGCAAACGAGGAAAATATTGACGACGTGGTTGAACCGATGGTTGCAGAGGTGGTGGAGCCGTCCATATTGACGTCGGTGTGAGCCATTTCTCGAACGTGTATCAACGGCAGAGAAATAATCTTCTTGCGATTGTTATAACCGGGTACACGATCGAGATATTACAAAATAAATATTTTGAGATATTACAACTCAAAATAATTGAAATATTACAAAGTAAATAATTTGAGAAATTACAACTCAAATAATTTGATACAACTGAAATACACTGTATAAATAAATTATACGTATAAACAAAGTCGAGTCGAGATGAATCTCTTCCCGCAAGAAGATTATCGCCCCGGTAGTGCTCTTCGGTTTGGCGTATCTTCCCCAAAGGTAAAACGACTACGTCTCGTCGGATGTAGCACCACAATCCGGCGAGCTCCGGCGAACTTAATAGGATCAAGAACAGAGTGTTGTGCAGAGGGTGTAGAATTGGCAGAATGCAGTATTTCTTGGTGTTGTTCGTCCTTTCTGCATGCTCTCCACAAGTCTATTTATAGACATGTGGTAAGTATGAATTCAATACATTGAATTCCACTCCAACGGCTGGAAGCCGTAAATGTTGAAGATGATGGCCGGTGGGCGCAGCCATTGAAGAAACTCAGCTGCAAAAACGAAGTTGCCATGCAGAAGTCGTAGCAGGCGTGCTTCTGCTGCTGCTTCTTCTGCTGCTGCTGAAGTGGGCTGGGCTGCTGCTGAAGTGGGCTGGGCTTGGGAATTAAATTCTGTTGGGCCAATAAATAAAAAGCCCAGTGGAGTTGGTCCAAAAAATAGTTTGGGCCCCAAACACCACCCCAAAGCACCAATTGCCAAGATCCAAGTCCTTGGCCGCGGCCCGTACCCGACCCGCCCGTCCGGCGGCGGCGGCGACGTCGTCGTCCGTCCGTCCGTCCGATCGTCGGCGGCGGCGCGCGTGTGTGTGTGCGCGCGAGGCTAGTACTTAGATCAAGCCCACTAGCAAGTCCACAAGTCAATTTATCAACTCCATGTGCTTTGCTATTCTTATACATGAAAAACATCTCTATGTTTTCCAATGTGGGATAACATAGCATAAATGTTATTTTCCCTCTTCAACATCCAAACTTTGACATACAATATCTCACTCATCGGAAATCGGTTTTGAGACTTCAAGTATATCACGTTGATCTACTCGAGATGTAGATTAACATCCAATCATTATTTTAATTAAATAATAAATATTTAATTAAATAATAATTTCCAGATATGGCATTAAAACCATATTTCCAACAGATGATTCATATCAATCGTTGTTACTAGTATCACCAGTCATTGGTTCAATATGAATGAGGACTATTCGTATCGGTTATGGCATGCAACGTCGTACGATTGCCACAAATGATCTCAATTCGTACCAGGTGTACCAGGATATTGCACATCACAATTGTATGCATGTATTCGTACTAGGTATACCGGTATATTTATAATCGATAGATAATTGTACGCACTTAAAGTAAGGGCATTTAAATCTCTTCACGTCAAAATTGGCTAAAAGTTATTGAAATTAAGTTGATGATTAATATTTGATAACACTCACTTTTTCATGGTTTATAATGTTCTTATGATGTCAATTTTATAGGAAATTGAATGTTTGATGATTATTTTGTGCTTAAATTGTTTTATCTTGTAAAATATGATACTTGCTCGTACTTTGGTGAAATCTATAGAAATATTGAAGCTAAATTTGGAAATATAGTCTAAATGAAAGTTGTAGATAATTTCTATATGAATTTGTGAGCGCAAGGATCACAAATCAGAATTCGAACGAGGAAAATATGGCCGAAACAAGAAATTCGCGTGTAGTCGTGAGTAGTGGCCGACGAAATTTATGGGATTATGCGAATTTTCGAGATTTTATCAGTATTTTGAAGTTTTATTTGATTTATATTTATCCATTGTGTCTATATAGGTCATTTTGTTGACCTATTAGACACCAATCTACACCACTTTTCTCCATCTTTTCATATTTTTCTATTTAAGTCTTATAACTTTAAAGCTTTCATAGATTAGATTTATTTTTTGCAAGACTTTGAGATTCAAGTTGTTCATTCAGGATTATTTTCGGGTTTTATTTATTTTAGTTTTTTTTTAATGCTTTCTTTTTAATTATGTTTTTATTTTCTTTTATGATGTCTGACTAGTTCTTTATATGGTTGAAGCGCTTGTACATAGTTGATTGAATTTATGTGATTGACTTGTTGATACCTTTTTGCCTTCCAATTTATGGTTTATAATTTCTGGTGCTTATTTCTTGTGTATTATCTGGTTAATAATTTATGTTTAGCGGATTCAGGAATGTGTCATATAATTTTAACTTTGAGATCTGGCGGAGATATATAGGTGGATTATAGGAGCTATTCTTATGTGCTTTTGGGAGTTAATATATTTCTTCTTGATACTTAAGGGTAATAGAGAGTATATTAATCTGCTGTCCTAGATTGCTCTAGCGGGAAAATATGGTTAATTTTGTGATCTCTCATCGGAACTGGATTAAATTGGTAATTAGGATTAATATGTTAATTATGTAGATTTAATTAACGAAATTACGTTCTTACGATCAGTCTTTTGTTTATTTGATTTGTCTATCTGATTTTATTTGTTATGTTTTGAGTTTAGTTCTTCTCCATATTTCTTTAATAGTTGCTTAGATATTGATTTAGTACTTGTTAGAATTACTTATTGTGTTTTCGATTTTTCAGTCCATGTAGATACGATACTCGCTTGTTATATATGCTATAATTACACTGTATTAATTACAATTTTTATTGCTAGTAAAATAATGATCAATATTTGATTTCCACAATCCATTTTGCGCATTTCGCACCGTTAACAGTATTCATTTTATTGTAGATCATCTCAAATTAACAAACAAACAATCCGAACATTTTCGTGTCTCATTTGTATTTCACTATCAAAAATTATTATTTTAATATTATTTATCATAAAAGTGAAAAGTATTATATTACTATAATATAAGAAACCCTAACTAATAGACTTATTATTAAAACATATTTTTTTAAAGTATATATCGTAGTTACGAAGTAATCAATCTTAATAATGAATATATTAATAATTGAAGATTTTGAAACTAAATGCTAAAAAATAGTTATATACTATTGGATATAACAAACTTAATTAACAACAACCAAATCAAATTAGAACACACAAGGAAATTAATGAAAATCTCGGGATAATTATCCGTGATTAATTTTTACTTACGAAATGAGAAAGATAAACTAGCTATAAGACGTATCGACACTAAAATACAGTGATGAGTCGGGGAAGAAATCGAGCCAAGAATATGATAGAAGTTATAAAAGCTTGTATAATAAGAAAGAAATTTCTTCTTTGTAATTTTTTTAAAAATGAATGAATTTAATATCTTTATATTTAAATATTTACTTCTATTTTATAGGTTATTCACTACAAAAAAAGCGTTGATTACCGACGGCTAAATGCCGTCGGTAAAAAAAGACGGCCGCCGGTAAATAGTGTTACCGGCGGCGATAACGGCGGCAAACTCCCGCCGCTAAACGGTTCGTCGGCAACGACAATAACGGCGGCGAACATCCGCCGTCGGCAGTTAACGGCGGCGATGCCGCCGGAATTGTCGCCGTTAAACGGCGGAGCCTAGCCGGAGAATTAGCGGCGGCAGACACCGCCGCTAGTTACCGAGGGCTATTTTGCCGTCGGTAGAGAGCCACCGGAGTCCGGCTGACCCTGCCGGAAAACTACCGACGGCGATTACCGCCGCTAACTAGCGGCGGCGAATCGCCGTCGGTAACAAGCTACCGCCGGCCGGTGGGTCATGCCGGAGGATGGCCGGGTATTTACCGAGGGGAAATTGCCGTCGGTAACTAGCGACGGCGTTTTGCCCACGGTAATGTTTTTTATTTTATTTTTTTATTTTATTTTATTTATTTATTTATTTATTTATTTATTTTATTGTATATTGTATATCCACAATTTATTTCCGTATTTATACGGTATTGCATACTTTAGACGAACTTCCCAGTCGGCGACCCGACTTCCCAGTGGGTCACCCATCTTGCTTGTGCTCTGTGTCAAACACGCTTAACTTTGAAATTCTTTTCGAGTGATCACCAGTACAGAACACTCGTATTATTGATATATCTACATCTATTAATTCATTTAAATGCTATATACTCACTCATATAATTATAATCTTTGAATATGTGGAGATAATACCTTAAATATGTTGTTAATTAGTGAGCGAGTTCGTTTCGGTCCTTATTTTTATCGTCGGTAAAATATTTAATTAATATTTAATAATTAATTAATTAATTAATTAATTTTTTTTTTTAACATTAATACACCAAAAGTGTTTTAATTTGGTTATTATAATGTGATTTGAATTTATTTGTTTATGTTAAATGCAATCATCATCATCATTGCCATAAATATATAAAACATTTATAGTTTTAATAATTAAAGCACTTGAAATATATAGTTCAATAAAACATAAATTTGAAAAGAAAGTGCAAATGTAATTTTGTTTGAAAACATAAACATAAGTCTAAGCATCATCATCATCATCATCATCATCGGCATCAGGGTGTGGAGGTGGCTGAGCATTATACATCCTCATAAACGCCTCCAATTGAGCCACGCGGTCCTGCATCTGTTGGCGTTCTGCTTGCTCTGCCGCCATGCGCTCCTCTATCTGTTGGCGTTGTGCTTGCTCTGCCGCCAATCGCTCCTCCAGCGTGGAGATCCGTGTCTCATAAAGCTGCTGAGACACCGCAGAACTGCCCGTGCTGCGGATAGACCCCCTACTAGCCTGACTCTGCCCGGCACTCCCGACGCCGTAGATCCGTGACCTATCAATTTGCACCACCTCCAAATACACCTCGTCTAGCCGCTCCTGTCGTCCTGTGGCAGCGGCCAGTCGATGAACCTCGGCCTAATACATACATAACAATGCATAATTGTTAGAAAATAAATACATTCACTAAATATTTGAATAAACTTAAACACTTACGTCAATTCTAGCATCTCTCTCCGACGTATAACTTCCGTCGGCGTACGTGTGGAGGCGGAGGAAGGTGGCATAGTTCGGTGCATCCTGGGGAGTACCAGGATCCAAGCTCTGTAGATGCATTTATATAAGATAAATAAGTTATATTAGTCAATATATTAATTTAATTTATATACTTAATTATTTGTTAATTACATACCATATACTGCTGCAGGATACGAGTCGACTGGGACCCGCCCACGTGCCTACTGATCCCTATACCCTCCCCATCGGGCTCGGACATCCGGTTGGCACGAGCTCGAGTTGAAACAGCCTCAACCTCGGGCTGATGCCAGTAATCCCGGAGTCCAGTCCAAAAATCGGGAGTCATCCAGACGGGCCTAGACATCTCTCTCCCTTGGCTGATACACTGCTTGAGAGCTGTCTTGTAGTCGCTCATCATGTCGGAGTACCTTTTGCGGGCTTTTGTCTCCCACATTTTCCTCACGTCATGCTCATCATCGGGCTGCCACGTAAACTCTTTCTGTTGAAAGAAAGAGAATTAATTTAATATCAAACATTTTAACAATTTAATATGATATATTTATATGTATTATAAATTTAATTGTACCTGTAATTCATCAAAAAATTTATCCTTCATCGCCGGGGGCGTCAACTTCCATGTGTACCCGCCTGGGTTTTCAAACATCTTAAATGTGCACGTGCAAGCTTTGGACAGGCCAGTGGGCTCCAACAAAACACTGTGTACAAGTAATTTTGTCACTTAATCATGGTGTACGAGAAACAGTAATTTTAACTAATGTACTTACCCAGTCGTAGGATGCCTCTGAAATACCGTCCTCCCATCAGGTGCCTTAACCTCTCTCTCTCTCTGATAGCGGCAGCTGTAGGGCCCCTAGGCCTTCTAGCCCGTGAACTACTAGAAGCATTGGGAGTCTCGGGAGTCCCAGAAATATGCGTCCCAGACCCATCAGATGTATCTGCTGTAGCTTCTGGCGCATTAACGCCAGATCGCCTCCCAAATCCCAAGAAACCTCGAGAGGTAGACATGATGCCTGTTGCATACAATTAAATTAACAAATATATAGCGAAACGTAACATTAACAGTAACTAACAAACATAACAAATTTGCAATCAAATTCAACCAAAATGTGCATTTACATTTATTCATAAGCATCACTACTATCATCATCACTATCGTTAGATGTCAACGGGGAATCATCGTCTTCTGCTTCATCGTCATCTTCAATCTCAACGACTCCACCGAGGGGATGTAGGAGAAGTGGTTGTTCAATGCCTACACTTGTGTGAGTAGGCATAATAGTAACCACTTCTTCTTGAAATGGTTGATCTAATGTTGATGTAGATGCTGCAGTAGACACTTCAACCTTAGATCTTGCGTTGACTTTGCATGCTGACCACCAATTTTTCTTTGATTGGTTCGTACTGGGATAGGGACAGTAAAACACTTGAACTACTTGACTCGCCAAAACAAAGGGATCATACTTCTTATATCTTCGTGTGTGGTTCAGTGAAACTAACTTGAAGTCTGTATCAATAGAAGTTCCCTGAGCCGACAAGTCAAACCATTCACAGTTGAACAAGACTGTCTGCTTAATTGGATACCCCGGATACTCCAGCACGCAAACCTCTTGCAGACGCCCATAAAAGTCTAGCACATCTCTATCACTACCATAGACCGAACCTTTTATGCAAATGCCACTGTTCACAGTCGCACTCTCTCTATCATGATCAGTTGTGTGAAACCTGTAGCCATTCACGAAATAGCCGGAGTATGTTTCAATCTCCCTTAATGGTCCAGCTGCAAGCGACCTAATATAAGGGTTCAACTCGTCGTTACAAGGACGACAAACCTGTTTCACACAAATATCATTTAAGTTTGCTAGCCAATTTTAGAGTAAGTAAATGTATATTTAACATAAATTTATCGTCTCTTACGTAATGGTTAAACCACAGAATAAACTCGTTGTGAAACGCGACTTCAAACTCTGCATCAGTCATGTAAGGATTTGCATATCGTTTTTCCTCCTTGAAGATCCTTGGATACAAAGAATCAAATAAATATGTTAACACCTATATATGATGAACACTTCTTATACGTAAATTGAACGAGAATACTCACTTGCTATATGTCTCTGCAACCTCTGCACAATTGCTCAAAATACACATGTGTGCAGCATGCCATTCGCGCTCATCCATGTATCTCTTCGTCCCTCGGCCAAGTGAACGCCCAATAGGTTTGAATATGGCGAGACAAAGAGGATCATCATTTTCAGCAACGGGCATCTCAATATTGCGAGGCAAAGTTGTCCACTTTGTAGATATTTGATCTTCAAAGTAAAACGAAGAGAAGGTTGACATTTCTGCAAGTAAGTATGCATTGGCGATGGACGCCTCAACCTTGGCTTTGTTTTTTATATGATTTTTTAATGTCCTCAAATATCTTTCAAAAGGATACA
This sequence comes from Salvia miltiorrhiza, assembly GCF_028751815.1. Taxonomy (NCBI): domain Eukaryota; kingdom Viridiplantae; phylum Streptophyta; class Magnoliopsida; order Lamiales; family Lamiaceae; genus Salvia; species Salvia miltiorrhiza. The sequence continues at coordinate 10,996,515 of NC_080391.1, forward strand.
TCCACCGATATTGCACTGGACCAGCCAATCGTGCCTCATCTGCCAAATGAACTGGTAGGTGCTCAATTGAATCAAATAAACTAGGCGGGAAGATACGCTCAAGTTTGCAAAGAGTAACAGCTATCTTCTCACTCAGTATTCTCATGTCATATATGGCCACGTTGCGGGATGTTAATTCTCTGAAGAAGAAACTTAACTCTGTAATTGCCTCCCAAACATTCTTAGGAAGAAGTTCTTTAAATGCAACAGGCAGAAGGATTTGCATGAACACGTGACAGTCGTGACTTTTCATGTTGTGCATCTTCAGGGCGTTCATGTCAACGCATCTACTAATATTTGACACGTACCCATCGGGAAACTTAAGACTCTTGATCCATTGGAGTAAGATCTTCTTCTCTTCCCTGTCAAGCGTATAACATGCTTTCGGATACCCTCGAGTTCCATCCACTTTCTTCAACTCTTTCCGCTTGCAGAAGGTGTTCAATTCTTCTCTAGATTTTTCTGTATCTTTTGTCTTCCCCTTCACATTCAGGACAGTATTAAACATGTTATCAAACACATTTTTCTCAATGTGCATGACATCCAGATTATGTCGAATCAAAAGATATCTCCAATAGGGTAGATCCCAAAATATGCTTTTCTTTTTCCACCCTACATCTTGATATTTGGCGAGTTGAGCGTTCCTGCCATCGAAGTCTTCGGTAACCTTCACGAAGCCTAACCCCTCGATTTGATTCAAGATTTGTATTCCTGATCTTTGTTCTGGTGGACCAACATTGCATGTCTTATTCCTCAAGAATGAAGTTTTGTTTCTCCTAAACACATGGTTAGGAGGTAAGAACTTCCGATGATTATCAAACCACGATTGTTTTCCACTCATCGGCAAAGTGAATGCTTCTGTATTCTCCATGCAATGTGGACATGCCAATTTCCCAGCTGTACCCCACCCAGACAACATAGCGTACGCTGGAAAATCACTGATAGTCCATATCAGAGCTGCTCGCATCTGGAAATTTTGCTTCAACGATATGTCGTAAGTGTTCACACCAACCTCCCACAGAGATTTTAACTCGTGTATCAATGGCTGTAAGAATACGTCCAACTTCATCTTTGGGTTTGATGGGCCAGGCACGAGGACTGTGAGGAACATGAATTGTTCTTTCATGCACAACCACGGAGGCAGGTTATACGGCGTGACAATAACTGGCCAAGAAGAATATTGACGCCCTGATTGTGCAAATGGGGCAAAACCATCTGTAGAGAGGCCCAATCTCACATTTCTAATCTCATCGGCAAATCCAGGAAAGACTGAATTCAAATGTTTCCATGCCGGAGAGTCGGCCGGGTGGCGCATTATCCCATCGTCTGTGGAGGTCGCATGCCACCGCATATGTTCAGCAGTTGCAGGAGATGCAAACAATCTCTGCAATCGGGGCGTCAAGGGAAAATAGTGCATCTGTTTAGCGGGCACTTGTTTCTTTCTGCGACTCCCAGATGCACGCAAGCTGTCCTTATATCGTGATTGGTCACAGAACATACAACTATGTAGCTCACTAGTTTCCCCCCAATACAACATGCAGTTATTAACACAGCAATCGATCTTCTCTACTGGCAAACCCAAACCACGTAGATTTCTTTTCGTACTATAGAAGTCTTCTGGACAGTTGTTACCCTCTGGTAAAGCAGCTTTCATCATCGAAGACATCTGATTGTAAGTCCTCTCTGACATGTGGCTTTCAGTCTTTATGCTCATGAATTGAGTCATCCAACTTAATTGTGTGTACGTGTCACATCCTGCGTACAATGGAGTATCCGCTGCATCCAACATGTTATAAATCTGTTGAGCGTCATTATTGGGCGGCTGTTCCAGATTTGGAGGATCTTGATAATTACTAGGTCCAGCATGGTCATGCACCATCCTTTCGTAGTTATTGTATAATCCATCATCCTCATTCATTATAGCATGTTCTCTCGGCATAGACAGCGGTGCTTCCCCGTGATAAACCCAAACTTTGTAATTCAGGACAAATCCACGCCTACTAACATGTTCTCTGACCGTAGGTACATCTAAATACGCTTGATTCTTGCACTTCTTACACGGGCACCTAATGTTACCTTGTCCATCTGTGTACGCCGTTTGATTGAACGCCCACTCAAGGAAAAACTCAAGCCCCGTTTCAAATGCGGTACGATCATTGTATCTCGCGTACATCCACGTACGATTATCACTCATTCTTGCAAATTCTAATTGAAAAAAACAAATAAAACATAATAAATTACTTGAAATCTAACAAAATTTCGACAGCATAACCCCACTATCCTAACTACCAAGTGCTCGACTCTACCAGCAACTATAGTGACCATAGTGGTCCTAATTTACTAAGCCTATACTAGGTCTACCCGACCCCCCAATGTCGAAGCAATAATACAATACAAATAAAAGCAATAAAAATCATGGTAATTAAATTAAAAACAATCATTTGTAGGGAGAAGATCCTTAAGAAATAATCAATTTCTATCCCAAAGGGAGAAGATCCTTAAGAAATTGATTAAATCTATCCCACAATATATATATATATATATATATATATATATATATATATATATATATAATAATAATAATAATAATATAACATTTCATAAACACATAGCACATAACATTTAATTTAACAAAATTATCCAACATATATAAATTATTCTAACAAACAATTCTTAAACTAATTGATTAAAATTAATATAATTTAAAATTAATCATGCTTCATAATTTAAAATTAAACTAACAACATATATTAAATAGATTAATATAATTTAAAATTAATCATGCTTCATATAATTTAGTTATAAACAAAATCAATTATAAATTAATTAACTATATATAACAAATAAATCTATTTAATTAATATATAATTAAATACATAAATAAATTCATAATTAAATAAATAAATAAATAAATAAATAAGAGAGCGTACGGTGGTGGTTTCCGGTGGGTGTCGTGAAGAAGGCGGTGAAACGAGGTCGTCGAACTACAATAAATAATATAAGTGAAAATTATATAATTATATATATATAATTAAAATTAATGAGATATATATATATATATATATATATATATAGATCTAGAGAGAGAGAGAGAGAGAGATACCTGCTAGGGCGGCGGCGGTCGGCAGCAGCGGCGGAAGCAGCAGCAGCAGGCAGGGGACGGGGGGGGGGGTGGATTTTCGTGTGTGTGTGTGCGGCGCAGAAACTGAAAAAGAAGGAACCCGCTGCCCTATATTTAAACGGTTACCGACGGCAAATGCCGCCGCTAGATAGCGGCGGCAATTTTACCGCCGTTAATGCTATAAAATAAATTATTTATTGCGTATTTTAATATTAACGGCGGCGTCGCCGCCGCTAGCTAACGGCGGGGAATTTGCCGTCGGTAGATGGCCGGTAAATTCGAAAGTTCGGGTCGCCTCGACTGCCGCCGCCGTGCCGCCGTTAGCTACCGACGGCAAAATAGCCGCCGGTAGTTTTCGCCGGTAAAAACGCGTTTTTTTGTAGTGATTGTCTAAATCTAATATTGAAGCACATTGGGCCATTAGCACAAAAGATAATGTAAATACAATTCAAATAGCATGCTCTTCCATTTATCGGATATGTCTTTCGTCTTTTTTATGTCTGTTTAATTTTTTATTTCTTACTTTTCAGACCTCTCTATTTCATCTATCTCAAATCTTTTTATAACTTCCCATCAGATTTGACTGATGGCCTGTTGTTCTTTAATAAGAGTTGCTCAGTTTTGATAATCGTCGTATTAAATCTATGAAATTGTTAAAAGGATATTGATCATCTACTTATTTTAATTAATTTTGAAATTCCGTGGTTAGCCCGTCCTGTCTCAAATGGAACATCTACTTATTTAATTATCATTAAATTCAACTATATTAGAGAACGCCATTTGTATTATATGAGCACACGTGTAGTATATGAGCTCAGAAATACTAGAAGAAAAGAAACAAGAGGCTTGTTCTGGTGTTAGATGCGTAAATGTGTACGTAACAGCAAAGGGTCGAACATTAGATCCCAACGATCATGTGAAGAGAGAGATAGAATAATTGATATGATGGAGAAAAAGAATAGAGAGAGAAAGGCAGAGCCAAGACAAGGACGTACTGTGTGATAAATCAACCATGCTCGAAGACAGCCCACAATAAATAAAGGCTTTAAATAAAACTGATAAATATGCATGTATGACAGAGCGATAGGAAAACCAAGAAAGGCTTTAGAAAAATAAATGGAGACTCCAATGGTATCATATCATATTTTATTAAAATTGCACTCTAAAGCCGCTATGATTGCTTGCCCCCACACTGTTTAATTTTTATTCGTATATATCTCTGTCGTTTCCCCTCCAAAATTGATACCCCGCCCCCGGCCCCCTTTACTCTTCCCTTCATTGCTTCATCATCACATTTCTACTTACATAACTTCTCCTCTTCTACATTCGTGTAACCTCTTGATATGAGATAACATGGTTACGTGCCACACGCACCCACTCCTTTTCATCTTATTTCTCTCCTTCGTTATTGCTAATTCTGCCGAGGCCGAGGGCGGGGTAAAATTTCAGCTGATTCGCCGCCGCGATCTGCTTCCCAGAGGGGTGGAGCGGCTGCGGCAGTTAGTCCGCAGCGACACGGCTCGCGTGCGCGGGATATCAAGGAGAGTTAACGTTAGGCGCCAAATCCGAGAGAATGTGTACGAGCCGGCCTGCAACAATGGGAGCCGCGGCAAGGACCAGCATGCTTCCGGAGAGCTGCCGATGCATTCCGGCGCGGACAACGGCGTGGGGCAGTACCTGGTGAAGTTGAGAGTGGGATCGCCGTCGCAGAAACTGGTGCTGATCGCCGATACGGGGAGCGACCTGACTTGGAGCAATTGCAGGTACAAGTGCCCCGGCGGCAGATGCGCCAGACAACGCCGCCGCGTCTTCCGCGCCGATCTCTCCTCCTCCTTCAGGACTGTGCCCTGCTCTTCCACCATCTGCAAGACTGATCTTGCTAATCTCTTCTCCCTTTCCAGCTGCCCTTCCCCACTCGACCCCTGCTCCTATGATTACAGGTATGGTATCTCTCTCTCTCTCATAAATGTTGGATTTTCTTCGGATACTGAGTAATGTGCAAGTTTTCCAACCCCAATTCATCACGGATGCATACATGTGACTGCAAAAGTAGAGAGGCCCATGGTTTTTACTGTCTTTATCAATTTATGATTAGCTAATTAAGTATTGGTCAAATATGTGAGAGATTGAGTTAATCATCTGACTAAACGCAGTGTTAATTAGTATGAAATCAAAATTAAGAGCTTTAGTAATTAATGACATGGATATTATGATAATGATGATGTTTCTTTTTTCTTTATCTGAATTGACAGCAAGCAGCACCCATCTTAGATTTCCTCTCAGATTCAGCAATGTCTGTCCATCCAATGTTTGTTAGGTCACTCCTTCTGACAAGAGCACCACGTGGTTAATTAAACAAAGCCATCACAAAATTTTATTTATTCTTCTACTACTGTTACATTTCTTTTAATCATGGAATCGGAAATTTCATTTATTCCACTTCACTAAATAATAAGGTAAATGAGCCTAGGTTTCAACGTTTTTCCCCTATTAAGACTAAGAGCTATATGCAACAAAAAAAGTGGACCTTTACAATTAAATATCCGTCCCCATAAATGCTTACTAGTACAATTTTGTGTGAGCAAGCCTGCAAATTCTTGCCGGTGTAGTCATTACAGCTCTTACCTAAATCCAACATCGCAATAATGGCAAAAACGCCAAGTAGATTTGTGGTGTTTAATTGAATATTGGCAACGCGATTAGGTACTCGGATGGGTCAGCCACGGTGGGCGTATTCGGCAACGAGAGCGTCACATTGAGGCTGAGCAACGGCCGGAAGGCGAGGCTCCACGACGTGCTCGTTGGGTGCAGCGAGTCCGCCCGCGGCCAGAGCTTCGTGGCCGCGGACGGCGTCATGGGATTGGGATACAGCAACTACTCGGTTGCGGTGAAGGCGGCGGAGAGATTCGGGGGCAAGTTCTCCTACTGCCTGGTGGATCACTTGAGCCCCAAGAATGTGTCCAGTTATCTCATCTTCGGCTCCCACAAAGACGTCAACATCTCCGTGGTCAGAATGCGGTACACGCAGCTGGTGCTGGGCGTCATCAATCCCTTCTACGCCGTCAACGTCAAAGGCATCTCCGTCGGGGGCGTCATGCTCGACATTCCCGCCGAGGTTTGGGATTTGAAGGGTGTCGGCGGCGCCATCGTTGATTCCGGCACCAGCCTCACGGTGCTCACGCGGCCGGCTTATAAGCCCCTCATGGCCGCGCTGCAGCGCTCGCTGCTCGATTTCAAGCAGCTGCATTTGGATATCGGGCCGCTTGACTACTGCTTCAACTCCACCGGGTTTGATGCGGCGACGGTGCCGAGGTTGGGACTGCATTTCGTGGATGGGGCGAGGTTCGAGCCGCCGGTGAAGAGCTACGTGATTGATGCTGCTCCGGGGGTGAAATGTCTGGGATTTGCGGAGGGGGCGTGGCCGGGAGCGTCTGTTGTTGGGAATATTTTGCAGCAGAATCATTTCTGGGAGTTTGATATTGGGAAGAGTAGATTGGGTTTCGCTACCTCCTCCTGTGTTTAGACTTTTGGCCTCATTTGTGTTCATGTTCGTGTTGATAAAGCACTAATCATTCTGCATTGTAAGTCACATCCCCTTTCTCATTCAAATTTGTATACATACATTCAAGGAAATCATAATTGTTTGAGGATTTCGTGTAGTTTTTGGGATTTTTTGCTCAAATCAGTGACGGAATTAGGAGTGGTTTCTCGTCCTTTCTGGTCCCATTTTCGAATCAGAATTAATTACCTTAATTAGTTCCAATTAGTATTGATCTAACAACTCATGATGACAATAATGAAACTAGTTTGATGCCGACACAAAATCTGAGTATGGTAATATTTAGGAACACTATTAAGACAACATATATAATTGCATCTACTATTGGAAACACGAATGACAAAGCATAGTTTAGAGCTTAGATATGTTGATATGATGCATTGCCATAACACGAGCATGCTACCCTTCTCAACCACAATTTAAATAAAATCTTTTCAAATAGTACTTACGCTGTATAATGTAAATGGAAATTTCTCAGCGTGTGAGTGGGTCCTAATGCTTCCCTTTCGCTGATTTTTTTTTTTTTTTTTTTAAATCTGGATCTCTTATAAGTTTAATGTATTATTCCAAAATACTGATGGACTGATGGGCTCGGAACATACTGCCGAAAATTTATAGTGTTATTAATTATGATGATGTGATGAATTAATCAATTAGGATATGAATGATTATATGATCAGGTAAGACTTGGGAGTTTCGCTGTTCGAAAATCACGCCACATTTTCCGCTATCAGATTGCTACCTAATACGCCATTTTAAATATCGGTGCGAATTTTGACGTTTACTTTGTTGCAAATGATGAAATAATGTGTTATTGTACTCTTCGTTTTCTTGCCATTGGAAATAATTGTTCAATTTATATTTGAATTAATGATGAAATAGAAGTATTATTGTAATCTTCGTTTTTCTGTGATTGGAAATAATTGTACAATTTATATTTTGATTTATGATATCATATCTTTTACCCTCTTTCAAAGTTTAGTTCTTCTTTAAAAAAAAAAAAATACTCAGTGTGATTGAAAATTATACAAACTACTCATTTTGAGCTTGAAAGTATAAAATTGTGCTTACTAAATAGATTTTGAAATTTTATATCATTGGTCTATTTCATTTGAATCGCGAATTTTGCTTGGTATATTCGATCAATGCAAGTCGAACGTTAGTGATAAATTTACTAATACTTTAATATGTTCGATCACTGCGAGTTGAACCTTGAAACATTAGTGGTTAAACATTTATAGAATTTACACATCTTTAAATTTGTAGAATTGTGTGATATTTCATCATCATGACTAAATTAAACTGATAATCAATTTAATAGATTTATTATGTAGATTTAATTGACATAATTACATTTCATATGATCAGTCTTTTATTTAAATTAAAATTAATTAAATTGTGTAGATGTTAGTCGCCGTAATATATCACTAGGATTTTAGTGACAAATATTTAAATTAAAATTAATTTTAAATATTACATCAATTATGAGCTTGAATTATTTTTATTTATATAATTGCATGAAGTATGGAGAAGAACATAAATGATAAATTACGAACAACAAATTAAACATCACCGTCAATGTAATCCTTAATTTGCAGATTCAAAGAGAAAATCTGAATTCATTTCTAAAATAGCTTTAGCACCCAATGAAGGCTGGATTGTATTTGTATGTTTAAATAGAGATCAAACATCAAAGATAAGATGAACTTGTTTTACAGTTTGACTCTTCCAAACTCTTTAATATCCTCGGGAATCAGATTGGGCTTCCCATAATTTGTTATATGAGCCCATGAAGCCTGGGCTTTGGGGACTTTTCCTGCTGGAGTTGTTGAGCTATCATCGGCCCATCAGAATTACTCACGCCAGAAGCAGAAGAGAATCAAGTATTCTTCTCCAACATTACATCATCTTCCGTAGCCTTTTCAAAAGCAGCAATGTCGCATCTAAAAATTCATGCGCCTTCCAGAATTTTCAAGAACGTGCTCGATTTCCAAATCTATTACGCACCAAAACACCTAATTATAAATACCTAAAATGTTAATTAGCTTCGCCTTAGACTGAAACACTAATCAGCATAACAAGTAATCAAGCAACAAATAATGTCAGGTTTCGTGGTGCGATCCGATGTCGGGGTGGGGCCGGCTATGGACTGGAAGGAGACTCCTGAAGCCCACATCTTCAAGTTCGACCTTCCGGGCCTCACCAAGGAGGACGTGAAGCTCCAAGTTCACGACGACAGAGTGTTGCACGTCAGCGCTGTTGCCGGTCCAGGCGAAGAAGATGGTGCCCAAAACAAATGGCACTGTAGAGAGCGCGTTGATGGCCGGAATTTTGTCCGGGAATTTAGGTTGCCGGAAAATGCTATTGTGGATGAGATAAAAGCATCGATGAGCGACGGGGTGTTGGTGGTGAGGGTGGCTAAGGATCTGAGCAAGAAGAAGAGGAGACATTCAAATAAGTATGCTGTTGAGATTGGTGGTGGTGAAGGTGAAGGAGATGATTCCGTTGCTGCCAAAGGGCTCTCACGGTTTGTCTGTTGCAGAGCTTGACTAATTCCTATCTTTTCGTTCTTCATTTGTGTGTGGCTTTTTTCTATTGTAAATGGGTCGACTCATTTATTACGAGTCTCAAACTGTTTAATTTGGATGTCTTTGTACATAGTATTAAGGTTCCGGGGTGTTTTCTTCCCCCTTTTCTTTTTGAGCGAAGTTTTGCAAGGTTTGATATTTTAGGTACTGATCAGATTGAGATGAGAATATCGTGTGCATAGCATATTATTGTACGTAATTGAAACTTGAGCCTAGCTATCAACTTATTATGATCTCATGTCCAATTAGTAGTACGCTCTTTTTTTAGAAGGAAAAATATGATATCTATTTTTCTTTTTTTCATCACTAAAAGCGAACAAAATGGAAAACTGTGCATATTTTTATAGCATTTTTTTTAAGAGCAAATAAAGGTTAGGTGTTAGTGTTATAATGAAATCAACAAGTAAGCAATAAATTCGTAATCTGAAAATTAAAATATTGTATTCAGGAGCAACCGATGAAATTGCTTTAACGGTAACGCCCGCGTTACCACGTAACCCGTGGATCAATCTAAATGTAATTGACTGATTAGCTGACTAGCAACTTTAATACAAAGATTTCAAAGTTAGTGAATTATCCTGTATATCAGACCGTGGACATGAGACTGTTCTCTGAACCACATATAACTAATTGTGTTCTTACTTTCTGCATTTTACATTGGTATTGCTTTATTTGCTTAACTGTTTTGCAAACTGACCTCTAGCATCACAATCAACACAGGCATTGTAAACTGAACATGTGCAGACTGATTAGATTCAGTCAAGTCACTGATCATAAACTGAAGTTTGATTAAGTCGAAAAGATAACTTAAAAGGATTTTCTAAAAGCGAGTCAACCAACCACCACATGCATTATGCACATCAGTTATTAGTCCAACTGATCAACATACGAGCAGTCAGTAGGATTGCTAACTAAACTTTATGTTAACTAAACTTTATGTTAGAACAATTTATGTATCGATCAACCTAATTTCAATTAGCTGATCTGAATCATCTCCGTCGACTCATTAGTAGTTGAACCTGTTCAGAACATAATTATCTCTGTAAAAAAAAAAGAGAAATAGAAACTGGTGTATCCCCCTTCTCATACGCCAGTACATACTCGCTCGAGACCAACAATTAGTATTAAAATAAGAGGTTCTTTTGACCTCTGCATCAGGTCAACCTGAAGCGATCATTAAAAATATTTTCATATTCATATCATTCTTAGTGCATACCTATCATGACCATTATGCATGTTCTCTTCCTATGTTACAGTGGAAAACTATAAGCTATGAAAACTTAAGATAAAGAGACATCTACTAGCTCAACATAGGAGGATGTGAGAAGTTCTTACTATAGGTCTCATTGTCTTCCAATTCAACGTACTCAGAATCGAAGGTCTAGTTTGAGACAACCAAGTAGTCTATGAGCCAAATAATCCAGCTGATTACACTGCTGAAGAAAAAAAAGTTGGTGAACTTAAACAACGTCGCCATGGAAGGCACTCTCAGTGATGCCCGCGCTGTCAAAACCTCATGGTGTGAAACTGGCACATAGTTATATGATACTCTCGAATCGATAAACGTCGGTTCAAAAGATATCAAAGAAGAAAAGCTCACCAAGTCACCATAGCCTCTCAGAAGCTCAATGACTTCACAATGCTAAAATGAGAAAACCTCGAATTTATGGAAATGAGGTTCAGACTTATCATCAGAGAAATTTCAGCTCTCCAAAAGAACTACTGGATAAAATAAGAATGGGGAACCATTTTCAGTCATTCAACCATTAAGATCTATAATGAATGCAACATCTTGATGGATGAATGCAACACTTGGGTTCAAATCTGGAAGGGGGCGAAAAAATTTATTTTTCTTGAGTATAAAATTTAACATTAGATGCATTAACTTTTTCAGCAAATGCATTAATTATATATAATGATTTTCACGTTCTGAGGGAAAATGTGGTTCTCACTAAAATCACAGCCTAATTACTTGCGATCTTTGCATGAAGTATTCATTTAAACTTTAATTTAACACACTAACTAGAATAGGGTGTTACAAAAGCAATATTCACGGTGAGCTAAATATTCCACAATCACGGAACGATAAGTTAAGGTCTTGTTTGCTTGAGAATATGGGATAAGGTTTGATATATTTCATTAGGATGTGTTATATTGTATAAAGTATTAATATTATATTTAATTAAATGTATTAAATTATCTGCTTTATAAATTAGTTATGGTAGCAGAGTAAAATTTTGTCCATCTCCCAAATAACTTCCTAACTGTTTTTTTTGTTCGTCCCTAAAAGAACTTATCTTTCTATTTTTGGACTATACCCTGCCACTAGTAATAACTTATTTATTCTTATTTATCACCTTTTCAAAACTCTCAATACCCTATTTATTCTTAATTTTCACATTTTTATCTTAAAACTTGTGCCCCTCCCACCTAGGAAATTATTTGGGGGATGAAGGGAGTATATTAATTTATGGTAGGAGGGTGAAATTGAGATAGTTTAATCTATTACTTTCGCCTCCGTCCACAAAAAAATTAACACATTGTGAATAATACGAATTTTAATAAAATGATTGATAGTAGAGTAAAGGCCTCACTAAAAATATAATTTTAAATTAATTAATATATATATAAATTATGGTTATAAAGTGGAGTAAATGTCATATCAATAATAAAATTATGTGGACCCTACTATTATAAATGGAAAGTGACGATATTTTTGTGGATCGACCAAAAAGAAAATTACGACAAAAAGTAATGTTTAATAAATGATACAATTCAGATTTGTATTATGTATCTAACTTATAAGTTGGTAATACATATTGTGCCCTTTATTAAATACCTCATATTTTAACATAAATATGGTATCAAAATGTTATATACAATTGTGGAGGGAAATCTTATTATAGTCATCTTTCATAAAAACATAAGTTTTATAGCTCTAGTTTATAATAGATAAGTTATATAGCCATTTTAAGTTTAAAAGATTATAACACCATTTGACTTTTTTGTACTCGATGGTGTACACGATGGTGCCATCATGTACACCATCAAGTACTTCGATTACTCGATGGTGTTATAGAAAATCTTCAGTTTTTTCATTGCTCGATTGTGTACTCGATGACACCACCGTGTACACCATCGAGTACTCGATAGTATACTCGATGGTGCCATCGAGTACACCATCTAGTACAAAAAAGTCAAAGAATGTTATAGTCTTTTAAGTCTAAAATGACTATATAACTTATCTATTATAAATTAAGGCTATAAAACTTATATTTTTATGAAAGATGGCTATATGTGCTCATTCCCACCAATTGAATATATGATTTCATCTAGCATAAGCCATACACGCGTCGTGACATAAGTCAACGAAAAATGTGACCTTATATGTAGAGAACAAATGTCAACACTCAACAGTAGATAAATTATCACTTTAACCATCTTGATTAGGAATCAAAGTTCTGATAAAATTAAAAAATCTTTGTTATCTCTGGAGAATTCGAAAAGTAATTTTATGTTTAATGAAAATTTAAGTTTTAATGTAACATAATTCAACCAGCTATTTCATGGTTTTCCTTAGCTCCAAAACAGTTATACGATCTATTCAAAGTCTGAGATCTGTCTGATAATGATTAATTTATTTAGGAGATGGACAGTTAGTTTTTCCACCAGAATCAAGGATTTGTAGCTAACTCACTGATTTAATTCAATATCCATGATTGAATATGCTGGCGTTCTCAGATGCAACTCAAACTATATATATTTAAATAGAGCATTATCACATCTTTGGACTGATTAAACTAAATTTGGAACATGGGAGCGTCTCATTATCTCATCTAGTGCTGCTCACGTTTTCTTCTCGGCCGATTCATATAAATATTAAAGACAAATGAAGAAACTGATCGATATCCAGAATAATGAGGTGGCTTTTTGCAGCTATATTTTTGGTTATCAGCATTCACCATGTCTCTCCTACGGTGGTGAGAGGCGGCGCTGTGCTTCCCGCCGCTGCTTTTCTGTCACCAGCTTATTATCACAAATCATGTCCGAATCTTGAATCCATAATCGATCAAAAAATGAGGGCTTGGCTTAAAAGAGATTACACTATGGCTGCTAGCATCATTCGCCTCCACTTCCACGACTGCGCCGTCAGGGTATTCCCATTTACTTTCTTCGCTATTTACAAATTCAATGCAACCAACATATATGCATGCATTACAAATTATATTCTGATATACAGCACTATAAAAATAAAACCATATCACACGTTAATTTGCTGCAAATTGTCCGTATTGGATTATGTTATTAATAGATCAATCTATACATTCAAGAAAATGGATATACTTAATTTATATTTTAAAAATTATATTCCCTAATAATGAATTATTAACTAATAAAAAGTAAAATTTAATAATATAAATAATTATATGGCCTAATTTGATGAAATAAATCCCTGTTAATAATCACAAAATTAAATTGAAATTGGAGAATGGAAGATAAAAGAATCAAAAAAATGAAATGCCATGTGTCGATTTTGCTACAATTTAAAAGTGATGTTATTAGTGCAAAAAATTATAGAAGGCGTCGAAAACTGAAATTTGGTTAAATTAAGTTGGTGAAATTTTTAGCAATTACCCCTACAAAAATATATGTGTCGGCAGAATTGTTATAAATATTGAAACACATATCTGTTGTCAGGGTTGCGACGCTTCGGTGCTGCTAAACCACCCCGGCAGCGAGAGAGCCGCCGAGGCGAGCAAAACCCTGCGGGGCTTCAGCCTCATCGACGAGATCAAGGCCGAGGTCGAGAAACAATGCCCCAAAACCGTCTCCTGCGCCGACATCCTGACTGCCGCCGCCCGCGACGCCACCGTCCTGGCCGGCGGGCCCTTCTGGGAGGTCCCATTCGGGCGGAGGGACGGGCGCATCTCCCTGGCCAGAGAAGCCAACTCCGTTCCGCAAGGCCACGAGAACATCACCCAACTACTGGGCCTCTTCGACAAACTGGGGCTCACCTTCGTGGACCTTGTGGTGCTGTCGGGGTCCCACACCATCGGGAGATGCAGCTGCCACGCCATCAAGCAGCGCCTCTACAACTTCACCGGCAGCGGCATGGCCGACCCCTCCATGAACGCCAACTACGTCAATGTTTTGAAGAAGCAGTGCCGCTCCGACGGCAGCTACGTGAATCTGGACTTCTGGACTCCTCGGAAGTTCGACACGGCTTATTACCGGAATCTGGAGAAGAAGATGGGGTTGCTGTCGACGGATCAGCTGCTGCACTCGGACATGAGAACGGGCAGCGTGGCGAGCTTGATGGGGTCGCAGCCGGAGCTCTTTACGACGCAGTTTGCGGCGTCGATGGTGAAGTTAGGGAATGCTAATGTGCTGACGCGGAAGGAGGGTGAAGTCAGATTCAAATGTAGCTCTCTCAATTCTTATTGAATTAATATTCCTGCTTCTAATAAGTTATGAGTTTATACCAATATTTCGGGTTTTTCTTTTTCTTTCTTATCTTTTTGGTGACTGCTTGCTGTATATTTGTTTTGCTGATTTTTTTTCTATGATTTGTTTTATTCGTATCTCTAGTGTTGCAACTTCTTTTATCGGATGATTGCTGAGAAAAAGTTACAATTATTCAAATTTTACTTCTTCTTTTTTTCTTTGAATTGAAGAAAGGGAGACTTTTAGCATTGAACCTTACATGGATATAATGTCCCCAAATTGTAGTAATAGATATTTAAACTTTTCTAGAATACATTTTGCATAATTTGTCAAAATGATGGATGAGAAGTTAACTCTTTTGCTTAATTTATTATTCATACGCCAATTATGATGATCGCCTTAACTCGTACGTGCTCGTATTTGCGTTTCGAAATTTTGGAATTGTAAATTTAGTTATTAAATTATAGAAATTGCATTTCAAGAAAAATCTTGATTTTAATTCTAATTTATTCAAATTGATTACTTCAAAGATTTGAGGGTACCTTTCCAATCACCATATGCACTTTCCGAAACATATATTTTTGTTAAGGAGAAATTTTGTACGTGACAATCTTACAAGTAGGGGTGTCGATCGGTTCGAGTTCGGTTACTCGTACCCGAATTTTCGATTACTCGAACCCAAAATTGCCAAATTTCAATAATCGTTCCCGAACCGTTTTAGGTGTTCGGTTATCCAATAACCGTTTCGGTTAACCGATTGGATTATTTGGGTATCCGAAATACCCATTAAAAAATAAAATTCAAAGCTCATAAGTAAATCCAAAGCAAAACAAATCGGGTAGAAAATTCAAAGAAATCCAGCTCATAAGTAAATTCAAAGCAAAACAAATCCAAAACAATTCAAAGCAATTAGTTCGAATCTAATTTCACGCTACATCACGCTAGAAAATGAATGCCACCCCTATGAATCTAATTTCATATGCATCTAAAATTTCAAAGAAATTCCAAAAAAAATGAATCTAATTTCAGATGCAGCTAAAATTGGAATAGGATTAATTTGAAACCCTTCAACAAACCATACTTGCCGGACTGCCGGTTGCCGGAGCTCGGCGGCGTGGCGGAAGGGCCTGCACTGGAGGCTGGAGCGGCCTGGACTGGACTCGCGCTTAGGGCAGGTCGCGCTTAGGGAAGGAGCCGACGGAGGGTGGTGGACGACGTTGGACGTTGAAGAGGGTGAAGGAGGCGGACAAAGCGACGGCCGACGGGATTCAGGGAGCTGGGAGTAGGCGGGCTGAAGAGGAGCTTGGGGTTCTGGCCTCTGGTTCATTTCTAATTTCTAAAGTTCTAATTTTAATTTACAAATATATTATATATAATACATATATTAAATAATTAATAAAATAATTTTCGGGTATTCGGTTAACCCGAATCGGTTATCGGGTTAACCGATACCCGAAAATTTTAAAAAATCACTAACCGAAATCGACCCGATAACCGAAAATTTCGGTTATCGGGTATCCAAACCCGAGAATTTCGGTTCGGTTATTGGATTATCCAAAACCCGTTATCCATTTAGACAGCCCTACTTACAAGTAGTGAAATATATACTCCCTCCGTTTTTTTTAAGTATCCTATTAAGATAAATTTATTGTTCTTTTTTAAGTGTCCTATTTCAAAATTTCAGAATAAAAAAATGACAAAGTTCCTACTTTACCTTTTTTTAAGTGTCTTATTTCAAAATTTGAGAATAAATTTATTACACTTTGAAAATAATAAATATGGGCACAAAGGTAATACTCCAACTTCCTTGATATATGTACTTTTTTTTCCATGGGACACTTGAAAAAAATAGAGGGAGTACTATAGGAATGAGATTATACGATACTCGAGTCTTAGATAGTACTCTCTTCATTCTAATTCAATAAGGCACATGGTTTGGATACGAATATTAAGAAATGAATAGTTTATAATAAAATATGCGGAAAAATAACTTTTTTAGGGTAATATTTATTTAAAAAAAAACCAGAAGAGAGAATGAAGATATTCTTTTTTAAGTAAAAAGAGAAATAATTATTTGTGGGCACCAATAATATTTGGTGTAAATAATCAGTTGAGCGAGTGTGTTATGTATTGATTTTTCATTTGAGGAAATGGACTACTGAATTGCGACATCCAAATAAGAAAATGTGGCCTATTGAATTGCGACAGATGGAGTATGTAGTAATGAATTTAGACCATACATTTTATTTACGTAGACACATAAACATGCGAGACATGGCATAGGCCTTTAAGCACAAAAAACGCAAAGGGATATTATTGTCCTTTAAAAGTTTGGTAGTTTGGAGTTTTTCGCATTTTTTTAATTTTTTTTAACGTACATGATATTTAACGTAAATATGCATAATGTTGAATACCACCACCTGATGCGGTTTGCCCTTGGACGCGGGGTTATGTGACTAAAAAAGCATATTATTGTTAAATGTAAATATGCATATGCTTAAACATAAATATGCATACATTGCAATTAATACAAATATACTACATTAAATTGATACGTATGAATAGACATTTCGCCTGGGTTCAAATTCTGGAAATGACAAGATTTTCACCATATTAAATTAATATGTCTATTCATGTGTTATATAAATTTATTCATAAAATTTCTTGATTTATTGTCATTCTTCATTCTCTTAATATATAGCATTCTTCATGAAACCACACCTTATAGTAATCAATTTATGATGAAAACTTAGATGTTTGAAGTTTCAAATTATTTTATCTATCCCATCTTTTCTTTATAACTAGAAATCTATTCTCTATCTTATTTAACCTATTTTCTTCTTTTAGTATTATTTTTTCTTTCGATAATTTTAATTAATGTTCTTTATTTCCTTTTGGTTTATTTCTTTCATTTATTTGCATAAATTATTAAAAATCTTGTGCAATAAAATTTATTATACATATTAAAATTTTGCATCCTCGATTATTAATGTAATGTTTTGGTATCTAATTAAGTAGGTTGGATCTTATAATTAATACTCCCTCCGTCCCAGCTTTTTGTATCCACTTAAAAGTGGATACAAAAAGCTGGGACGGAGGGAGTATATTCTTTTGAGTCAGTTTTGGATTATTTATCTTTACATTTGTATTAGTGTATAGAGTATAATTATTTTATTATTCAAAGTTTATAATAACATTATATATGTGTGTGTGTATAATTGAAAAAAAATTAATGATTGAATTCTGACTTATTGCAAATAAATTCGATCACGACCCATTTGAAAGATCTTACCATCTTGCACAAAATTATTTCGAACTTAAATTATTCTGTATTTTATTGTTATTGTTATTGAAAAGTAGTTGGAAACACTACCGTAACATGAATTAATTTAAAATATCCGTAGAAAATAATAAATAAATTGGCAACGCGAAGTTTGCATTTATAATAAGACGACAACTAGATGTGAAGTTGCAATTTTTCGATGGTCCAAAACTAAAATGATGTGCGTGCAACTCAGATAACCCTTAACAGTAACACAAAACGGATTGTGGGTTGAACGTATCAACGTAAGGCTGTTCCTTAAATAAATCAAAGGCTGCTTTTGTGAAGTAAACTTAATTGGGCACTTATCATAAATTCATCATATATATAAGGTGTAAAAAAAATTAGAGTAGAAAATAATACGAAAAGGAGTAATAACGTAGCATAGAAAAATGGAGCAATAATAGTAAATGAAATGGCCCCTACGCGTGCGCGTGCCGACACTGTGCAAATTGCAATCCTCTTCTCAACTCTCTCTCTCTCTCTCCAATCAACTGTATGTGGAAAAGACTTTCTCATCCTTCCTTATTTAAAATTGGAGTATATACTCTCACCATCTTGATCCAATCAAGCTTTTTTCAACCTTAACCATGGCGAAGAAGGCTGTTCTGATCGGCTGCAACTACCCTGGGACCAAGGCGGAGCTCAAGGGATGCATCAACGACGTGCGGCGGATGCACGATTGCCTCATCGACCGTTACGGCTTCTCGGAGGATGACATCACCGTCCTCATCGACACCGACGATTCCTACAAGCAGCCCACTGGCCACAACATACGCGCCGCGCTCTCCGATCTCGTCGATTCCGCCCGCCCCGGTGACTTCCTCTTCGTCCACTACAGTGGCCACGGCACCCGCCTTCCCGCCGAGACCGGCGAGGAAGACGACACCGGCTACGATGAGTGCATTGTCCCCACCGACATGAACCTTATAACCGGTGTTGTTCATTTTCTCTAGATCCACCATTTTTATTTTTACTTTTTCGGTCATATGAATCTGGTGGATGCTGGAATGATTGATTAATTTGTGTGATCAGATGATGATTTCAGAGATTTGGTTGACAAAGTGCCGAGCGGGTGCCAGATCACGATCGTGTCGGATTCGTGTCACAGCGGAGGACTGATTGATGAGGCCAAGGAGCAGATTGGAGAGAGCCATAGAAAGAGCGGGGAAGAAGAAGAGGAGGAGGAGAAGGACTCCGGAGGATTCAGGAACTTCCTGCGCAGGAGCGTCGGAGATGCAATTGAGTCGCGATTCGGCCGACGCAAAGACGACCAAGAAGAAGCAATTGAAGAAAGTGAAGAAAGTGAAGGCATAAAAAACAAATCTCTACCGCTCTCAACTCTCATAGAGTTGCTCAAGCAAAAAACTGGCAAGGAAGATATCGATGTGGGCAAGCTGCGGCCCACCCTCTTCGACGTCTTCGGAGAAGATGCCAGCCCCAAGGTCAAGAAGTTCATGAATTTCATATTTGGCAAAATAAAAGGTGAAGGGGGGGCAGGGGATGGTGGGGGGTTTTTGGGAATGGTTGGAGGCCTAGCTCAGCAGTTTATGCAGCAAAAGCTCCAAGAAAACGACGAGAGCTACGCGGAACCTGCATTGGCAACCCATGTTGGAAGCAAGGAGGAAGCCTATGCCGGAGCAGGCAAGAAAGGGCTAGCGGATACCGGCATTCTCATCAGCGGCTGCCAGACCGATCAAACATCAGCGGACGCCACCCCTGCAGGCGACGCCAGTAAAGCTTATGGCGCTCTGAGTAACGCCATTCAGACTATTCTTGCTGAATCCGATGGCAGAGTGAGTAACCAAGAGCTGGTGACCAAGGCAAGGCAGCTTTTGCAGAAACAGGGCTACACCCAGCGTCCCGGATTATACTGCAGCGATCACCACGTTGATGCTCCTTTTGTTTGCTGATGATGGCACATGTTGGCGGCTGAATAATCCATTATTGTGATATTTTCAGAGTGACTATGTAAGTGTGCTTGTGTTGTTTTTGCTGCTTGTTTTGTGAGTTTGAATGGCCGAATAAGCTGTCAACACGATTGCAGTATTGTGATTGAACTTGTTAGAGGAGCAAAAGGAATTTGTATTTAAGATGAGTTTGTGAAAGTTACAATCTTCATATGTTTGCCTATATTACATGAATGCTATAATAGTAATATACAAAAAACAGATATCCAATGGGGCCTAAAAATTGGAATATGAACAAATGGGCACCAAAAATGTGGGCGTTGCTGGCTTCGCCAAAGCACGTTAGAAGTCATCCTAATTCTGCCGCATCTTGGCAGCACAAACCCAAAAGGTCTAGGAGACCGTTCCTCCCAAAAAAGTGGCAAAACAAGTTTGAGCCCTCCCAACTCTCACTCCTCGTCAATTTCATGAACCCATGCCAGTTCTGCCAAAATATCAATTTTATTTTATAAATATTACTCTATTCTCCAAAACCTAGAAGGCCACAACCACATATAGAGAGAGAGAGAGAAACCTTGCAAAACTGTTGGAACAGCAGCATTTGGGATGAGCAATCCAACAATTCGTTGATTGTCAGAAGTGGTCTCTATACGCACAACCCGGATTCTTTTATGGCTTTGACGAGCCTGTAAAAATGAATCGATGTGTCAATTAAATAGATAGCTAATTTAACAGAACATTTCCAAAGCAGCAGGCATAAATGATCAAAAAAATTAACTTTGGTCTGTAGGGATCACAGATGTCGAGGACCTATGTAAACTAGGATTCTGTGTCTAGAGGGCGTAAAGAATCACCACAAGGAAACATGTCTTTACTTACAATTATTTCAATCATTTCATATGTTGCTAGATTATATTATTAACCTATGCATGTATACCATGAATCATACATTAAATAAAGCAAAAAATCAACAAACCTGCTTGGATAGTGCTTTCTCAACAGTGCCCCAAACAGGAAGAATGAGGCCACCCAAAACGTTCACTTCCTGTAACCTTCTGCCTGTAGTGCAGAAGCTGCCCAGTTTACAGTTGGGACCGTGCATGCACTGCATGTGAAACCTCAATAAGGTGTTGCAACTTAAATGTAAAAATACAACATCATAACAGATATCATAAAGCCATAAAAAAATTGTAAATGAAGCCTTGCTCTTTTGTGTTAAAACATTTTTGTATAACAGCTTTTGTTTGCAAATACTGCCAGAATATTTGGGTTGGGGGAGGAATATAAAATAAATATGAGATGTGGAGTGGAGTGGTTTAATAGCAATGATAAACTTACTAAGATAAATTACAGCAGCAATCATCAATGTTATGCTCAGACATATCAGAAGTCCATAGAGAACACAATCAATATAAATGCACTATGTTAAGACACCTATATTTTATTTCTCTGATCTCTATGTATAACTAGGCCAGAACATCCTCAGTTCGCATCTCATCATTCTTTGCTACACAACTGTTTTGACTGAATGCCTCCATATCTTCTAGTTTGCATTATGTTTCCTTTAATTTAAGAGCAGCATAATGAAAAGCTCAAGTACAACAGTTTCCATAGGTGAGAATCACAAAAGGAATTGGTGGTTTTGAATGCCATGTCATTCACGTGCTGTACATAGGATGAAATTATTAACACAAGAACTACCAGACTCCTAAATGCTGCTTTCATATGGATGGAAACCTTCCTATTGTGCAATTTAAACAACTCATAAGATGACAGGAGCTTGGAACCCCTGGAAGTTCCATTTATCTCACCTACTCTTATTTTCTACCGGCAATAGATCCCATTTAGGTCGCATCAAACGTAGTTTCATTCTAGAAAGAATATGCACTCTGTATTTCTAAATGAAGACTTCCTTAGTTTTATTTGTATATAACCATGCTGTAATAGACGAGCACATGCCTCAACCATAAAAGAAAAGGTTAAGACATCAAAGCTTTTCACATTTTATTAAGTTCATACCAAAGTCATTGTGGATAGTTATCATACACTTCGGGAGCTTTTACTTTGAGTGATAGGATAGATTGATAAAAATAATCCAAGCTAATCTACCATTTACTTTTAAGGATTGATTAATTTTGCACTTGTTTGACCATCTTATCCTACAAATACTCAATCCTATATTTAATCAATCAATCCTATCACTCAAAGTAAACGCCCCCTTAAGGAAACTTAGTTCAATAACTTATACGTGATCATAGTTACCTGCTTGGATGAAACTTCATATTCACCTTTCCAGCCACTACGAGCTTTCTCAAGAGCTGAAAGTTTTCTATATTTTTCTTTTAGTTCTGCTAGAGTCATCTCCCTGGATATTGTAAGTGATATCAGAAGCCTATCGGAGAAACTAATAAGAAAATCATGTGAAATTCTGGATCGGAATGTCTATGCACCTGATAGACTCCCCAAGGTTTGGCCGGAAAATTTTGTAGGCTCCAGAATCAGAGCTGAAATGAGGATAATAAAATTTAGACATACAACTGGAAAATCTACGAATACTTATAGGTTTATTCCATATATTAGCAAAATTACACCAGAGCAAAATAAAATAGTAAGGATGGCACACAAAAAAAAAGATAAAAAAGTTCAGGAACTGGAAAAAAGTTGGAATAAGAAATATAATGTCGTCCGTATATGAAAACACATTTCTGCTACTTGCAGGATCCTAAAAGTGGACATTCTTTCTCCACATTATGCATATACTTATATTTACAATGATGCATTTAATCAGATTAGCTAGCTACTAACAAGCAAAAACAATACTTTGATATCTATAAACAATGTTGAAAAAGCTAACCGTGCCTCCACAATCTAGCACAGTAACCATTATTGACATGCCACTATAGTTACAATACACTGATAAAATAAAATGTTTAAACTTCAGATCTCCCTTAAGAAAAATAACCTTCAGTTAGACCATCCGTTTTAATCAGAGACGGGCAGAAAGGCTCGCCCAATTACCAACATCCATTGAAAATGGATTGCGATAGACCCACATGAACCACCCAAAACCCTAGGAAACCATAAAACCTGCCAGACAACCTAGTTCTGAGCTTAGTACCTATTCCTTTTTACTTTTTCACTTGGATAAGATAGATAATTGAGGCTATGGAACTGAAAGGATGGAGGAATGAGTGGAATTCGTACAATTTATGCCACAAAATTATACCTGTTAACATAGGTACCTACCTCCGTAAGAAAAGAGATAGGCTGCTGGACTGGCAGTACATAGAGAAAGAGAGAGAGAGAGAGAGACTGGCAATAAACGAGCTCTTATTTACATCACAAAGAAAGTAGGATGTAAATAAGAGCTCGTTTAAAAGATTATTTGTTTAAATTATTTTTTACTAAACAACAATAAGTCTGGATAGCTTGAACTTATTTCAATAAATTATTTTTTAAATATAATTAAATTTATAATAAAATTAATAAAAGATTATCTAAATTAAACAGTACTTTGATACTTGATCTCAGTGACCAATGCAATTCTCCAGTTCAAATGATAGAATGGACAACCTGAGTAATTGCCGAAGGCCAGCACCAACAAGATGCATCAACCAATGAGCAATGGCGACATTGAGGGTTATGATAACAGTTTGAGGCATTATAACATTTAGGGTATGCCTCACTTTAACCAAGCACATTTAGTCACAGAAATTCTTTAGCCATGTACTATATAATCATAATAATGGTTACGCAAATGTATTTCAAGAAGAAACATACTCTTCAAATGCTAAAACATAATGCCGTTTTCCCATCCATTCTCTCCTTGATTCATAGAATCCACTGTTACTTGATCCAGCATCATCTTTGTGCTTTTCCTCAAGCAATGAGGAAGCAGCCTACATAAAACAAAAGTAAACACACATGATCTTTTAGAAACCAGTATATTTTATCTGCTTGGTTTTAAGAAAAATGTAAAATAGAATACCTCCCATGTCATTCCTCGATCCAATGTGAAAGTAAACAACACAGTAGATGCCCCAGACATATTGTCAACATGAACAGTCTGAAAAAATTAGTATGTTTTTGTTTTTATAGAGAAAAAAATTTAGTATGTTAAGAACTGGTTATAATGTTAAACCCACAAATTCAGTAAAGACTATTCTAATTTCTAACCTTTGGTGCTCCCTGCAACTCGATTGTGTTAGCCTTCACATCAACAATACCAGAATCCAAATGCCCTTCAACACGTGCCCTCTGAATAAGAAGATCAAGGATGCCAACAAAAAACTCGAACAGCCTGAAATACCATTAGCATAATAGCATCAACTATTATTGATGATCATCAAACAGCCTGACATGTTAGAACTGGTCAAATACACTGCCATACCTATTTTGGATCACTGGAGGGAGCCCTAAAAGTCGGTTCAGGAAACGCCCAACATCCTGCATGTCTGAATCAACTATACGGCCAGACTCTCTAACTATCCCAACAGATACAAGAGCAGCTTTTCCCTTCACCATGAAGTCTTCTATTGTTTCAGGCTTTTCAGATGAACATCCTGGTGGAACGATGGCCAAAGGTTCCTGATGATTCAAAACAATATAACAATTAGAACTTCACAAAAGATAAATTTTTGTTTCGGTAGTTTCATTGCAACATTAAAAAAAAACACCCAGGTTGGCACCTGGTCATTGAGTCCCTTATACAACAACATTAAGGCCTTCTTTCCAAATGCACTATCATAATTATAAGCACTGAGAGATGGTCCCGCTCTGCAATATAAGGTGATGTAAGCCAACTAGTGCGGGACAGGTCATAAGAAACTCAAGTGTATCTTATTGACTACAACATTGGTATTACCTACGGTCTCCCTGTGTCAAAGCTCCAAGAGATTCAAGTCTCTTTGCAACAATGGAAGCAAAACGTCTTTCGCCACCAAGATTTGTAAAAAGCAGCCTATAAGAATAATAAATAATGTACTTACATCTATCAGATTGAGATCCACATTGTGTTAAAACTTTGTGGACTGTAAGACAGTAAGCAATTCATAGTATGCTACTATGCCAAATAATTTTATCAATACACCAAACTCCAAGCTCATTTGTGACACAAGTGAAGTACAATTTTGACACTAGATTTGCTAATTTCAGTTTATGTTAGGTCTTCCATATAAAAATTTCATGCAGAATTCCACATCTTCTACCTAATTGTCAATGATGCCTAGTCTTAATATCACAACACAATTGTTCTATTTTAGTGTTTTCAACATTGAGGGTCTCACAATCTTCACTTACAAACTCCAAGTAAAAAGGCACTTTCATAACTGACAATGTAAACATAGTTCTCAAATAAACACTACAAACTTTCTTTTTATCCTTTTTCGTTGATAAGTACTAATATGCAATGGTTATGGGGCTGGGGAGATTATATTAGATCATAAGCACAACCATTGTGTACAGCAATCATGAGAATTCGCTTCAATCAGCATATTAAACAAAATCCAATCACTTTAGCACAAAATTTGTTGCCTTCGAGTACAAAAGGAAGATGGAGAAATGGCACTTCTTTTTGGAGTCAAAATTGTAAATACACACTCAGTTTGTTGAAGTAAAAGGTTACCCACTTCTTTCAAAATATGTAAAAGCTACCCAAATTAACGAATGTGCCCTTATTCATCACGGGTTGTGTAGACTAAATTCTTCTTTTGTGCGAAGACAATTCATAGGACGTCGTGCAGTAGAGAAAACTCCTCTACTGCACGTCTGCACGAAGAAATCGCTTCGTGTTTCTACACAATCATGCAATGATTATATTTCATGCAGGCAATTCAGATTTGGATGTGCAAACATAAACAAAAAGCAAAAAACAGAATTCTCAGACTTCTTTTAACAATATTACTATGAAAAGCATCAATATAACCCACAAGGACACAAAAAAGGTTGATATAACATTATTTTGGTATGTAGTTTGCATTAAAATTTGGCATGAAATGAAGCTAGAAAGAATCTTGCAATAAAATGAAGTTTTGAGGAAGAACATATTAGGATTCAAAGCAGGTAGATTTTATATGTTTTCAAACATGTGGATATTTCAAAGTACATAGAACTCATTATTGCCAGTTTTTCTATTCAAGTGTGAGAGTCAGTTTGCACATATTGCTGCAACAATTATCATAAAGGATTTTTATCAAACCAGAAATTCTGATTCATAACCACCTGTACTCCGGTGCAGAAGCTTGATTTGATCTGTGAGTTCTTCCAAATTGTTGAATTGCTCTATCAGCACTCCAAGGGAGTTCAAGAGTTAAATGAACTCTTCTTCTCTGTATCCAGAACAAAATGATTCAACTTAAATGAACAAGAAAATGACATCAAACCAAAAAAGCATGATCCAAAGGCACAGCCACAAAAACCACTAGAAAGAAAACATTCCAACTACAATACCTGATTAACGGCTCTTCTATCTGCTTGTAATGAAACACCAGCAGATCCAGCCTCAGATATAATAGCTACTAGTTTTTTACCACCCATGAAGAGCTGTTTTTCATGCATATTGACCATTTCCATGGTCACATCTTTCCTAAAGTATACATCATACGAGTTAGAAACCACAAACACAACTCAAAATAATGACATAGGGACGTGTCCTAACTCACGTGTTCCGTGCCTGATAAGTAACACCTTTTCCACCTGAAGCCCTGACTAACATGCCTCTTCGTCCTGTGATTTCTGCTACTTTATCAGGGCCTCCAAGCTGCACCAATATCACACAGCCAATAGAATAAGGTGCCTGGATAAGAAATTCTGTTTGTACTGTATGAATACTGAAATTACCTGATCAACAATATCATCTAATGGATTGTTAGGAAGATCCAACGAGCGTATAATTTCTAGAATTTGCATCTTACGTTCAAGGGCTCCTTCATATCTAATTAGATGTTTTCATTAACAAAAATGTCAAAAAAAAAAACACACATAAGGACAAATAAGAGATAATCCAAATACTTTAAAGGAAAGCATGAATTATTTTCAACAAGGGTACCTTTTCAGCAGTTCTTCATAGTAGGCTTGTCTAGCTCGGAGGAACTCCTCTGTTTTCTCCTTGCACGAGTAACAACACCAATCCCCAGATGTTACTTCAACAACAGGTGGAACCAGACAAGCAGGGTGAACAAGCTGGCTGCAACATGAACATTGAAGCAATTTCTTCCTTTCCTATATTCATGGAAATATATACAATGAGAAACAAAAGAATAATGAGAAAACAGCTATCTAAATCATCCGTGCCATATCTATCACAAAGGACAAGGGATAGGACATATACCCCTTCAGAATTGCAAATGTTGCAGATCTGGAACTCATCATCAGATTCAGTTTCAGGTTCAGTGTCAGCTGCATTTTACAGAAAGATCATTCTGTGATGAAAGAAAATCATAATAATTCAAAAGCAAGTAGCAAATTAAAGATCACATGGTTCACATTTTACAGGTCTGATACAGGTAGAGAGCTTCATATTCTCAGATACAGGGAGTTCAGGGGTTTATAGGACAACCTAATCAAAAGCAAAATAGCTCGTCTTTATTCTTCTACTCTAAAATTTCTCAGATTTAAGCAGTGACACGTGAAATAAATAATGAAACTGAAGACTATTTAAGCACAAGGACTTACTGCCTCAATAAGATTCCCAGAGAAACAATCTGAAGTCTAACTACTCAAAAAGGGAGATGTATAAATTAGTTAATGGAAAAAACTAAGTTGATGGGCAATGTACGCATACAGCCATTAATTTCTGCAGTGACAAAATGTCGAAATTGTGAAAAGCTGGATTCAGGGTATCAAAATAGATTGTTGATTTTGCTGAAAGAAGTTATCAGATAAATTACTTTCAGATTGCCACTCGCTTTCTTCTTCACTTTCAGCCTCCCGTTTAGCAACTTTCCTTACCCTCCCTGCAAATGAAACACCAGGTGTAGCTGAATGCCTCTTTCTTTGAAGCTCTTTTACACTTTCTTCTGCAAATATCGCAAAATGAAGTTACTACAAGTCTACAACAGGCCAGACAAAAGAGAAGTTATAAAAAGAATTATCATATTACAAGAAGATACCTGCAAGTGGTTCAGGCTTATCTGGAAGCGGATAATTTTCCTCAACAAATTTCAATAACAACTCACGAGGCCCAGATATAAAATCGTCAAGCTCCAGACCCTATACAATGCAGTGAAAAGTTTCAAGAAGTTATTTAGAGAATATATCAATGAAATCCATCAGAAATATCTATCATAAAGATGAAAATCAACATTGGATGTTTAAGTTCAAGTTATAATTTGACTTGCACAAAAACACAAAGTGGAGAACAATCTTACATATTTAGTAATAGCTTCCTCAGTCCTTGCCTCCCCAGTACTCTGGAGGCCTATAACCACACACTTATTTTCCAGCAATGCTTGTTTAGAAAGTCTAACCACTGCAGGAACTTTAGCTGACATACATACATGCCTAAAGAAGCGCTGCATAGAACACCAAAAAAAGAACAAAAAACACACACACACATAACCATAATGAAAAGTGAGGTATATGAAAAGGTTAGATGTTCGAAGCTAATTTTTTTTACTATAGTACCTGATGACTTGCCCAGTACAATCTCCACACTTGACTCGAATTAGGCCTCTCATTTGCAAGAAATGTGCTAGCCGTTATCAACTCCATTCTTAACTGAGCCCAGAACGCTGCTGCTTTTTCATACATTTCCTGAAACCAGCAAAAAAAACTAGTAAAGATAGCCACATAGGATACAAGATGAGAAATATCCAACTACAAAAGGAAGGAACAGGGAGTACACATACTGACATACTCATTAAATTCAAATAATAAACTAATAATATCAGTAATATATCGATTACAGAAATAGTACAGCACTATCTAAAGAAAAAATAAAGCAATCTTATCTTATTTCAACTTTCTTACCCTATGTTTAGTACTGAAATAGTACAACATTATCTAAGGCTAGGATACTTCAATTTAGTACTACAGAATATTAGTCCCTTTATGTTGAGCAATGGGTTATTTCCCACAGTGATTATGCTTTCTATATGTCAAGGGAGGGATGTGAAATCATAAAGCAACTTACTCGACTTTTCTGACAGAGGATCACTTATTATCAGCTTACTTATTCTTGTCGTCAAACTCACATTTTATTGGGTTATTTCATCAAGGAAATGTCATCCTAAACAATATTGGTTGTGAACACGTACAGATCTAATAATAGATGGGAAATTGAAAAATGCATGTATAATGTTGTATGTATGTATGTATATATATATATATATACGACTATACGTTGAGTACAGTTATACTACAATCCCTCACCCCCCAACCCCCACCCTAGAATATAAAATAAGTACTATTATAGCATGGTGAATTCATTGTGAAAAATGACGAATTCATATTAATTGTATTGTTGTCCATGGTGAGGCTCAAACCCACGACCACAAGGTTGTGAGGGTATTTTGATTAGATATATATAGAGGTTGGTTCTCGTGAGAACTACATTGCAAGAAAACATGAGAGCAATGGACTGAACGTATAAAGTCACTGCATTCACTGTGAAATTAACTGCACTAAAAAAATGGATTTCTACCCCTCCTGCGATTCGAACACAAGTGATGCATTCACCATAGATCTTCGTGATCAGATGACTAAAAATAGTTCTCATATATATATATATATATATATATATATATATATATATATAGGGAGTGGTTAAAGAAAGAACCACTAAATAAAAGAACGGAGAACCATTTTCAGCCATTCGATCATCAAGATCTACGGTGGATGCATAATCTTGTTGGATGAATGCAAATCCTGGGTTCGAATCCTGAAATGAGCAATTTTTTTATTTTTTTGAGTGCATTAATTTTAACAGCGAATGCATTAATTTTTACAGTAGATGCATTAGATTTGATGGTTCTCACATTTTCACAAATAATGTAGTTCTCTCTAGAACCACACCCTATATAGATATATATATATATATATAAATGGATGGGTTCTTGTACAAACATCCTTTATAGTATAACCAATGAACTAATGAATTCGTTGTGAAATATGATAATTCATTGTGAAAAATGATGAATTCATATTAAGTGAATTTTAGCCTCCCATGGGGTTTCGAACCCAATACCACGAACTTCTTCTAAACATTGATGAATTCACCGTAAATTTTCAATCTAAGGGCTACAAAAGGTTCTTATTTTATAGGTTAAGATTTGTTTTTATTTAATCCCATTCCTATACATATAAATCAAAAATGTTAATATTGAATAGGAAACAGCTAAGAAGCATGAATACAATACAATACAATACAATACAATACGGGGACAAAAATAGGTCCATTTCCAAATAAATCACAATACGAATACATCGAAAATATGTTTATATTTTCTAAATAATTTTATAAATAATAAAATTAATCATATAAGCACATTCATAACAAATAGAGTAAATAAGTAGTTAGAATTAGCCCAAAATAATGAAGCCCACAAGCCCACTATCAAATCCTAGCCTAATTAACTAGTTAAATTTAGCCCAAAATAATGAAGCCCACAAGCCCACTAACAAACCCTAGCTTAATTTACAAACCCACACAGCCACTCCCTTATCCCACACATATTAGGGTTTCCAGTACACCTCGATGAAGTGAAGAAGCACAAAAGAAGGAATTAGGGCAGATGGCAACACGAAGCGAGTAGGGTAGACGGCGTGAGGAAGCGAGTGGCAGCGTTAAAGGCGACAGTCCAGCCGGCAGCGATTTAGATCTCGAGTAGGGTTTAGGGAAGTAAGAATTGAAATAGAATGAAAAGAAGATGTTGCACCGCGTAAGTTTTCTCCATTTCAGGTTTGGTCAAAACGTATTTCACGTCGGAAAAACGTTTTACACTACGTATTCTCAAACCCTAAAATTAAAAATAAAATAAAATAAAAATAATACGTATTTATATTCGCGTACTCGTATTTTTTGCGTATTAAAACGCAGATGATGGGCAGAATAACATATTTGTGCTTCATAGGGAAACAGTATAGATCTTACAAAAACAAATCAACATCATTTTAGATCCTTATTTCTGGCAGTAAAACAAAGTGATATTGAACAAACCGTCATTTTGGCCTCCAGTGGAACTTCAACAACTTCAAATTCCACGCCTTTGTAGCTCAGCGTGCGACAAACATACATCCCCCTAAAATTGAAGACGTTTTCAATTTAAAATCTAGGAGTTTGCAAGATATCCAGAAAAATGTTCTAACCTTGCTTTCATATCCATGGCAACAAGTTCCAAAGCTCCAACACCCCCTTTTTCCATTGCAACTGCAAGAACCAACAAATAACTATTAATGATCATTTACAGAACTACTTTATATGATAAGAAGTAGATGCTGGAAAACAAGACAAATAAACTCGACATAATATAATATCAATCTCAAAACTTTATACAAACTTGGAACATTTCTGATTGCCCACTCCATGCCACATCTTATTTGAGGGGCCAAAAAAGTATGCAAGTGGAGAGAGAAAAAGAGCATGAGCAGAATTCAACTGAAAGATAGACCACAAATTCAAAATCCATCAAGGACATTATAAATGAACAAAGCACATTAACCAATGATGAGCAATTCCTCACATAATTGTGTTCCTTCTCGCATTAGTTCTTTCCATTGTTAAACAACTCACTACATCAAGCATTATATTCTTTCCAAATATGTGGAAGAGTTCCCAGATAGAATTTCTTGAATGAAATATAGCAAGTGGAATTTCGAGAACACGAATTTGCCCTTGGATCTGGGAAAAGAAGTTTGCTAAGCAAACAATTCGAATGTTCAGATTACATGAATATGTTGAAATAGTGTGTATTAATGTTCAACCCAATACTAAGAGCATATTAATCGGATAGGCACATGTCGAATGAAAATTGCACCTAAAAAATCACGAAAGTTGAGAAAAGATGTTCCAGATCCCCAAAGACCGAGGCGAACCATATAACCCAAATTGCGTGGTTCAGAAGCACCAGTTGCTGAGCAATAGATGACACGAGCTTCAGGAAGTCTGGCCTACATTACAGAAATTCAGAAGCAAAAGAAAATATCCGTTAAATCATGCACGTATATGCTACATTACAGACCTTCACACGAGCGTGTGAAGGTCTTGAATTACATAGGTTCACTAGAAGTAAAGACTGCAGCACATATGTGAACCAATAGCAACCAAATGCTATGGCAAACAACCAGCATTAGGAGAAATACAATTAATACAGCACCACAAAATTTAAAATATAATCATTTAGATAACAAGAATTAAAAATAAAATTCAGGATGCTGTATGAGACAGGCACGTTATTGCAACATAAGCTTCTTCATACCTATTAAGTACATAAATGCTTTGATAACATTATCTGGTTGCTTTCTTCTGGCAGTGATGTATTATGTTAGCAGAAACTTCCATTAGTCCATATAATGTTCTAAAAGCTCAAACTGAAATATGTTATGGGTTAATTGATCCAAATTTGTTGTCTAACCCATAGTATATGAATCAGTAGAAGCAAAGGAAGAAAAGACAGAGGGAAGACGATAGCAGCAAGTGCTCTACTTTTTGGAGCAAAAATAAATAAAACTATTAAGTATCACACACACACCTTGAGAATAACATTTATAACATTTTATTCTATAGCAAAAGTAGTGGAGTGCCACCTGGATATCAAGAACAGCTTCGCCCGTCTTTGTTGGCTGCCCCCCAGCTTCAGGGACCAGATTTTTTGCTTTATGACACTAAAATAATAGATTTATATTAACAAAAGAGTCCATTACATCATTGATCATATTATTACAAGCCAATAGAAGTCAAAAGGATGCCTTTTAAAACAACCTACCTCGTCAAATACAATAAGTCCATCCAAATCACCAAACCATTGCACAAGCTGATGCAAACGTGAACGTCCTCTCTCAGAGGATGCAATGAGGCTGCTATAAGTCGAGAAAATAACTCCCTCCTTAACGCCAACAGCCTTGGAATCGAGCTTAGAGTAAGACAGCTTGTTCAGAGCATGAACTACAAAGGAAAATTATGACAAATGTAACTGAAATGTTAGAAAAGTAGGTTAATGAAATCAACAAATGGTTCATTTTCTAATACAAAAAGTATGGAACAGCATAGCCAAGCAAATAAGATATATATAACAGTCAGAATAATAAATAGAATGAACTATGAGAAGTGTTCTTCTACCTGTATTCACTATTAGTTCATTTATGGAACACTAACTTTCCATTCAGATCATTTAAATTGTTGACATGTAGAGATTGTATGTCATCCCCCAAATGTAAAATAACATAACAATGAAAGGCGTAATCTAAACATTATGGCTCTTTCTGTGATGCAGCTGAATTGATCCGAGCATATGAATATATCATAACAGAAACCAATTTGATATTTAAACCTATTCAGTAATAAAAATCAATGGGCAAGGCAGCATCTGAATGCTCTCTTATTTTCATCAACATTGAACTAGTAAAAAGTCGCTAAACAAAAATTACCAAGAAAATCCACTTCCCAGCAGATTATAGATAAACCCAGGATTATAGTCCAAACCAACCTTGAATACATGTTGCACCAACATCATCCAAGTCTCTTCTAGCGTCAAATTTCAAGTCAGAACCTACAGATATCCACCTGCATAGGTCATTAGTAAAGTACAATCCAAAAAAATCATAATGAACTCAGCATTCAGCGATCAGCTCATTGATGTCTCATAACTAGCCATTTTTAATGCACGATAACGGAACATTGGTTAATGCTGAATATTTACAATGCTTTTCGTCTCCCATGGTGCCAGTTCTCCCATATTAACCCAGCAATGGTCCTTCCTTTACCCACACCAGCACCATCTCCAAGAAAAAAGCCAGCTCTATCACCACCAGGGAGGTGCTGGAGATGTCTCTGTCACAAAAAGGTAATTTTACGATAAGTTATGTTGGAGATGCACAGAAGAAGCTGCGTGTCAGTTCTTTGAAGCAACCTGACAAGCATAGACCAGTGTTTCAATCTGTAAGCATGACAATGCTTTTGAACTCTCTAACTTATCCTTAATCCTGAGATCATAAGTAGGTTCAGGAGGTTGTACAGCAGACAAGGATGATGTCTCCACAACAGGATCTGGATGAGGAGGACCAATAGATAGCTTGGGAGGTCGCTGAACAAACAGAAGAAAACATTATCTGAATTAGTCCAGATCTTTTGGAAGCCTGCAAATTAAAAAGGACAAAGAACGGTTGGAGAGAATACATAATCCGTAAATGTTTCTCCAGCCAATCCACCTTCATCTTCTTCCCGCTCCACTTCAATGGCCACCTGGTATGTGTGAGGGAAAGCATCAATAATCGACAAGATTCTTAACAATGAACACTTGTGTTAAAAGGATACCAAAGAAGGCATCTCTAGAGAAGACAAGATTTCATGAACACAATGTATTCATGCACCAAAAATAGGAAACTCGATATAATCAGTTTAAGGTCGAACTCAGTAATTGCTTTTCAGTAACAGGATGAGACATCAGCATTAGAGTTAACCAACTCATATATGGCAACTTCATTGGGCAAATTTTTAATGATATTTTCTTACTCAAAACCCCAGATTTTATTCAGTAATAGACGATCCTCTAGCAAAATGGGTAAGGGATGCATTACATATTCAAAATAGATAAACAGCAAGCTGGGGCACATTTGGATTGCTTGATACGCCTTGATACTTGATAGATAAAATTATAAACCTAATCAAGCAATTGGTTTTTTTGCAATTTACTCTATAGGTGGTGTGAGATCTGGTTTGCTGAACTTGACTGAAGAAGAAGAATCAGAAGCCCACCCCTGGAAAACCCAACCCAAAAATATGGGCCAGTAATAGTAGCTTGACAAGTTACACTATTGTACCTGAAAAGAGATATCTTCTCACAGATATGCCCTTTAACACACTTGTATATTACTCCCTCCGCCCCTCAAAAGTTTGCTCCAAGGGGAGCGGCACGGGTTTTAATAAAAGCTGGTAAAAAGTTGTTTGATGGTGGGGTCATGTACAAAAATAGTGTTTAAAGGGTTGCAATTGTAAAGTTGATGGTGGGGCCATGTACAAAAATAGAAAGTAAGAAGATTGGGGCAAACTTTTGGGGGACACCCAAAAAAGGAAACTGGGGCAGACTTTTTGGGGACGGAGGTAGTATATTTTTAAGCATATATAGGCCCAGATCTCCATTTCTATCCAAAGCCACCTAATTGGGTCAACGGACAGCAAGCTACCTTCACCTAATTCAACAAATAGCAGTTTCCTTCATACTAATCTTGTTATTTAATTTGTTTTTGCAAGAGTTGATGTCAAGGTATAGCATGAGTTTTAAGCTTCACAACATGTCTCCATTTAAGGTGAGGCAGCCAGTACCTTGCATCTCAATCTGATAAAGCTTGAAACAATTTGAACATGTTTACATGAATCATGAATGTACTTCGAGCTGGTGAATTTGATGGTCTTTCTTCTACATGATCAATTTGATTTCTTCTAGCTGGTCCAAATTTGCATTCTTTATTATTTTTATTATTGGCTGAGCACTTCAGTTCTGATGGTGGGAAGAGCAAATGTGCATTCAAGCTTTAAAAAGTAGGGTCCATAAGGGAAAAGGAACTATATAAGACAATGTATTTATATCTAATAGCCAGCGTGCCTGAACATTAAGAAACCACGTTTCGCTGTGCAACTCAATTAGTAACCTAACACAAGTCAATCTCTACATAAAAATGATAGAACATATTATAGTTTCTACGGAACATTGTAATCTACCTTTCCAATCAAAAAATCGACCATAAACGCAATCTCACCGCAAATAGATACGGTCTAAGAAACAAAAACAACATTTAGAAAGCTACATACTACTAGTCCAAGATATAATCCATATACCCCATGCATCTCTTTAATGTGTTCTCTGAGTATACAAGAGAAGGAAATAATAGGCAGATCTAGAAGGTGCAAGCACAGGCTGACAGAAAAAGAGAAAATATTAGTTCTAAAAACTTTGGAGGCAAATGTGAAATAAAATAATATAGTATTTATGTTCTATTCAGAATCATTGGAGATAACACAATATATATATATAGTTGTTAGAAACCTCAAGGTATCAATATTTACAGTCTCGCTTTTCATAAATGTTTCCAGAAATAAGATTTCGGAAAGGAGACCTGTCTAGCTACATACTCTTAAGTTTAATTAAATTAGACACCAAGGGGTCTACATAAATCCAGATAAATGGAGTTTTTGGGTGATTCAGAGAGAGGCAGTGATTCAGGAGAGAGGCATCGGAGGAATGAGGGGCGAGTGAGCTAGACAGCTAGTACAGTAAGTTACTGGTAGCTCAAGCTAATATACTACTGGTACCTTATAACTAAGACAAATTACAGCTAACTTACGAATTACGATAAGTTACTAGTAACCAATGTTTAAAAAACGGTCAAGAGACGCATATCGGGGCAATTCGGCCCTTGCACATGTGTGAGGCAGCACTTCATCGGAAATGTCCTGAGTTCGTGGCTGAGGAGGTCCAAGGCGCAGTGAGGCGGTCAGAGGCGTGTGCCTCGCGATATGTGTGTAATTTCAGATTTTTCAGCGCAATTTAATGGGCTTTAGCGTGCGAAATTAGATGGGTTAGTTAAATTGAACCCTAATTACATGGGCTTTTAAGATTTAGGTTTAATATACATATTAAAATTAAAAAAATAACTTCTAAAAATTAAAAACCTAGCCACAGACGCACAGAGATATTCTGCTGTTGTCGCTCCCTCTTTCACCCTCTCTCGCCCTCTCCATCTCTCTGTCTTCTCCCACACAGCACATTGCGTTCTTCTCCGAATCTCCATTGAAGTCTAAGACTAATAAATATTAGTATCAGACTTCAATTTAGGATTGTAAAGACTTATGAGTAATTAAGAACTTATGTTTTTATATGTTTTGGAATATTTACTATGTTTTTATGTGTTTTATGATATTAGGTATAGTTTTATGTGTTTTTTATGATTTACACATTGGTTTTGTGCCTCGGACTGCCTCAGAAAGCGTATTTTGAAACATTGTTGGTAACTTACGATAAGTTACTGGTAGCTTACATGAGTTACTAGTTACTTATGTAAGTTATTGGTAACTTAAGCTAAACTATCTACTTGTGGACCTTTGAGCCCTTGGAAGACAGGTATTCAAGAAACTAATTGGTCAATAATTGATTAGTTTGAAGAAATGCTTTTTTGAGTTGCATGTTTGAAGCAAATGGATGAGCCTTATTCACATAATACAAATGAATGAAGGTAAGATATCCTAAGGTACAGTTTCAGCTCTGAAAAATAACACTAGCTTCCATTATAATCTAGCATTCGAAGGCAAGATTAGAAGCAAATTTGTATACACGCTGAAAATCTTATAAATCCATTTCTCCATCTTCTAAAGATTAGATATTAGAGATCAGCGGATTCGCAACTGAAAATATAAAAAAGAAGACCTGATATTGATCATCAGGTCTTAACGTGGTTATCATAATGTAAGAACATTTATGTGAAGCTAATAACAAATCCCTTCATTGCTAGGACAGGATCATATCATTTATGATAGCAAATTATTCAGAAACAACTCAGACTATACTGAACTCTGTTCCGCCGAGAACAACTTAAATATTAATATCCTTGGTCAGATAGTCAAGCAGACAAGCACGATAGGAAATTTCACTTTTTAAGGTCTTTGTCTCAAAACAACTTATCCACCAAAGCTACATCCATTGAGACCCAAAAACATGTCAAGCGTCTATGCATGGCATGCTACAATTCAAAAGATTAAATGTCATTCAAAGGGATGAATTGCATCCCATAATTAGCCTTGCAGTATCTAACTCGAATTGACACCACACCACACCAGCATTACACTTGTCAGCCTATAACGACTCAAAATCTGATCATCGACAGTAACCAAATAGAAGGCGAAAATCGAAATGAGAAATTCAACAAAAGGAAAACCTCATTGACTTCTTCGGCCGGTGGCAGAGGCAGAGGAGGGCGGACTGGAGGAGGCAACACTTGCGATATCTTGGAGAGATCGACGGCGAGACTAATCTGGCACTGAGGGCAATTGAAGCGAGACAAGCCATGCGGCACATTGAGTATGGCCTTGCAGTTGGCGCATGGCAGCTGGATCTTAGTCGGATCGATGCCGTGGGCCGGGGCAGTCCGTTGCTGCTGGGCCTGGGCCTGGGCCTGGTTGGACCGCATCAACTCGGGCGGCAGCATCTGCGGTAGCTGGCACGTAGGGCAGACGAACTCGGTCAGGCCAGGCATCACGGTAAGCACCATCTTGCAACCGGCGCAGCGCACCTGGCACCCAGCGGCGGGGCCGGCACCGAGCTGAGCCGGCGGCGGGAGCGGCGGTGGCGGTGGAGGGGCAATTGGCGGAGGCGGCAACGAGGGCTGCCCCATGGAGAGATGCAGCTAGGGAGAAATTGTGGATTGGTGGAGATGGGAAAGGATTGAGTGATGAGTGAAGTGGTGAGAATTA
The DNA here is from genome assembly GCF_028751815.1 of Salvia miltiorrhiza. Taxonomy (NCBI): domain Eukaryota; kingdom Viridiplantae; phylum Streptophyta; class Magnoliopsida; order Lamiales; family Lamiaceae; genus Salvia; species Salvia miltiorrhiza. Next base: position 11,035,115 of record NC_080391.1, read on the forward strand.
GGAGGAAATTGGATTCGATTTTGAAAAACTGAAGGTACGTTAATATGAGGGTTTGGTTGGGGTGAGGTGAGGTGAATTTTCAGGGGAGAGAGAGAGAGCGGCAAAAGGAATAAAAAAGTAGAGGGGGATTTCCGTTTGGGTTTGGCGCTCTCTCGGTGAGGGTGGGTGGGTGGGTGTGCGTGACTCTCCACGTTCCAAATTTGACGGACGCCTGCTTAGTTATGCGCGCACACAGACACGGCCGCAGTCACTCCCGCCTCCACCCCACGTGCGAGGCACGCCACCCTACCACTTGCTCACTTTCTTTTCTTCTTTTATTCAAATTAATAATAGGGGTTATTGCCAGAAAATACATATACTTTGTCAATTTTCTGGTTTATATCATGACTTTATAATTTGGCCAAAAAATACATCAATTTTCAATTTAATTGCAATTATAACATGACTTTATAGTTTGGCAAAAAATACACCAAGTTTCAATTTATTCTCAATTATAACATGACCTTGTAATTAATTTAGTATAATAATATCAAGTTTAATACATTAAATATTTTTAATTTTCTTTTCATCTCACAATATACTATATATAAATACATATATATTTGATAAATATACATCTATATGTAAATAATATATAATATTATTTACTTTTTAACATAGTTTCTATTATATGTACGTAAATTTTTTAATTGGTCCTAATATTTTATAATTTCAGAATTTAAATAAATAAATACTTATTATATATGTAATATATTAATAGAATATTAAAATCAAATTTATATATATATATATATATATATATATATGCATTTGTGTGTTGAAAATGTAGAAATATATATATATATATATATATATATATATATATATATATATAACAAGATATTATATTGATGGCTCAAAAATACATACATATATATATACATATATATATATATATATTATGAAATAATTAATCATCTAACTTAATTTTTATAAAAATTAATCAATCAATTAAAAATATTTTATACATAAAAATTTAATATAAATACAATAAATATTAATACATCTATGATGAAAAATAATTTAAATAAGGTCATGTTATAATTGAGAATAAACTGAAATTTGGTGTATTTTCTGGCCAGACTATAAAGTCATGTTATAATTGCAATTAAATTGAAAATTGATGTATTTTTTGGCCAAATTATAAAGTCATGATATAAACCAGAAAATTGACAAAGTATATGTATTTTCTGGCAATAACCCCTTAATAATAACACTTTCATTTTAAATTTTTAGCATCACCTTTTTCTTTTCCATGGATATATTTTTTAATATTTTTTAAATAAAAGGAGTTAATAGTCTAATATATTCCAACTTTACACTAAAGTCTAAAAAATACCCCCAACATTTGAGGGATTTAATTTTGTAGTATTACTCAAGTTTCTATAATTATCTATCAAAAATACTCATTTTCTAAATTATCTACATTATATACCTATTATAATTTAAATACATTATTTTCGAGGCGAACTGATGCAACTGTAGAGGTGAACTTCTCGAGGCTTGCGGCACTACTGCTGATTTTCCATTTTGCAACTGTTGGCGGAGAAGACGGGACCGATCGGTCCTTGCGGTGGCGCATGAGAGGCGAGGCGGAGGAAGCGACGAAAAAGGGGGACGTTCTGTGCTACAGTTGCTACTAGAGAAGTCAAGGTGGGAAGATCTGTGCAGTGCCGAGTGAGAGGTGAGAGAGATGCAAGGCTACGAGAAACGCAGAAAGTGAGGGAGAGGCGGAAAGAACGAGACAGAAACAAAGAGGAAAAGGGTTTTCTGGTGTGAAAGAGGTGAAAATAACAAAATAATTCTATAAAATTTCTAGGGTATAGTGTTTCCAGAAAAGAATTGATTTTTAACATAACGAGTTTTAATTTATTTAATTGTAGTGGATAAAATCTGTCAACTTGACTCATATTCAATCAGCATTCTAAGTTGGCCCAATGAGCTAAACAACCCAGTCAGTCCAGCCCGACAAACTTCGAACCAACTTGGATCGATAACGAAGTTAGCCCAATCATTTAAAAAAACTTGTTCGTCTAGCCCGATAAAGTCAAGTTATACTTATTGCAAGACCAACCTGGACGGATCCAGGTTGACTATCCCACTCAAGTCCAACTTGTCTAAACAGTCAGACAGAATAATTTGCATTCAGCCTGAGCCCATCGAACTAGTCCGACAAGCTAGTTCGGCAATCTGGCACGACCCTAAAAAGTCCAAATAGTCAAACAGACTAGCCCATCCAGCCCGAAAAGCTATAGATTAGTTTGAAGTGACAACCAAGCTGAATATATCACATCCGGCCCAATGGCTATTGACAACCTAGATTAACGAAGTTACAAGACTCATCCGTCAAACCTTAAAAGACACCTCCCGCCAAGCTGACGCAGTCAGAGGGTAAATCTTTATGATAACTTCGATTAGTAAAAAAATATTCAATATGGATGTTAAATTAAAGATCGTGAAAAGATATTTAATTCGATGTAAAAATTATACAAATTAAATTTGAATTGAATAAGTTATGATCATTTAAAGTGTAAAAAATAATTTTTATTCTCTCTCATTTTTAACTAACACTCTTTTAAAAAAAATTATTTGTTAATGAAAAAATAAGTTGATGTCATTTTTTTTGGGCCAAAAAAAGTTTACATGATTGCTTAATTATAATTATTTTAAATTTAAATTAAATACAATTAAGGAACAAGTATGTAAATAAAAAATTAGTTATTATTATTGTACTACATATTTAATTATTATTTTACAATACTCACTAATTTTAATATTATACTCATTAAGTTGATAATATTGTTATTATAAACTATTTCAAGTCAAATACTAATATATCAAATTAACATATATTTTTTTTGTTATCAATTAATCTAATTCATAAATATTGATATTTTGATATTTTTACATAATTATAATTTTAAAAAATAAATAAATATATCGTGGTCCGTGCATCGCACGAGAGGTCGTACTAGTATGTGATTATTATGAAGATAATGAAACCAATCCCCCAGCCCCCCCCTTTTTTTTTCTCTCGCTACTCCCACAAACCTTTTCACTATATTTTTTTTATATAATTTAATTATTTTCAAAATATTTTCAAATTTGATTAATGAAGGTTTGCAACAAAATGTTTAATATGGTATAAAAATCATCAAAAATGAATTTAAAACGAATAAGTTTTGTAAACTTTAAAATATTTTATTTTTCTCTCTTCATTACAACTTTTCTTTATGTTTGTGTATGAAAGTATTTATTTATTTATTTATTATGACATGTAATACTCTATAATAATAATGTGTAGTGTATTAATTTTCATTATAAAATGATTTGAAATTATTTAATAACTATAACTATCATTATACTTTGTACAGAGTTGAAAATTTTCGTTTTTAAATTCGATATTTTATTGAGTAATTGACGTGGATTATTTTATTTTTAAAACATATGTTGTAGTATTTATTTATATTTCAATTCTATTTAATATTTATACTTATTTATTTAAATGTGTCATTTAATTTGGATCCTCACTTAAGTGAAGTGACCCGGGTTCGATCCCTCTTGGGAGCGAATTGGAGATTAGAGATATAAGGTGAATTTTGGTGAATGGAGAGATAAGGTGGTTCTTGGAGTGGATGGGGGGAACTAATTGCTAACTTCTAACATGACTTTGTCCGATAAAAAAAAAAAAAATGGATATTCACCGTGCATTGCATGAATGAGCGTACTAGTAATATATAAAAGAACACTTTTTTCCTTCCCCTTTTTTTCCCTATTTTTTTTCTCTCTTCTTGCACTAATTTTCTCTCTCTTTTGTTCTTCTTATTTTTTTTAATTCACATTTCAAATATGATTCATGAAAAAAGTATTCAACATACATCTTCAATTTATGTTCACGACAAGATCCTTTATATGGTATAAAAATTATCGAAAATGAATTTAAAACGAATAAGTTATGACAAAAATTAAAATTTAAAATATTTTATTTCTATCCCTTCATTAAAATTTAACTTTTTATTTATCTTTTCTCACATTCCTGTTAATTTTGATCAGCATACGATTTTTTTCATTTTATTTTCTTTTTTTATATAAATTTTATTTCAATTTCTATATTTTTGTTATATATCAAATTTTTTATTTTTTATTTATATATTTTTTAAATATAATAATATTTAATGCAACTAAGAAAAGTAAGATTAAATTTAAAAAGGTAGAAATTATATTAATTTTAATATAAATATATAGATGAATAATTAGTTATATATCTAACAAACAAAATTTATTATTTGGTTTAAATCTAATTTTTGGTAGTTATGTTTGTCTATAAATTATTTATTATTTATATAAATATATTTTCTATTATATTTTTCAATTAAATTTGATTTTGGATTGACATTTATATACATTAAAAATGAAATATATTCTACTTTATCTTTATAATTTAATCATTACGCACTATACGGTACTCATTAAATTTAATACTTCAGTATACTACTGTATTGATAAACTATATCTATATATAATCAGTTTATAGAATTTGTACCTTATTATGCAAACATGCAAATCAATGACCGGACCCGTTACATACACGTTCATGTCTAATTCAAACCCAATTTAAAATTGATTTTATTGAAAATTAAGAAGATAAATAATTCATGCAGTATAATATATTGTAAAATATACATATAATATGGAGTGGATTTTTAAAATGGCCACTTTCATATTGTAAAATTAAAAATTGTCCACTAAGATAAAAATATTAAAAAATGGCCAGTGTTACCAAAATACCATTCACATTAAAAATTAAAAAAATGTACACTTTACATCACCCTTTTAAAAAATCCCGCAATTCACAACCAGTGTGAATTCACAACCAAAAATTTTTGGTTGTGAATTCACAACCAGAATTTTTTGTTTGTGAATTCACAACCAGTCGAATTCACAATCAAAAATTAATTCACAACCAGATTTTTTTGGTTTTGAATTCACGACTAAACTGAACTGAAACTCTAAACCCTAGTTGTGAATTATTACGATTGTGAATTCACAACTGAACTAAACTGAAACACTAAACCCTAAACCTAAACCCTAGTTGTGAATTCACAACTGAACTGAAACAGTAAATTCACAACTGAACTGAACTGGAACACTAAACCCTAAACCTAAACCCTAGTCGTGAATTTACAACTGAACTGAAACAGCAAATTCACAATTGAACTGAACTGAAACCCTAAACCTAAACCCTAGTTGTGAATTATTACGATTGTGAATTCACAACTGAACTGAAACAGTAAATTCACAAATGAACTTAATCAGTACATTCACAACTGAACTGAACTGAAACCCTAAACTCTAAACCCTAAACCTAAACCCTAGTTGTGAATTATTACGATTGTGAATTCACAACTGAACTGAACTGAAACACTAAACCCTAAACCTAAACCCTAGTTGTGAATTCACAACTGAATTGAAACAGTAAATTCACAACTGAACTTAACTGAAACCCTAAACCTAAACCCTAGTTGTGAATTATTACGATTGTGAATTCACAACTGAACTGAAACAGTAAATTCACAACTGAACTGAACTGAAACCGTAAACCCTAGTTGTGAACCCTAAACCCTAAACCCTACAATTTAATTCACAATCAGAATTTTTTGGTTGTGAATTAACAACCAGTCGAATTCGATCACAACCGAGATTTAATTCACAACCAGAATTTATTTTAGTTGTGAATTTAAGTTTTTAAAGTTTGAATTCACAACTAACACTATGATTTATTTTGGTTGTGAATTTGAGTTTTAGTTGTGAATTCATAAATCTGGTTGTGAATTTTATCGAGTTGGTTGTGAATTCAAGAACATTAAGTTGTGAATTTATAGATCTAGTTGTGAATTTAAAAACATTAAGTTGTGAATTCATAGATTTGATTGTTAATTCAAGAACATTCAGTTGTGAATTTATAAATCTTGTTGTGAATTCAAGAATATTAAAAAAACAATCGGTATTAGAAGACAACTAATACAAATTCAACTAATTATACCTACACATTCAACTAATTATACCTATACTTTCATTATTGAGAAAGAGAGAGACGCTGAATTTCACCGCATCACCATATATAAACAATTACCTTCCCTAATTCCGACGAAAAATTTCTTCATTTATTCTATACCTTTCTCCATTCATTCGAACCAAATACATCCCGTAGGCAATCAAAGCTATTGGAAAGGTAAAGCTTTACAAATGCAAAAACCTCCACCGCCCAATTAGCTCCACAACATCACCATATCCACCGCATCACTACATATATAAACAATTACCTCCATTTTGAGTTAATTACCTCCACCGCATCACCATTTATAGAGTGTATTAATTAATTAGTAGGAAATCTTATGTGCAGACAGAGGGATCTACGCCCAATTTCACCTCCGACGACATTCTCTGTTTGACATGCCCAATTTTCAGCACCTCTGACGATATTCTGTGTTCGGCGATAATCTTCGATTTCAAATGCATCGAGACGATCCAGGACCATATAATCAGATCGAAGAAGAAGCTTTCAAGAAGTGAGCGCGACATCTCACGAATTCGCCAATCAAATATCAGATCGGACACGTTTACAGCTACGACAAGCTATGGCGGATACACTACCTACAAGCGGCGATGTCGGAGGCGATTAGGCTCTACCCGCCGGTGCCGATCGACACCAGAAATCACAAAATAGAAGAGAGAGAGAGAGAAAAAAAAACGAGAGAAAGTAGGGCTGTAAACGAGCCGAGCCGAGCCGAATACTAGTAGGCTCGAGCTCGGCTCGTTTAAATATTCGGGTGTTCGAGCTCGATTCGAGCTTTTATCTTGATGATCGAGCTCGACTCGTCATCCACTTACTAAGCTCGGGCTCGGTTCGAGTTCGGCTCGGGTGATGTTCGATAATATCGAATTCGAGCTTGAGCTCGAGCTCGACTCGTTAGATGTTCGTATATATGGTGTTCAAGCTCGAATTGTTATAAATTTAAGAAAATCTTCTTAATTAATATGTTACACGAGTTCGAGTTCGAGTTCGACTCGTTTAAGGCTCGTGTACTAACTCGATTGAAGGCTCGACTGAAGGTTCGTGAACAGGCTCGCGGACATGTCCGCGAACAATAGAATTCGAACATGTTCGCGAGCTCAACGAGCCGAACACTGTCAGGCTCGAGCTTGGCTCGATAAAAATTTCGAGCTCAAAATTGGGCTCGAGCTCGGCTCATTTATTATCGAATCGAGCTCCGAACGAGCTTTTTTCGAGCCGAACCTCGAATAGCTTGCGAGTAGCTCTGTTCATTTACAACCCTAAGAGAAAGTGAGAGATCGTACATGAGAGAGAGAGAGACAGAGAGAGAGAGAGAGAGAGAGAGAGAGAGAGAGAGAGTTGAAAAAGGTGGAGAAAAAATGGCTATTTTTAAAATTTTTACTGTTAGGGGTAATTTTGACTTTTTATACAAAAAATGGCCATATTTTAATGTTTTTATTTTATAGGCCAAATTTTAATTTTACTATATAAAAGTGGCCATATCTATATATTAACTCTATAATATGTACGTTTTTGAGAAATATAAAATTAATAATAAATACACATCTAATTACTATTGGAGTAAGTTCTCTTAATCTCCGTGCCCAAAAGAAGTGAGCCTATTGGAGTGGGACGGATGGAGTATAAATTATAATTTTTTTATTGTCAGACATGTAAATCTAATCTTTATCGAGATAAAATAAATAATAAAAAATTATTAATTTAGATTATATGTGAAGTTAATATTATATATATACACATTTACTATTAATTATATGTTTATTAAGATTAATGAATCAACTTTATATGGAATGTAATAGTTAACTAATTAATATATAATGAAGAATATATATATATATATATATAGGGAGAGGTTCAAGAAATAACCATAAATAAAAAAAGAACGGAGAACCATTTTCAGTCATTCGATTATCAAGATCTACGATGGATGTATCATCTTGTTGGATGAATGCAGATCCTGGGTTCGAATCCTGAAGGGAGCAATTTTTTTATTTTTTTGAGTGCATTAATTTTAACAGCGAATGCATTAATTTTTAGAGTGAATGCATTAGATTTGATGGTTCTCACGTTCTCACAAATAATGTAGTTCTATATATATATATAGTAAATTATTGTAGATGCATGAGTATCGAAGAATTTTGAAGTGAGGCAATTCTGCCACAATAAGTGGTTTTGATATTGTCCCCAAGGGGACACCAAGCGGTGCGAACTTCTGTCTACGAATAGTGAGGTCCAGGGATCAAACCTCACCGTTCCCCCTCACCCAAAATTCCAAAAAAAAAAATGATTTTGCTATTATAAAGAAGATATTGATATAAGTGGTCGATGAAGATAGTATGATGAAATATTCTTAGAGGGGTGTATTCGTTCAGGAATTTTGTAGATTTTTAAAATCCAGAGATTTTAATAATCTACAGATTTCACACAGATTTTTCATGTATTTTGGAATTCTAAACAGAATCTGTACAGATTTTGAACGGATTTTGGACGAATTTTAACAAGAATTTGATGTGATTTTTACGGATTTGAAATCTACCATCCCAACGCTCGTTGGAGTTAATTACGCGTTAGAACAGCTCCCAGCGATCGCTGGCTTCGTGCGGCGCTAACAAATCTCGAAAATTCTCGTGAAAATTCTCGACAACGCTGTAGTTAAGCAGGAAGAAGCAAAGAATCAAGCAGAGGCCGAAAGAGAAGCAGCCGAGCGTGAAATCCGGAGGTTTCAAGAATTTGAATCTCTTGAAGAAATCGAAAAAGGGCATCTTGGCAAATAGCGGTTGTTTCTTGGGTTTTAGGATTATAGAAGAGACCGGAAAGATGGATTAATGATGATGGGAGGAGGTTAGAATGGGGTAGTTGTGTTGTGGATTCAATGGAAGACTAATTGCAGCAAAGTTGCTAAAGTAAAGCTCCATTCTCGCTCCTTTGCCTTTACTAGATTCTCACTCCTCGACAAATACAATCAAGAACTCTAGATTTAAGTCCCCTTGGGATGGCCTAGTGGTTGGGGTGGTTGCCTGTTGTCCAAGAGGTCACAGGTTCGAGTACTCTCGGCCACAATAACCACTAGGTGGGGTGTGTGTGTGTGTGAGGTTTGTATCATTTATAATGTAATTTCATCAAAAAAAAAAAAAAAACTCTAGATTTAAACAGGCCCAGCAATTGCTGGGTGCTAGCGGCCGCTGGCTTCTTCGCGGCCAAGCTGGCTTCTTCGCGCCATGGCCGCTGGAATCCAGCCGGCGGCGTGGTGCTGAAATATGAAATCTTTCAAATTCTTGCGGTGCTGAAATATGAAATCTTTCAAATTCTTGTGGTCGGAGGTCGGATTTGTTCATGTGTATTTTTTGAATGAAATTAATGAAAATCAGTCCAATTTTAAAATTCATAGATTTTTAAATACCTCTTCGTGGATTTTTAAAAGTCTAAAATGAATACCTCTAGATTTTTATAGAATTTTAAAAGTCTTAAACAAATATCTCTAGATTTTCATAGACTTTTAAAAGTTTTGAATGAATACACTCAAATTTTAAAAGTATGGAGAAATCTATTAAAGTCCTAAACGAATACACCCCTTAATTTACACGTAACACACCCATGGCCCCATTCTACAAACGTATGCCACTGCTCATAAATTCTGGGTGTTATGAGATTGATGCTTATAAGTTATATCGTGTGAGAGAGGCAAGAATTGATTCCATTCAATCTACTCATTCATACGCTATCTTTTCCCCTGCATCACCATACACTCTCGAAGCTACTCCGCTTTAATTCACATATAAAATTCGAAGAAAAAAAGGTGCTCCAGAATCTGTGCTAGTTTCCTCGTAGTTGCAGCCTGCGTAAAGCGAGGGATTCTCGTAATTTATAAACTCGTAGCCAGTTTCTCAACGGAGCCGAAGAAGATGCGATGGGTAATCTGTTGTTCCGGTCTCGGAAGCGCGCCGGCAACCGCAGCGCCACTGCCGTTCTAAGGACTCGCTCCCGTCCGATTTCCCGCGGTCGGTCGAGGAGCTCGCGTTCATCTTCGTTTGCTGGCAATCCGGAGAGAGACCTTGATCGTTCCTTTTCTGCTTCCACTTCTGTAAATATCAAACAAACCAGAGGCAGTGCAGCAGCTGGCATGAGCTCCGGCGTCGACAGGAAGAAAAAGTATGGTTACATTCCCGATTACTTCACCTCCTTCGACCAGGTTTCTTCTCCTACTGCGTTATTGAATTCCTTCCCCGCTTTTCGTTACGCTTCTTGCCTTTTCAATTTCTTACTACTTTCATGTTTCGATTAAAATTAAACACCCTCACAATTTGCTTTGGGAAGCATTGCATCCACTGATCTTGAAACTCTTTAGTAGTTGAGAACTTGGCGTATGAGTATCATTTGGGTTGGAGGTTGGAACAATAAGTCAAGGTCGTCTATTCTTTATCAAAGTTGGCTTTAGCCCCACCTATTTCTTGTGCCCTCTTAAATGACTAATTAAATTGTAGTGGACTTTATCTTGCTGCTCGAACAAAGCATCATTATAGTTGTCTTGTCATATACTACATTGCAAGTTGCTACTTAGAATTTTTATATCCAAAGCACTAACCGCACAAGTCAAGTCCAGTCAATTTTAAACTTGAAAGGATAATCTTAAATTAATCACTTGTTTGATAGTTTCCCTCTTGTTTATACCTTGTCTACAATGTGTGTTACTGTATAAGGCTGTAAACGAAGTGAGCCGTTTGCAAATTATTCGGAGCTCGACTGGAAAAAAAATAATTTGAAATTTGTTAGTCTCCTAAATGAGTTGAACTCAAGCCTAAAACCGAGCTCGATAAAATTATCGAGTCGAACTCGAGCCTACATATATTCAGCTCGCGAACATGTTCGGTTCGAACCTGTTTGTGATTCGCGAACGTGTTCACAAGTATGTTCATGTAAATAATTTTGTATATATCAATTAGTGTATTTATTTTACTATTTAATTATCAAAACCTATTCTATAAATTTTTGTAATTGTGTATGTATTTTTTTAATCAATCCTCAAATAATATCATCAATACTTAATTATCAACAATGAATTCAATTATATATTTTCATATATATTAAAATGAAAAACATAAAAATTAACAATTTGTTGTTATAATTTTGAAATAAGATGCATATATATTATACTTATACTATAAGATAAGAATATCCATATAGTATATTTTTACTATTATATATATAAAAATTAAAATATAATAATCGATGAAAATAGTTGTCAATCAAGCTTGTGTTCAAACTCGAATAACAGGTTTTATATTTTATTCACGAGCTGAACTCGAATTCAAGCTCAAGTAACAATTCGCGAAAAATTGTCGAGCCAAACACGAGCCGAGATCTCGAGCTCGCTCAATCAAATAATTATTGAACCGAATTCAAACCAAGCTCGAGCTCAATATCTATTTGTCGAGCCCAATTTAAGGCTCGAATAAAAATTTCACGAACCGAGCATGAAAGTATTCGGCTCGTCTCAGTTCGTATACAGCCTTAATGTCATATACAGTAGCGGCGGATCCAGAGTTTTTATTCATTAGGGTTCAACTAATTATATTTTAATAAATCAATAAAAATAATTTATAAATTAAAATTTAAAATAAATGACAATTTATTACAATCGTAACACCGTTTTAATTGCTTTACAATGTTATTAAAAAAATCAAACACGACCACCTCATAACGATTTATCTTCTCTTCTTTGAGTTTGAACAAGACTAATTCATTAATGAAAGATGTGACATTCACAATATATGATACTTTTAAATCGTTCCAATCTTCTAAATACGAGGAGAATTGTGAACATGTGGCTTTGCAAATTTGATCTTCAATTGCTCGTTGTGTAAATAATATAAAACTAAAATATCTTTTTAATTCATAATATACCATAATAAATAATGATCCAGTGCAAGAGTAATATAACAGGACACAGAATTCGAATGGGATTCAATCATATGCATATTATCTCAACATAACAGGTTTCTCATTGGAGAATAAAAGTTACAACTTTTACATATAAGTGAAAGTTATATTTCTCATACTTGAACATCATAAAACATAGCTCTAAATACATTTTAATTGACGTACTAAATGATTTATTGAAAAACTCTACACCAACAATGATAAAGAAAATACTAACTTAATCTACAAGAAACAACATTACACCAGAACACTAGCTCTAAATATATTTTTATTTCATTTTTGTTTCATTTAAATATTATGAAAAACTTTAGTTTTGTAACCATCGATTGGCATTTGCAGGTGACAGCGGCATTAAGAGAAGCTGGACTGGAATCATCAAATCTAATTCTTGGAATTGATTTTACTAAAAGCAATGAATGGACAGGTAACTAGCAAGTATTTTACGGAACAATTGAGAGCAACTGATCTTTGAACGACATGCTTATGTAGCTAGTCTTTTACCTTTATCTTACATTGAATAGTCAGATCAAAAACCTAAAGATTCATTTCTTCTCTGGTGTTTATCTTGTATGAATTTGTGTATTGGTAGCTAATGCATTTATATATCTGAAGGCAAAGTTTCATTCAATAACCGTAGCCTGCATGCTATTGGTGATACGTCAAATCCATACGAAAAAGCTATATCCATCATTGGGAAGACTTTGGCCCCGTTTGATGAAGACAATTTGATTCCTTGTTTCGGGTTTGGTGATGGTTAGTTTATTTTGCATCATCATTGTTATTTAACTTATTTATGTCTGTCATTGTTGATTTCTTTCCAGTAGCTATTTTTAAGATGGTTGTGGATTCTTCCTAGCATCACTCTTTCTGGTTCGAGAAGCCAACTCAATCCCCCGTCCACCTTTTTCATGTAGCAACCACGCATGATCAGGAAGTATTTAGCTTTCACAGCGATCACTCTTCTTGCCATGGGTTTGAAGAAGTTATGGCCTGCTACAGAAGAATAGTCCCAAATTTACGATTATCTGGTAAGGTTCTTTATAAGTTGTAACCTAATGACTGTCTTTCAAGTTGTCATTAACAGGGAGCCTTTGGTTACATACTTCTATAAATTATATTTATATCTCTGAAACTCTCTCTCTCTCACTCTCTCTGTTCTTAAGGGCCAACATCTTATGGACCTGTTGTGGATGCTGCAGTAGATATAGTGGAGAAAAATGGTGGACAATACCATGTTTTGGTGATCATTGCTGATGGGCAGGTATGCACAAAAACATGATGGGGAATGATGAAATAGTCATATGCCTTTGTAGATGCACTCACTTCATTAATGAACTACCTTATCTGATGAAGGTCACCAGAAGTGTCAATATGGCAGATGATGAACTCAGCCCACAAGAAGAGAGAACCATAAACTCCATAGTGAATGCAAGGTAAAAATTTGTTTCATGTTATCCGATTTTCAATGGATATCTCTTCTGCTAATTATACAATTAAGAACTGGTACAGATTGCCACCTTCTCGAACCTTCAAAAAATGAAACAAAAAAATTGTCAAAGAAAATTATTTTTGCTTGAAGCTGAGAGAAAAATCTTAGAAGTGAACCAGAACATGCATGCTTCCTTCCTTTGAGGAGATTAACGGCTTAAATTTCCAACTGTGTGTTTCCTATCCAAAAAAAGAAAAGAAGAATAAGAAAAATTATTGTGTGTTTGAGTGCTAAACAACCTTCTTGATTATGAATATCATAACTTGAAATTCTAGCTGGTTTCCTATAACTTATGACATTAAGAATATACACGGTTCATTATAATTCGTTTCCAAATTAAGTTTTGGTTGTTTGAGTTTGTTACAATGCCTTCCTTTTTCTTTGTCCTTCAAAATTTTACTTGTCTATTACTTAAGAAAGGAACTTCAGGCTGGCTTCGAGGTTAATATGATTAGTAATGTTCGGAATCGTTAATATCTTCTCTGGGGAAATGGCAGTTGATTTGAATTTTATCATATAACTTTTTCATGCTTGTATGGCTTCCTGAATAAAAAGGTTTACTGAGCTTGATCCTTAGTAGCTGCTCTCAATGTCTATTCTTGTACAATTCAGAATTAAATAGTGGAGAACTATATCATGCTTCAGTGAGACACTTTTTCCCTCGGCAGATTGCCAATTTGCTCTTACAAGAATTTACAAGAGACCTCCTTTCAGCATCTAGTTTTCCATGCACGCTGGAAACACATTAAGTTAGAAAGAGGACTAATATATACTTTTGTGAAAATTTTGTTATCAGTCTCTATCCTCTCTCAATTGTTCTTGTTGGTGTTGGTGATGGACCATGGGATGATATGAAGAAATTTGATGACAAAATCCCTGCTCGCGAGTTCGATAATTTTCAGGTATTACTCTTTTCGGACTTCATATATAACCTCATATAACCAACCAAGTTGTTAGTAATGTTTTTTTTTTTGTTATCTCCTGAATTTTCAGTTTGTTAATTTTACTGAGATCATGTCAAAGTACACATCATCTGCTGAAAAAGAGACGGCTTTTGCTCTTGCTGCATTGATGGAAATTCCTCTCCAGTATAAAGCAGCCCGAGAATTCGGTTTATTAGGGTATGTCTTCTCTCTGTTACAAGTGTGCTTTGATTTTATCTAACCGAGTGTTGCCTTCATAAAGCCATGCAAGTCTATGCGTAATGAACCTTCTTAAGGTGATCTCAACAACAGAACATAGTTCAATTGACTTATCGTTCTGTTTTGAAACTCCATGTTTGTGATATGTTTTAAAAGAAGCTGATGAACCAAAAGCTTGATCATCATATGCTTTAGAAGATAGTGAAGAGCAGCATGGTACATTTAGATTTTGTATTGATACATACTCTCTCTCTCTCTCTCAACTTGTAACAAAGGCGAGTGACTGGCAAAGCTAAGAAAATAGTTCCTAGGCCTCCACCGGTGCCATACACACCACCAGTATCACACAATGGCCGAAGTGGATTGTCACGAGAACCCAGCAACAGCTCAGCTTCTATGCAAGATGAACAAAATCAGGTAAGAGCATACGTACCATGTCCAATTTCACTTTCATTTCCGATGTTAAATCTGCTGATCCAATCCAACAATAGCTTCTAAATAATTTAGTGCTTACAGAGAAAGAAAAGTGGTATACTAGTGTTGTCTGACGTGATCCTTCTATATATCTGATTGAAGGTTTGCCCCGTTTGCTTAACCAATACGAAGAACATGGCCTTCAATTGCGGGCACCTGGTAAGATCCAATAGTAAAATATCTGTCATAACCGGATTAGTACAATAATCTCAGGCAATCACTGTTGATTCCAGACTTGTAGAGAGTGCAGCACAAGATTATCAGAGTGTCCCATTTGCCGGAAACGCATCACAAGTCGTCTCAGGCTGTATTCTTGATCATCTCCAGCGTGAGAAGTGGTAGTAACTACATATACATCCAGTTTCTGCAGAAGCACACATGTGGGGTGGAAGAATTTGTTTTCGGCTTTGCTCTCATTTTCTTTTTCTTCTTCGTTCGGTGTGTGATCGATGTTATGTGTGATTGCAGTGGTGTTAATCAACCGATCAGGTGCTAATAGCTAACTCGGTGTTGTGTGAGGCGTGAATTTGTATATATGAACCATGATATGTAAATATGGCAGCTATGTTTCTTGCCTTCAAGATTGTATCCTGCAATGGTGTAAACCTCAGGATTGTGAATGTGTAGGATTATTCCAAGTATTTCATCTTAATTACTATGTTTGAATAATTAAGCTTTATATAAGTTAGGAAGAGACAATTGAAGAGAGATGAAATTAAAAGGAAACTATGTAATAGAATTAACTATCATTTTATTTTGTGAATTGTGTTGATTATAAGATCATAAAGAAAAATTGAAAGTTAAAAGAATTTTTTTCCTTTGGAACTTATGAACTATTGAAATTTTCACACCTAATAAGCTATTTATGCTAAAAACTTCTCAATAACTCCTGAACACTTTATACAATGTTTTAAGAAACTTATAAGCTCAGCCAAATCAAATGGAGCCATTCTCTGGCTTTTGTTCAAATATAATAGTATCATATTACAATGACTGAGCATTATATAATTCCACTGCTACACTAATAAGTCAGCAGACAAGGAAAAACTGGTATTCCATAGGATAAACACAAGTTGGTAAACACAAACGAGTTGTCTTTATCATCTGAGAAGCAAATGGTGTCTCAACATTCACTTGTTTTTCTCCTGGACTTCAGGGCTACTTGGCTCTGGGACTGGCTGAATTCTGACATAGGGCTTTCTAGTCAGTGTCTCTCCTCTTAAAGCAGCAACATATCTGTCATTTGTATTTTCTTTCCTCTTCAGCTCCCCCAGGTACTCTGCCAGCCTCTCTTGATTAACTTTACTCATCATCTGATCGTCACCACAACATAAAATTTTCATTCTACCCCAACACAGTGTAATTATTGATAATGATCAAATCAATGGCTAGATCATAGGTATCTTCTAATGGCAAACTTGAAGCAAAATATGTAGTTTTCATGCATTAGTAGGCTAGAAAGTCAAGGAGAACAATGGATCTCATTTCCAATCCTCTGCAGATTGTCATACTTCTCTTCTTTGTCTCTACTGATACCAGTGGTGGACACAGACTTTTTAGTCAGTGGAGTCCAACTAATCATAGTTTATAAATTCATAAGATTTTTTTCAAATTATACTTAGAAATAAACAATGACATAATATAGTCACATCATCTTCAAATTACATATAAATTTATTTTAAAAAATAGATACATGTGATTGCCTAGTAGTATTTTACTTTATCTTCTTTGAGGTTGGACAAGGCGGGATTCATTAATAATGAAGATGAAATATCCACAATACAAGATACTTTGTATAAATCGTTCTATTTATCTAAAAAATAATAACAAAAAATTCAAAATGTGCCGTAATTTTCAATCTTCTAAATTTGGAGGAACGATCTGTGAACCTTTGCTTTGCTAAATTTGAACTTTAGTTCCTCATAGTGCAATAATATAGAACAAAAATATCTTTTTAATTCATAACATACACCACAAAATAAACAATGATCAAATGCAAGAGTAACATAATAGTAAACAAAGATTCAATCATACATATTACTTTAGGATATCAGGTTTCTCATGTTTAGAGAATAAAAAAATTATAGCTTGCATTCAAGTGAAAGTCGTATTGCTCATACATGAATGACACATGATTGAAAATTAGCTCCAAATATAATTTTGTTGGCAAACTAGATCATTTTACTAGAAAATTTAATACCAATAATAGCAAAAGGAAAACCAATTTAACTAGTATTAAAAAAATATGATTTTTCAAAATTACTCCCTCCGTCCCGGAAGAGTATACTTAGTTTGTTCACTATGGGTTTTAATAAATATTAGGTGAGTGTGTTGTAAGTGATAAAAAGGGTCCACTGTTATGAGTGGAGTCGAGAAATAATGGTGGGCCAAATTGGTAAAGTTGTATATAAGTGTTGAAAGTGAGGATTAAAAATAAGGGGTTAGTGGGGGGGTCATGTTCAAAAATGGGTTGTGCATACTCTCGTGGAACGGACACAAAAAGAAAGTGAGCATACTCTTTTGGGACGGATGGAATATTAAATATGAAAAGACATATATACCCCTAATTTTTTGTAAATCCCAGTGCGGTCCAATGCCCCCTTCCCCCTAGGTCCACCTCTGACTGATACAATGATTTTTTAGAGAAAACACGCACTCTGCGCTATTTAATAACTTAATATAAGAAATAACAAGCACAAGTAAAAATATTTGATGCACGATCTACTTATCATGATAAAAAGGCAATATATATGTGTTTGGTTTGGATGTTTTTTAAGGCATATGCCAAATCAAACCAAACCATCAGTTAAGAAAAATTGAAGGCATAATCATATGTACAGTAGGTGAAACAAATGGTTTTGGATTATTTTAGCTTAATTCTACTTACCAAAACTAATCAAACAGATGTACAAACAATGATTCTGTGGTTTGGTCGGATAGGTTTGATTTGGTTGAACCAGGAAGTTCTTGAGCGGCCCTAACATATACAACGAACTATGTCGATTAACAATCTAGTAAAGTAGAAGTTTGACAACAGCCAGGGATATGGTATAGAAGTATCCCAGTTACAAAATCAAGAAATACCTCTCATGCATGGTCTTTTTTTTCGCACAACTATTATCTTTACAAAATGGTTCTCCTTGTCCAGAAACATGATTTAACATGGGCCAATTGTAGATATCAGCACGTATACTATCCAAGATTGACAATATACATGATTGAGCAATCCTAGCCCTTTCATTTGGGTATGAATCGAGCAAATTATCTCAAATTGAAGAGATAATCAAGGGTTGTATGATATCCCAAAATTTTCAATCCATCTTGGTAAACAATATATTAGTCTATACATTCTTTTAATCTATCGAAGCAAATCCTAAATTCTAAAAGAACCCTAAACTAATTAGAATAGTTCATACCAAAATGAACTAAGTAACCCTAAACCTAAGACCAAATCGCGCTGAGATACACTATCTACCCTGAAATACACCGGATATCTAAACGCAGTCAATCAATCAGGTCATCAGTATGCATTGAAGGACTCTCGATGAAATATCTCAATTGAATATCGCGATTCCAAATTCAAATCCACAAATATTAAACACAAAGATTTGAGAGAAAGTGGAAGAGAGAGAGAGACGGATTACCGTTAATTCGGGGCGGGCGGATTGGCGAAGCTTGGCTTCGAGCTCAGGGTTGCCGGAACTGGTGACCTGCATGACACAGTAGCCAATAATCCCTGGAATGACGCCGCACACGGTGGCGAAGGTGAGAAAGAAGGGCTTCGAATCCCTCGTCTTCGTCACCAGCCATCTCCATGTCTGGCTCTTCTCCCATAGAAACGACATTATTCTAGCTAGTTAGATTCGTGCAGAAAATGACTTGATTTATCAAAACTTGATAGCGGGATGAACGCTTGCAGCCCACCCAGCCCTGAACCAACAGGCCCATTTCTTCTTCTACTTTATTCTTTTAATCCTATTCTATTCATAATCCTCATTTTATTTTCTATAATTCCTTATTTAATAAAAGGGTTAATGTGCATATAGGCCCCTCAAGTGGAGGCCCTTAGAGCGTTTCAGTCCCCTTACTAACTGTGTGTGCAAATTGGCCCCCGAACTCAAAAAAACGGTGCAGATCGACCCCTCTGACTTAACACCGTTATGGGCCGTTAGTCAAGGGGGCGATCTGCACCGTTTTTTCGGAGTTTAGGGGCTAATCTGCACCTTTTAACTTTTTAATTAATTCATCTCTCTCGCTCAAAATTTGATCGTCTTTGTCGCTGATTCAAGCTCCGGCGAGGCCGGCGGAGGGCGCCACCCCTTTCTTTCTCTCTTGGGCCCTAAACCTCAGAGCTCGCTCGACTGCACACGCTTAGCGTCAAGGACGAGCCCTAATTCTTCCATTCTGTCGGAAATCGCCGTCGCAATATCCGGTGAACCCGCCGCCTGGCTTTTCTCGATGAGGAGTCGCCTAGCTTTTCTCGATAAGGAGTCGCCTCTTTCACTCAAATCCGGCGAAATCCGGTGATAAAGGCCGACGATGCCCGTCGCCATCTACACTATCGGCGTGCTGTTGAAGAAGGACGTTTTCAAATCAAAGACCATGGCCAACATGATCTCGATCTCGATTGGGGTCACGATCACCGCCTACGGCGAGACGAAGTTCGATTCGTTGGGGGTGATTCTGCAATTGGGGGCGGTGACGTTCGAGGGAGAATTCGAGATGTGATTTTTTTTAATGAACTGTGTGCAGATTAGCCCCCGAACTCCAAAAAAGGAAAATGTGCAGATTAGCCCCTGAACTCCAGAAAAACGGTGCAGATCGCCCCCTATGACTAACGGCCCATAACGGTGTTAAGTCAGAGGGGGCGATCTGCACCATTTTTTTGAGTTCGAGGGCCAATCTGCACACACAGTTAGTAAGAGGACTGAAATGCTCTAAGGGCCTTCACTTGAGGGGCCTATATGCACCTTAACCCTTAATAAAATGGAGTAATAAATATTTATTTGTAGACTATTTTACCCTTTAGCCCCTATTTTCTTTATGACTTTAGCCTCAAAATTCTGATGACCAACTAACATCATCATTGAAATTCAACAATTCCTTATAATTTCATCACCTCTAAAATCCTCCTATAATTCTCTTCACATGATCGCTCCCCCTCTTCTCCGATCTCTCACCACCACCATCACACTCTCCCTCCTTTCGCCAACTCCTCAAACCTCTATCCGCCGTAGCTCAGTTTATACAGTGTCGCCTTATAGTTATCCTGAAGTATTGTCGATTCAAATTCGTCCAGTCTTAACAACTTATTATATGATACTCTTTAAAAATACATTTGATATAGCAAATTTTAAGGGTTCATAATAATCCACTCAAGTTGTTGTACTCGGCGTTACAAGCCATGCCCCCACCAATGAGAAAAAAGTCCTATTGATGGAATGAATTTAGGAGACAGTTAGATGGATGAAGATGACCAAGTAGATTTTTGTGTGTAATGGAAAGAAATGAATGTAAAGAGTATCTTTAATTTTGGCTATACATGGTAAAATTGTAAATTTATACTCTCTCCGTCTCATTAGGTTTGTCTCATTTTTCTTGGGCACGGTTATTAAAAAGAGTATAATTAGTACTCCTTCTGTCCACGAAAAAGTGTCCTACTTACCCCTTTTTTTTGTCCACGAAAAAGTGTCCTGTTCACCTTTTTGTACATTCATACCCTTCACTTTTTAATTTATTTACAACTTATATCATTAATAAATCCACACTTTTATTTAATCTATGCAATTAACCCACACAATTAACTCACTAATTAAAACTACGAAACCAACTCCCCCACGCCTAATCAATCTCATTTCCCCCAAAATTAAATTACTCTTTCTCTGAACTCAAACAAGTGGAAGAAATACACACAAACCCTCCAAATTGTATCTACAACTCGATTTAATGGCTTTTAGGCTATGTGTGTTTGTTGATTAGCTCAATGAAATAATAAATATGTTCTGAAAATTAACTCCACTTCACGTGTGAATTCCGCACTACAAGAAATTGAGTTTTTACCCACACATAATTTCAAAATGTGTAGGTAATTCACACAAAAAAATTTCATTAATTATTGACATTTAAAATATGTGGCAAAAATATTTTCGTGACATTTATATTTTACGGTTATTTTTAAGTTTTATTTGTGTATAATAAAATTTATTTTTAAATTTGTTGCGCCAACGTGGCAAACTAATAAAAGTTATTAACCACACATAATTCTAAATTATCTATGTGTGGGTAATGAATTTTTATCATTATTTATTCTTGACATGTAAGAAACGGGGGAAAATATTTTTAGCTACATTTATATTTTGGCTTTAATTAATTATTTATGCAAATCTTAATTGATGTTTTACCCATTACCCACACATATTTTGAAAAATGTGTAGGTGAAACAATTTGAAACTTTCAATTAGTTATTGACATTTAAATTGTGTAGCAGAAAATTTATTTGTAACATTTATTATATAGCGGTAATTCTTTTTTAAGTTTTATTTTATTTAATGAAGTTTATTTTTATATTTGGTGTGCACCTCTATTAATTTTTTTAAACCACACATAATATATGTGTGGATAATAATTTTTATATTTATATTTTGACAAATTAAGTAAATTTAATTTTATTTTTATATATTAGTGTCAACTAATCAATTGATTTCTCTACAATTATACAATAAAATAAAAATTAAATAGTCTTTAACATTAAAATAGGCATAAAAAAAAAGAATGAATATGTTAAAAAAAAAACACAAGAATTAAAATAGGCATAAAATTAAATACTAGTCTTTAACATTAAAATCGAACTCAATAAAGAGTAGGATTGTTTAAACTCTCAACAACTAAAAGACAAGAAAATATTAACAAACTAATCAATATCATTAGAACTACCCCTATTGTAATTTTTACCCCACTCAAAACAACTTTATCAGCTTTTTTAGTACCCGTGCCGGCTAGTGTTGCCGCCGGTTCCGGGCCCGAACCGGCGGTTCAGGGTCGAGAATCCGGCAAACCGAAACCGACCTGGATGAAATATAAAGGGCCGGTTTTCGGACCCTGAACCGGCCGTTCCGGGCCGGGCCGAAAACCGGCGGTTCCTGGTTTTTCACAATTCCTACATTTTTCAATGTGGGATAATGTAGCTTCACTATTTATAGTGTACTACACATGGTAGAGAATCCTACATTTTTCAATGTGGGATAATTTTAACTTAATGTAGCTTCACTATCTATAGTGTACTACACATTGTAAATAATACAACATTGTACTACACATTGTAAAGAATACAACATTTTTCAATGTGGGATCACTCAACCTAACTTATAGCTTCACTATTTATAGTGTACTACACATGGTAGAGAATCCTACATTTTTCAATGTGGGATAATGTAGCTTCACTATTTATAGTGTACTACACATGGTAGAGAATCCTACATTTTTCAATGTGGGATAATTTTAACTTAATGTAGCTTCACTATCTATAGTGTACTACACATTGTAAAGAATACAACATTTTTCAATGTGGGATCACTCAACCTAACTTACAAATATATAATTTATATTCATGTAATATATAACTTATAACTTATAAAAATATAACTTGTAACTTATAACTTATATTCATGTAATAGTTTTTACTTTACAAATGTTGAAAAAAATATTAAAATTACTCAACTTATACTATATAGTTTTATAAATTATGATGTTAAAAACTTAAAATGTTAAAATTACTCAACTTAAAGTCTTAAATTACTTAATAACTTATATACTATTGTCATATAAATATATAATTTTTAAATATATGTTTTGTTTTTTAAAGCTTGAAATTACTCAAGTTACCAAGTAAAATATTTTTCAAATTTACTCAACTTAAAAATCTTAATAATATAATAATATTTTTTATGTCATCTTTTTTTTCAAATGACAATTGAATTGAAATAAAGTAAAGGAAAAATAATTAACACATTGAGAACCAAAAATTCAAATGAATTCATAAAAATAGATATTTTTATTGAATTTATTCTATGTACCAAAAAAATATTACAAGGATACAAATTACATAATCTTTAAAATTGAATAAGTAAACTAACTAATTGATCCATCGACCTTATAAGTTATAAGTTACATATTTATAAGTTATATATTTAGAAGTTATAAGTTATTACATGAATATAAGTTATATATTTATAAGTTAGGTTGAGTGATCCCACATTGAAAAATGTAGGATTCTTTATAATGCGTAGTACATTATAGATAGTGAAGCTACATTATCCCACATTGAAAAATGTAGGATTCTCTACCATGTGTAGTACACTATAAATAGTGAAGCTACATTATCCCACATTGAAAATTGTAGGATTCTACACCATGTGTAGTACACTATAAATAGTGAAGCTACATTATCCCACATTGAAAAATGTAGGATTCTCTACCATGTGTAGTACATTATAAATTATAAATAGTGTAGGATTCTCTACCATGTGTAGTACATTATAAATAGTGAAGCTACATTATCCCACATTGAAAAATGTAGGATTCTCTACCATGTGTAGTACACTATAAATAGTGAAACTACATTTAGTTAAAATTATTAGGATTTGAATATAAAATTAAAAAAAAATAAAAAATTGGCCGGGCCCGGCGGTTCAGGGCCGAACCGGCGGGCCGGCCCGGCGGGCCGTGGGCCGCTCTCCCCTTGAACCGTAACCGGACCGAGCTCCTTGGCGGGCCGGTCCCGAAACCGGCCCGTGGTCAACGGTCCGGGCCCGGACCGTTGACTTTCGGGCCGGTTCAGGGTTGGCCCGCCGGTCCCGGTTGAACCGTGGCAGCACTAGTGCCGGCACCCAAATGGGGCACTTTTTCATGGACAGAGGGAGTATAATAAAAGTGTGTAAGTGTGTGAGATCATATTGTTTGTAGTGTAAAATCATTACCAAATATAAAAACATGACAAGATTAATGGAACAAGAAAAAAAAAAGAACTGGACAAGATCGATGGGATTGATGGCGTAATTATTTATTTATTTATTTATTTATTTATTATTATTATTATTATTTTAGATAAGGGGTTATGGTGAGTAAAATTGAGACTAGGAATAGAATCATTCATTTTTTATAATATAAATAGGTATTTGTTAAAAATAATTTATTGGTTTAAATATTTGAATGTCGGGGGAGAGAAAAAGGCCATTTTCAAAGCCTCGAATTCTCTGTGAATTATTGGGCTAAAAGCTTGTTAATGGGCCCAACATAACTCCGTTGTGCTAACGTAAGCTCGTGTGAATGCGTTTAGTGCTAAAGACTTGACTCTCTTTTCCGCAAGAGTAATTATGCCATTGACATGTAAAGGCTTTCTATGTTGCTCTTTTTTCATTCCAGTTCACGTATTTTTAAATTATTATGAACATTTTTAATACAGTATTTAAGAAAAAAAAATGTTAGGAGTAGACCTATTTTTTGAAATTTGTTTTAAATGAATAATGTCCAATTTTATTTGGCACTAAGAGCAGCGACCATGTCGAGGGCGGTGTCGACCCGGGGCGAAGGAGGCGGCCGCGCGCTGGAGGGGCGCCCAGATGCGAGGCGGGGTCGAGGCTACGGCACGAGGCGAGAGAGGAGATGAGATGGCGCGTCCTGCGGACGCGCCTAATTTAAAAAAAAAAATATCCAAAAATTCGACCGTTTCCAAATTTTCTTTTTTTTAAAAAAAAAAAAAAAAACGACCGTTGCAAATTTTCAACTGTTATTTTGATTTTTTTTTTCTTTTTTCCCCTTCTATAAATACTACTCTTCCTTCCATTCTTTCAAATTCACCAACACCTTCAACTACAATTCTCTCCCAAAAAAAATTCTCTCTTCTACATTTCCAAAGATGGATCGTGAATTCGATGAATACATGGAGCAACAAGGCGGATCGAGGGTTCCAATGATGGGGTTCGCTCCATTTTCAGCAGCCTCGAATGTCTTGGCTACAGGAAATGTTCCTACGCCGGCGGCGAACGCCAACGTTCAAGAAGAGCCGGAGGAGGTGAAGCCGAAAGCCAAGGGCACTCGCGCTGCATATTCTAGCGAGGAGACCGAGCTCGTGGCAATATTGTGGGCGGAGGCAACCCACAATCCTATTTTGGGGACCTCCCAAAAGTTGCTCCAATATTGGGGAGCAATCGCCGAGAAGTTCAACGCGCTCAATACTTCGGGAGCGCCGCCGCGAAAGTCGGAGCATCTCAAGTCCCACTTCGCCCGTGTCCAAAAGGAGACAAAATTCTTCGAGGGCTTCTACAACACGTGCAAGGAGAATTGGGGGAGTGGTATGAGCGACGATCAAATCTTCCAACAAGCCCAGACGATGTTCGAGGCGAATTTCAAGAAGCAATTCTCCTACGTCAAAGCTTGGAAAGTGCTTCGTGACTGCCAAAGATTCACGTCGCAAGCCGGGGATGTCCACTCCGCCAAAAAGTCGAAGGGCTCCGATGGTGGAGCAACCACTACTTCTTCGGAGCCGAGTGTCACGGCGAGACCCCAAGGCTAAAAAGCGGCAAAGCGAGACAAGGGCAAGGCGAAGAAGGGAGAAGGGTCTTCGGGAGGAGGATCGGCGTTCTCCGACGCCCTCAAGAAGGTGGCCGAAAGCATGAAGGAGCATGCTCTCAAAACGGGGCAAATCGCCCATGCCAAAAAAATGCAAGCCGAGATGAAACGGGAGGAGATGGATATGAAGCTCTTGAACAAGGATACGACGGGTATGACGGATGCACAATTGGCTTTGCACAACCACCTAGTCCAAGAAGTGCTCAAGCGTCGAGGGCTTATTTAAATTAGGAAATTATGTTTTTTTTATTTTATTAGCATATTTTAATTATGTTTTTAATTTTATTTAAATTATTGTAATGTAGAATTTTAATTTTAATGAAATTTGAATTTTAAAAATAAAAGTGTAGAAATATGAATTTTGTGGAAATGGGGATCTAAGCACCCACCTAAGACACAATGCATTGGAGAGGGGTGTGTCTTAGGTGGGGCCCACTCCTAAGACACCCCTCTAAGACACCACCATTGTGGATGCTCTAATGGTGAACAACAAACACTTGTAAAATACTTCACACTTGCATGAACTATTCAGATTTCTTTTCTCTTAAAACCGTTTATCACCTTTTTCTGTTCGATGTAGGCTTGTGCCTGTAGCTTCCAGTTTTGGAATGAGACGGTACTCACAAGTTATTTTTCCACACATAATATGCATTGATAAATTTAAAATAAAGCATAAAAACATATATAGTCTTTTATTTAAGGTTAATGTAGAGAGGTTTTGGGATATATAATAAATGTTGACGAATTGGGGGAGGGCGGTGGGCAAAGGATGAAAGAAAGGGTCTTTCGGCAAAGGAAAAGAGTTAAGCTACGAATTATTCACTATTAATGCCCATTTTAAAATCATTATCCCATTAATACCTTTTTCAAATGAAAGACCTATTTTTGTTGGTTTGCTTAATTCTCAGTTGATGACAAGGGCCAACTTTTATTAGCAGTTTAGATTCTTTACTTTTACCCAAATTTGATTATAATACATACAGTTTTGTTTTTTTGTAATTTAATTTCATCATTGTGTGCTTGATGCTTAATAAAATAAGATGCTCGGTAAAGAATGAGAGAGGGGGGGGGGGGGGGGGGGAGAGTCTCTCCATATATATATTTTGTGTCTGTAAGTTCTTCTTGTATATATATCAGAGAAAATGGACAGGTACTTAAATAAAAATCAATTTTAAATTAAGTACTATAAATTAGGAGGCTAGGCTATTAAGTCAGAGACGGGTCTTGAGAGTTGAGACGGGATCAACTACTATTGGAATTTTAAGTGCTTATGAAAATCTACGATATGCCATTTTGTTGGATGAATTCATGGCCTTAGATTCGACTTTTATATGAAGCAAAAATATTAACTTTTGAATTTATATATTTTTTCACAGTGAATTCATGAATTTCTAATTTAATTATATATAGTAGTATTTTAAAAGCCTAACCCTTCACTAGGAGAAAATATATATACTATATATACATGTACATGTATATCTAATTTGTACTTATGTACCAAAGATTTAGTGCTTCCGAACGTAATAACAATAAACATACATGGACGTCCCCTTGGGATGGCCTAGTGGTTGGGGTGGTTGCCTGTTGTCCAAGAGGTCACAGGTTTGAATACTCTCGGCCACAATAACCACTAGGTGGTGTGTGTGTGGTTTGTATTATTTATTTATAATGTAATTTCATCAAAAAAAAAAAATAAACATACATGGACTTAAAAAGAATTAGATCGAATTCGACACTAGACCGAATTTTTTTTCAAAAAAAAAAAATAAAACCCAGACAAACATTTTAATTGTATAACAAAATAAGTCAAGGAATGCCCTCAAAAAAAAAAAATAAGTCAAGGAATGAGGAGCGAAAGTGGCTTGAATAGTAGAACTGAACCCATATATATGACCTTGAACCATGAAATTGAAAGAATTGTCTTTCTTTATTCTTTTTTGATGAAGATCCACACAATTAAACGTAATTAATTAGAGTGAGTGTGTCGATTTAAAAAGTACAGTGGAATTTGAACCATGAAATGATCATTTTGATTAGTATTTGATTGATTGTACGCGTCGAATGAAAACATATACTCCAAGAGAGATTTCAAAACTTAATATGACAAACACTACACCAATTTGAGTGAATTATGCACGAAAAAATTCATCGGTAAAATCCAAACTTCCGTCGATAAGAAGAGACACGACGGATTTAAATGTAGACCTTGAGTACTTTGAATTCACCCCTCTACTTTTTAATATATTACCACTTGCCAACGTGAATAATGAATATGTATTTATATACAATTATTCAACCATAAATTTTAGTGGTGCTTTCGATTTTTTGTGGAATATCATGCGTATTACGAACACAAGTATCACTCAGCCGACCCTTATCGAAATTAAACTCTATATAAGTTATAGTATATATATATATGAGACATGCGCATATATATACTCGTTAATCCTAATTGTTTCCACGACAATTAGCGCTAAATCAGATATTTCCAATTCTCTAATTTTATTTCACAAATACTTATGTGCAACTGTTTTTCAGAATAACACTACTTCATTCGTGAAATAACACTTGAACATTTTTTCGATCTATAAGTATTATTTGTATGTTGAAGTAATGTCATTTGGAAACCAGTTGCACCGTGCAATCGGTTGCACGGGAGAGTGCCTTATTTTATTTTGTTTGTATTTTATTTCGATGTTCGTTACTTTTTATTATAGTTTTTAACTCAATTTTCTAACAATATAAATCATATTGTAACACTATACGACTATCATCAGGACATATAATTTCATTGAGTTTACTTTTCATTTTAAATAATTACTCATTCTGTCCCATTAAAAGTGATATGCATCTCATTTTGGTCCGTTCCATTATAAATGACTCGTTTCTATAAATGGAAAAATTTAACTATTTAAAAAGTATAGGTCTCACCTCTTAAAAAAAATAATAATAGGTCCCACCACTTTATATTCTCCTTAATTTTTATGCCGAAAAGTTTTGAGCCATTATAAGTGAGACGGTACATGTACATACTCTCTTATACCAGTTTATACTAATTAAGTGCATCAATTAAAACTAGCCCGGACTCAAAAGAGTATAGCTGTCAAAAATAAAATATAAAGATGAATTTTAGAAAAGTATTTTCATAAATTAGATGAAAATTTATATAAAATAATTGATTATAGACGATGGTTACCACATTTCTTTAAGATGTAGTTGCCTCTAAATACATTACATTTCCCCATTTTCTGGAATTGCACATCACCTTTAAAATTCGCCTCATAATACATAACCTTTCTTTTTCTTCTGGAATTGCACATGGTCAGCCAACCACCAACCGAAAAATTATGTGGATGCCGGAAACGCCACATATACACGCCGAAAAAAAAATTAATTGATGTGGCAGCTATGTAGGAAATTATAATTTTTTTTTGCTATTAAATTCGAATTTCCGGAATATAGAATTAAGGCATTAATTTCTTAAATCTCCAATTTTCCCCTAAATTCCCTAGTTTTACAATTTCCCACTTTTTACAATTGCCCTAGCGTCCAGACTTGAATTTCGATATGCTCCACATTGCCCTAACTCCAGCAATTACACCAACACCAAGAAAGGCTCCAGCTCCGGCGATTACACTTGCTCTAGCGATTACACCAACACGAACCAGCGACGAAGGCTCCAGCGCACGCGACGAACCGGCGACCAAGGATTTAGCGCACGAAACAAATTAATCAGGCAGGGAGACGAACGTGTCGTCGTTGATTTAACTTAGATTGCGATCTTTCCTCTAACATCAACTGCTAATTTGCATAGATTTCACAAACTCAATTAAAGTGAACAAGCCGGCAATTTGAATTATTCATTATGCATTTGGCGTGGGTTGCTTTCTTTATCCATGGCCTACTGTGCTGAAAACTTAGTTGATATAATCCTTTTTTGGCTGGTTTAAGTGCATTTATTGTTGTCGTGTTGTTGATTATGGTAGAACTGCAGGGGCGATGGGAAATTGCTGTTTTCGTGGGATCTAGTGAGGGAAGGTTGCGATCAATGATGTCAGGAGGCCAACGATCGGGTTTAGCGCAAGCCGATAAAGATCCGTCCGTTCGATAATTTGTTGCGAATGGGGAAATTGTAAAACTAGGGGATTTAGGGGAAAATTGGGGATTTGGAAAATTAATGCCTTAATTCTATATTCTGAAAATTTGAATTTAATTGCAAAAAAAAAAAAAATGTATTTAGGAGCAATTACCTCTTTCTTTAATTAGCCTCCAATTTTTTTTGGAATACCAGAAAATTAATGCCACAATGTTTAATTGTTTTTTCATTAATGTAATGTCATGTTTTTTTTAATTTTTATCCAATTGATACAACATCTTTTTTTTTTAATATCATAACTCATGCATAACATTTCAAACATTTTTTTAATAATATCACAAGTTTATATTTCAACGTCAGAATTTCAACAAGACCGTTTGGATATAAAACTCTTATGCTCTTGCATATATATATATATATGAGTAAAATTTTGAAATAGCCAAAATGAAGCATAAAACACAATTTATGGCCACACATTAAAAAAATATAAAATTTGACCATTTTTATTAATTTGAACGTTTTTACCCTTAATGAGGCGGACCGGATAGGATCAGACACGCAGGTCGCGTGCCGGATCGGGTTAGACACTTATGGCACTATTAGTGTCATAAGTGTCAATATTTTACTTTGGTTTTATTTTGGATTTCCGTTGGCACTTATGGCACTAAGAGTGCCATAAGTGCCAACGAAAATCCAAAATAAAAACAAGTAAAATGGTCCTTTTGGCACTTATGGCACTAATAGTGCCATAAGTGTCATACGTGCAACAGAAACAACAGTAATAGAATTTAGAAATCATAAATTAATGGATCATTTAAACCCTAAATGGATAATCTAAACCCTAAATCGAACATCTAAACCCTAAATGGATAATCTAAACCCTAAATGGAACATTTAAACCATACGGGGAAATGTTTAAAATTGTTCTTTTGGCACTTATGGCACTATGCCAACGGAAATCTAAAATAAAATCAAGTAATGAAATGATTCGTATGGCACTTATGGCACTATTAGTGCCATAAGTGCCATACGCGCAGCGGGCGCGCAACCCACCTATAAGCTTCCAGCGGCCGCGCAATCATCCAACGGTCGCGCAATCACCTCAGCGGCTGAGTAAATAGGGCAAATTAGGCATACCACCTAATTAATTGTCATATTTTGATGTTTTAAGATTAAGAACCAAAAATTAATTTTCAATCATCATTATGATCATTTGACTACATTTGCTTCTATATATATTCACGAACAATATCAATGTTACATCTTACATGAGGATGTGGCAATAAGTATAACATATGTTCCACGTCGTTCAAACGGAACATGATATTATTATAAAACATAAAATAATGTGACGTTTTGGGAAATATTTCCTTCATATCTTTTGGTGAGATAAACTTAGATGAAAGATGATGCATAAATATGTCTGTGATAATACATATGTGTACAGTAGAAGTACTGTGGGGAAAAAAGAAAAAGGAAAGAGCGGATAGAGAAGGGGTGGGACCAGTCAAAGATAGGGTAATGTAATGATTATAGAGTTTGTTAGTATACTATCCTTTAGGGGTTGTGAAAATGATATTTTAAAGAAAGGGAACTAAAAGAAGTTAAAAACATAAAAGAAAAAGTAGAGATTAGTGGACAGGAAAAAATCAAAAGCAAGGGGGTGATGGGTTGCCAGGTAGTTTCAACTGTTGAATCATCAAAGTGTTTTTTACTACTTTGGGATATTGTAAAGTTTTGATAATAAATGGACCCCATCTCCTATTTTCATTCGTTAATTACTTCCTCCTTTCATTAAAAAAATTTACCATAATAAAACAAATTTTAATATAATAGTTACTAATATTGTAGGGAGTAAAAAGGCTCATTATAAATATAATTTTTAATTAAATAATTATAAAATAGAGTAAGAGTTTCATTAATAACATATTTTTTGTTAATGTGAAATGTATGGACCCTATTACTATAAATGGACGTGGTAATTTTTTTGTGAATGAATCTAAAATAAAATTATGATAATTTTTTTTATAGAAGAAAGAAGTAAATTATGTATAACAATAGTATTTTGATTGAATTAACATCAATTATGAAGACCTTAAACTAAATTAATGGAAAGCTATTACTAAAAATGGCTAATTGCCACGTTGTTCAAGAAATTGGATATTGCACCAGATCTGAAAAATTGACTTTTATATCCATAACCTCTTGTTTTTGTCTGATTTTAGTCCGGTGACCGATTTTTTTTTACGCCGATGCTGACACGGTGGCAACCAGAATTGATATCTAGGCACATTTATGACACGTGAAAAAAAAATCCACTCCCCCCATCGTCTTCCCCCATCCCCAAACCCTAATTTCCCCTCTTCCACCTGCCGGTGCCACCCCCTGCCGCAACCACCGGCTGCAGCCTGCTTGCTATTCCTCAACATTTGAAGTCGAGATTTGACATATTTAGCCTTATCGGCAAGGAGAAGAGAGAAATGTGTGAGTTGAGTTTCTGTGGCAACGTTGAGCAGCGCGGGCACCGTGGAATACTTGACCTCCAAGATCTTCCTGCGCAGTTTGGCGACCTCCTCCTCGATTTTCCTTTTCCTTTCGTGGAAGAAATCGGGGATACCGAAGTTCTTGTTTCCGAGAACCTTGGCCTTGGACTTGTAGATGTCGATTATCCGGTGGACTTGGTCGGCGTTTTGGGGCCAGATCTCGGCCTCGATTTGCTTGGGGTGTAGATTATCATACACGCCTTTACATCGCTGAGTATCGTGAATATGAGAATGATAGGTGGTGGCGGCAAGCAGCGCCAGCGCCGACGGATGGGGGAGGGAAAATTAGGGTTTGGGGGGTGGGGGAAGGGGCAAGACGATGGGGGGGGGGAATTTTTGTTTTTTTTTTTCACATGCCATAAATGTGTTTAGGTGTCAATTTCGGCTGCCACCGTGTATTTTTAATAAATATTATTTTGCCTAAATTTCTCCTTCAAACGTACTTATTTAAATTCATATATAATTTTAATTTTCCTTAAAAACATCTAATTTAAAGTTTTGTAAGAGTTAATTGAATATAATTTTGAATATGTGTATATATATAGTATTTATTATTATCTATAAAATATTTAAATTGTTTGATAATGACAATTAACAATACACATTAATATTATAGAGTAGTAGGCGTCGTAATAAATATTTTCATACACATATATAAATAAAAATTATAAAAACATTATACTTTTAATATATATAACTAATTATTCATTTACAAATTTAACTTTTAAAATTTTTGTTGTAATATGAATCAATATATTTTTATTCATCGTAATTGCACTATTATAATTGAAAATCATATAAAATACAAAACCGTGTATCTACTTATTTTTTCTTTAGAAAATAAAACTAAGTAATTAAAAATATAGAGAAAGAAATAAAATTAATAATAGGAAAAAAAATTAAAGGTGTGTTTAAAATTTATGCATCCCCTTCGACTCCACCTTCAATATTTTATAATTTAAATACTATAAAAGAATCGAATTGTATTTCTCGAATTACTAGGTGGATCAATGGCAAAAGAGTATCTCCACCTCGTTTACAAGAACATAATTAATGTGTATTCTCCAATGTGCCATTTAATTAAATAGAATGAGCAGTTTGAAAGAGGGGCCAAAGAGGGGCCTCCATGTAGGCGATTTAGTGGCCAAAGAGTCTGATTTAGCTGATAAAAAACAAGCAATGTTCAATTCAATCTCACTTGTCGTCAAAAAATTTACACTCCCATCATCGAAGTAACAACTCTACCAATCATAGTATTATTTTTTTTTCTTTCTTTCTTTTTTTCTTTTTTGATGGAATGGTAGTATTATGTTTATTTATGATGTTATCGCCAAAATTGTGAAATAGACATCATCTGTCCATAAGATTTTATAGAATTCAAATATAAATTGTATCCGGTTTTAAAAAACTTTTAATTAGAGCTGTTACTTAGAATACAATAGATTCCGTCAAAAAAAAAAATCATAAATCAATGTCGTAATCTATCTATTAAAAATACAATCATGCGTGTATATATATAGTTTCATTATTTATCCATAGCATAATACACAATTAAATACGAAAAGGAATTATTAAAAATATTTAATATTTTGTGACGAGGGAAATCGAAAATCGTTAGCTGAATATATTATGGACTTAAATATATGAGGCAAATCTTTTTATAGCCATGTTTTATATATATATAAGTTATATAGCCCTACTTTTCAATACACAAGTTACATAACCTTTTTTTGCTGAAAATACTATTATACCCTTCCTTTTTCTTTCCACAAAATAGAATTTCAAACAATCTCTTCATCTCTCTCTCTCTTTCTCAAAATTGAAATTGACAGTCATAGCTCGCCAGAAAAAAATTCGCTTGCCCAACTCCGTCGTCCGACCCGTCGCCGCCGTCGAAGCGCAGCCACGCTTCGCACTGTCGCTCCGTCGTCATCGAAGCCCAGCTCACGCACAAACTCCCCCGTCAACGTCTGCCGCTGCCGAAGCCCCCATTTTCCGCCGCCAAACTAGGGCTCATGGTCCAGCCCTTGTCGTCCAACCTGTCGCCGACCCTTGTCCGCCGCTGAAGCCCCATTCTCCACCGCCAAACTAGGGCTTAAAGTCCAGCCCCTGCTGCTGCAATCCGCCGCCCAGCTGTTGTCTATCGCGAGTACACGATGGAGTACTCGATCGATCGTGATCGAGTACTCCATCGAGTACACGATCGAGTACTCCATCGAGTACTCGCCAGAAATTATTCTCTTCTCTTTTTTCCTTCGCCAAATATATGTTTTGTAATGTGTAGATTATTGCAATTTGTAATGTTGGATTTCATTGTGTAACTATATGCATTGATTTGAGTGCGTAGAAGGTTGGCTATAATATTTGATGATTGGATAATAATTTAGTTGATTATTATATTTGATTGTTCGATTATAATTTGCACAAGCGTATAATTCGTTAATAATTAAATGCAACATAATTTTGATTATAAATCTCGAGAAAATAAGTAAAATTGAAAATTGTGCAAGATATACACCGAGTACTCGATCGTGTACTCGATGGTGCCATCGAGTACACTGAGTACTCGATGGTTCCATCGAGTACACCACCGAGTAATGAAAAATAATAATATTTTTTGTATTATTTTTTTGGATTAATTAACAAATAAAATGTTACATCGTTTGTACTCTAAACAATGAAAAAAAATCATTATTCGATACGGTACTCGGTAGTCCATCGAGTAGACCGACTACTCGATTACACGATGACCGACTACTCGATGGCGTTCTCCATCCAGTACTTCATTGAGTAGTGAAAAACAATGATCGACAGAACACTTCATATCATTAAAAATAATGAGAGAAATAGCTAAATTGAATATTGTTTTTCACTACTTGATGGAGTAGTCGATCGAGTAGTGAAGAACAATGATGATTTTTTAATCAATTATTGTGATTTCAACCCACGTTTCTTGTTTGTAACGTTAACGAAATAATATTTGACTATTATATAACACGGTGTGTGATAATCATTGTCGGAAATCTATGTTTCAATTGAACACGTGACACATATTCTAAGTTTGAAAATAAAAGTCCATACTATGTCTTATGAAGTAGATATACTACATTTCAATCATTTACTCTATTGCAATAGTTAAATATACTCAATATGTTTATTTTACATTGGATTTAGCATAAGCACGTTACTTAAGATCGACGGAATGCTTCATATCATTAAAAAAAAAGAGAAAATAACAAAATTGAAGATTGTTCTTCACTACTCGATGGAGTACTCGATGGTGTTCACCATCGAGTACTCGATCGAGTAGTGAAGAACAATGATGGATTTTTTTTTATCAATTATTGTAATTTCAACACACGTTTCTCATTTGTTACGTCTATAAGAGTATATTTGACTATTATATAACACGAGGTGTGATAATCATTGCCGGTATTACATGTTTCAATTGAACATGTGACACATATTTTGAATTTCAAAATAAAAGTTCACACTATCTCTTATGTAGTAGATATACTATACTTCAATCATTTACTCAAGTGTAATAGCTAAATACACTTAATATGTTTATTTTTCGTTGAATTTAGCATAAACATATTATTTAAGACCGACGGAACGCTTCGTATCATTACAAATCTCGAGAAAAAGAGCAAAATTAAAGATTGTTCTTCACTACTCGATGGAGTACTCAGTGGTGTTCACCATCGAGTACTCCATCGAGTAGTGAAGAACAATGATGGTCTTTTTCAATTATTATGATTTCAATCCACGTTTCTTGATTGTAACATCAATGTGAATATATTTGCCTATTATAAAACATGATAAATGATAATCATTATCAGTATTACATGTTTCATTTGAACATGTGACACATAATTTGATTTTCAAAATAAAAGTCTACACTATCTCTTATGTAGTAGATATACTACACTTCAATCATTTACTCAAGTTAGCTAAATACACTTGATATGTTTATTTTCATGAAATTTAGCATAAACACGTTACTTAAGATCAACGGAACGCTTCATATCATTATAAATATCGAAAAAAGAGCAAAATTAAGATTGTTCTTCACTACTCGATGGCGTTCACTATCGAGTAGTGAAGAACATTGATGGTTTTTTTTCAATTATTGAGATTTCAATCCAGGTTTCTTATTTGTAACATCAACGTGAATATATTTGGCAATTATGAAACACAATAGATGATGATCATTGTCGGTATACATGTTTCATTTGAGCATGTGACGCATATTTTGATTTTCAAAATAAAAGTCCACACTATCTCTTATGTAGTATATATACTACATTTCAATTCATTTTTCATTGAATTTTGCACAATCACGTTATTGAAGATTGTTCTTCACAACACGATGGAGTACTCGATGGTATTCACAATCGAGTACACCATCGAATAGTGAAGAACAATGATGATTTTCTTTCAATTATTGTGCTTTCAATCCACGTTTCTTGTTTGTAACATCAGTGAGACCGGCGAAACGCTTCATATAATTACAAATCTCGAGAAAATGGGCAAAATTAAAGACTGTTCTTCACTACACGATGGAGTACTCGATGATGAACGTCATCGAGTAAACCATCGAGTAGTGAAGAACAATGATGGTTTTCTTTCAATTATTTTGTTTTCAGTTCATGTTGCTTGTTTGTAACACCAACGAGAGTGTATTTGGCTATTATAAAACACGATGGATGATAATTATTATCGGTATTACATTTTTCATTTCAACATGTGACACATGTGACA
Source organism: Salvia miltiorrhiza (assembly GCF_028751815.1). Taxonomy (NCBI): domain Eukaryota; kingdom Viridiplantae; phylum Streptophyta; class Magnoliopsida; order Lamiales; family Lamiaceae; genus Salvia; species Salvia miltiorrhiza. The sequence goes on from NC_080391.1 coordinate 11,072,301, forward strand.
AAATTGAAGATTGTTCTTCACTACTCGATGGTCAACACCATCGAGTACTGAAAAACAATGATGATTTTTTTTCCAGTTATTATTGTGATTATAATATATGTTATATATTTTTTTTCACTAAGATTAAAGATTGTTCGTTTTTTAAGTATTGTCATTATAAAACATGTAATTATTAATTAATTATACACTTATTTTACATATAATTATTAACTATTATACGCCTGCGCTAATTTTGATCGCACCATTAAATATGATAATCATATAAAATTATCATCCAATCATCAAATATTATAATCCACCACAAATAAATTCAAATTAAAATCAAAATAGTTTAGTTTTCAAACAAAACGTATAGTTATATAACTCAATCTTCCAGTCATTCATGACTATGCGTATAGATACTCAATGACATCCACCAATATTGCAAATTGTAATGACCTATACATTACAAAATACATATTTAACACCAACTTCCCAAAAACAATAATAAAAAAAGAGAAGAGGAAAAAAAATCTGACGAGTACTCGATGGAATACTCGATCGAGTACTCGATTGAGTACTCGATGGACGATCGAGTACTCCATCGAGTACTCGATCGAGTACTGGACGCGAGGGTTTGAACAATGCAACTTCGATTAGAGCTTGGGAAACGTGGGTTGGAGCTTGGGACGTGATTCTAAGGTAGAGAGAAAGAGAGATGTGATTTGGAGAGATTTTGGACTTGATTCTAGGCTAGAGAGAGAGAGAGAGGCGTGATTCATGGGTTTGGCAGCCATGGTAGAGCTCGAAAATCAGCCATGGCCAATTTTAAAGGAAACAGTGGGGCCGAACGACGACGGATCGGCGGCAGCAAGGGCGGACGGCGACGGGCCGGCGGCAGCATGGGTGGATTGCGGCGAGCTGGCGGCAGCGGGGGCCGGGGGGCGAATGGCAACGGGCCGCCGACGGATGGCGGCAATGTGAAGAAGAAACATGAAGAAGAAAAGAAATGTGTATAAAAATAATATATAAAATGTAAAAATAAAAATATAAAAAATGTGTTATAAAATGTAAAATTTAAATAAATATAAATATGAAATAAAAATATAAAAAATCAAAGGGTATTATAGTCTTTTAAGCTTAAAATGGTTGTTTAACTTATGTATTATAAAGTGGGGCTATAAAACTTATGTTTTTATGGGAAATGGTTATATGTAATAATTCCCACTAAATATATTGCGTTGGTGATGTTTGTACTCCTGATTTCTAACCACTATCTCAATAGACAGTTAAATGAGTTAAACCTCTCACAAAAGTTAAACGAGCCAAATCTCCCACTATTGACAGTTTGGTTCTACTCAATAGTTTCGTGTCACATTTCATATTTCACTACACCAATACACATTATCGGTGTACTTATTACTTTATGCATGGCAATGTATACATGCATCCATAGTACTGAAACATGAGATATAATACTAAAATATAATAAAAAATTCCATATCCCATTTTATCGGCTCTGTTGGTCCAAACATAATACTCCCTCCATCCACATTAAATTTAATATGAATTAGATGACGCAAAAGTTTTAAGAAAATATTGTAAGATGTGTATGACGTAGAAAAATAAAATCACTAAAGTTCATTTGTAAAGTAATTAAGAAATTATTTGTGAGATGATTTTTTTGTAAATATTATGTGTACGTAAATGACAGCAAAAATAAATTTAAAGACCATACTTATCGTGAACGAACGAAAATGACAAAAAAACCATATATAGTTATCGTGAACGGAGGATGTAGTATCATTTTTACTTTTCTTGTAGAGGTTTTAATTAAAATAAAAAGGAAAAATTGATTAAATATTTTACAACTATTCTAACTGTGTTTATATTGTAGGAGGACGCCGAGAGACGGTTGGCCGGAGTTACATGCTACACAGGACGTGGATAAAAAGAATCGCGAGGTCGTCACTCCTAACTCGAGGGGGTGTGTATATGGGGTTATAGGTATGATGATGTTGAAGATCATATCTTCCCTTGGCAGATCTAGCACACAGTCCACTAGCACCTTCTAGGTTTCTCCCTCATCTGCTCTTCAAGCTCAGCTCGCCACGTTGAAGGAGGAGCTAGAGCAAAGGAAACAAAAAGAGGAGGACATGAACTGTAAGATGGAGGAAATGCAGGTGCGGATCGCGCAGCTCATGCATATATATCGACATTCCTCCTTTGATGCCTTCGATCAGTCTCACCCTAATCTCTGATTAGCTCGTTTTATTTAGACATTACTAGATACATACTTTGAATCCTTTAATTATGGATTTTAAAACTTGTGGACATATTGCTACCTTTATGCATTTTGGATTACGAGTGCTATATTTGTTATAATTTAATTTTGTGTTACTTATTTTGTTATACAAAACAGGAAAATAAAATATAATAAATAAAAATTAATTAACGATACGAAAATTTCGGTTGCTACTGTAAAATATATCGTAATAAAAAAATTAGTTAACGGCCGAACGAGAAGCGGTCGTTATTATTTGCAGACAGTTAACGACCGAAATGTAACGATTATTAGTTAACGACCGTTCATTCGGTTGTTTTTCCTTTAAAGTGTCGTAAATATCCGACAAAATTCAATATTTAAAGATCGAAAAACGGTCGTTGTTTTTAAAAAACGACCGTTAATTTTAATGGCTAAATAAAAACGGTCGTTAACGGAGCAAACGATGATACAAACAATGAGTCCTTCCTTCGATCGTTAATTTAGTCGTTGCGACGGTTAACGGTTGTTTTTTAGTGTTTTGCGATCGAAAATTCGGTCGTTTGGGCCGCATTTTCTTGTAGTGATGAAATTTAAAAGATACCATTCCCTTAATTTGTAGTTGAAGCTACGAAAATTGAGTGGAGCCATAATTAAGGCGTATAAGAAGAAAATCCATTAAACTTGAAGCTATATCTATATATCAATAAAACATTAGTAATGTCTCTTGTCATATGTTTCACACAGTGAAGAGAGATGGGTCCTGCTCCTGCACATGAGAGACGCCGCAAAATAGATGCATATCTTCAAGCCTAGCATCTGCAGTTTCTAATAATTTGCGCAGAAGTGTATAGTTGTCCGTACATAAGCTGAATTAACAGTATGTATAGAGCAGTAAAATATTGTATAGTGTAGAATACTCATGGAATACGCGAGGTGTAATGTTCACATTTTACAAGTGATCTGAGATTGAGAGAAAAAGGAAGGGGGGTGGGTTGGGGTGGGGTATTGCGTGCTTGTGGGGAAGGGGGGTGGCCCATGCAGCCTTTCTGCGGGCCCCCTCATTTTTGTTAGTTTGTGAGCAGACAAAAGCACTGAAAGCTTCTTCTTCTCCATCTCTGCTTTCACACACCTCACCCAATCATACCTCCCCAGAATCTTGTAAAGCTACCCACTCTCTCTCATCCCAATACCTATATCATCTTCTCATCACTTTATCTGATCTTATGTAAAATACATCTGATAAGGTAAAAATTAAATAAAGAGTTATATATATGTAGAATTAGTGATTCTGCAGTGTAACTTCTAATTCATTTTGTCTACCTTAAAATTAATCTTCTTACAATGTGTGTGTGTTGTGTGTAGAGTTAAGAATACAGCACATATGTATAATTGTTAATATTGGTTTATACATACAAGCAACATTGATGCCTTATTTTTGCAGTGTGAACCTAAACTAAACAGTTGGATAGTGTGGAAAAATAAAAAAATGGAAAGAGACTAAAAAACTATATGGTTGATGCAAAAAAGACATAGGATGACGAGGACCACTTTAATGGCTTTTGATCCTCAATAGTGGGCTATACTATATATACATATAGATATATAACACAACTCCATTGTCGTCCAACCCCAGAGCTCAGATTTGTCTTCACCACTTCACATTTTCTCCCTTCACCAAAATAATTTTAAAACTCTCATATCTATATAAATACTACTACGTAACAATAATAATGGGGCCAATGACACTTCCTCCAGGATTCCGGTTCCATCCGACGGACGAGGAGCTCGTGGCCTACTATCTTGATCGGAAGATCAACGGCGGAACCATCGAGCTTGAAGTCATCCCTGAGGTTGATCTCTACAAATGTGAACCCTGGGATTTACCAGGTAACAAGAATTATATATTTTAATGCGGTGTGCAAATTATTGCATACTAAAACATGCAATGTTTGATTTGGTAGATAAATCCTTCTTGCCTAGCAAAGACATGGAGTGGTACTTCTACGGGCCACGGGACAGGAAGTACCCGAACGGGTCGCGAACAAATCGCGCGACGCGTTCAGGGTACTGGAAGGCGACGGGGAAAGACCGGACGGTGCACTCGCAAAAACGGGCGGTGGGCATGAAGAAGACATTGGTGTATTACAGAGGGAGAGCGCCTCATGGCGTTAGAACTGACTGGGTAATGCACGAGTATCGCCTCATCGACTCTGTTTCCACATCTACTCTCAAGGTTGCTACATTCTTACTTAATTAATTGTGTATGAATTCGCATGATAAAATTGGAACAACCTTAGTTACATAATTAACAACTTTGAAAGATAAGCCAGGCAAAAAAATGAAAAGGAAAGATGTGAGCTAGTTAAAGTGCGTGTAATGTAGGGTATATATGACATGACGATCTTTCCTTTTTGAAATTCCATTCCTTTAATTTATACTCATTGTGAAGAAGCAATTTTACATTTATTACAGGATTCTTATGCACTCTGTCGGGTGTTGAAGAAAAACATAGTCATAACAAAGACGAGCAAACAAGAATCAGGCGTTATATGGGACGACGACAGCACGCCGGAAACATCCGCCAAACAAACCGAGGGATCCTCCTCCGACGTCACACAAACCACACCTGGCGTTGCCGTAGTCTCCTCCACGCCTCAGATCGCATCAGATGAAGTCAACAGCTCCATCGTCGACCAATTTTATTACGATGCCACCCAAAACATATCAGATTTCAATATTCAGGTAATTAGCTAGATGATGGTGATGGTCCCAGGAATATTGATGGATCTGTTTCGATTATAAAAGTGAGGAAAAGTAGAGAGCGATGAACTCAACATATCTTTCCCTAAAGCACGCCTGCAAAATAACTCCGAAACTCATGAATCCAATCGCTTTTATCCTCACCATTTCCCATAAATTCTTTTGACTGCCTAAAATGTCTTTCCAATTAAATCGAAATAATAATAAATGAAAAATGTGCAGGACTATACAGGTATATTCTACGAATCGTGGTATCCGGCGCTGGGGGTGGACGACTTCCCACAAATAGATCATCTGAGCGGCGATCACGTGGCTTCCGACAGATGTCTCAACGGCATTGCAACTCTAGATGAGATTTATGCCGTGTGCTCTACACACGACAATTATGCAGGATCGAATTAGCTTACACTTTGTAATGTTTTCAAATTTACAGACGAATGAGATTGGGGTGGGGTTCTTTAATTACATATATATTTCATTTTTTTTGGTTTGCTCTTTTAATTTATACTTGTAAGGATATGGAAGAATTAAGATAATTTTGTGCTAACGTATCTTTTTTTTTTTCCTTTGTAATTTTTGCGGGCAAGTCCAGAGTTTTATAAATGGCTTCTCTCGTTGTTTTTAAAGAGAATTTGTTGTTTGTTTAGCTGCGATTAGTAAAGTGTCATGTCTTAATATGAACATTTTATTTTTATAATTGAATCTTGATATTTACGCGAATAATTGAATAATCATTTTCACATGAGTTTAAATCTTGGAGGAGACAAAAATTTCACTATATTAATTAAATATAACTATTTGTATGTTTTATTCATAAATTTTATTAATTTATTCATTATTCTTGTTACTCACAAAAAAATGGCCACCCACTCGAGGAGTGCGAGTCAAGCGCCTGTCACCGATGCAGTCGCCATCGCCTACTACTCGTCTCTATTATCCGCCAAACAACTCGCATCAATGGCAAACTTAGCCGCCGCCTGCCCCACCTTCAACTCACAACCAACAATAGCCTAACGCCATTATTGTCGTCATCATCACCCCAATTCCCTGCTTGGTCGACATCAACAGCACCACCCATCACGCCGCCATCGTCGTCATATATCCTCTACACTCAGACGTAACGACAACAACACCCATAATAGATGAACAGATTGTAGGGAAAAGAGAAGATGAATAATAAATTAAGGTAATAGGTTAAATATTATCTATGCATATTTGTGTGCAACATTATAGGTAATAGGTTAAATATTATCTATGCATATTTGTGTGCAACATTATGTATATTTATGTTCAACCCTTATGCATATTAAAAATACATTAAAGAACTTAAAAAATATGAAAAATCCTAAATCATCAAAATTTTAAGCGACAATAATATACTCCTTCATATATTTTTATCTTTAAAAACTTCTGTCACATGACGTGTTTTTTATATTTTTTTTAATTTTTGGATTTGAAGGAGGAAAAGTGACGAGGTTTGAACTCTAAATTTCATTGTTTAATGTTTATAGACAGAAGTTGGCACCTTGGATGTCCACGTGAACACATATGGTCTAAATCTAAATTTATATAGTACTATCTAAAAAGGGATCTAAATGATCCACTCGTCATCTCGAGGTCGTAGTTGGTGTCGATTGATTGGGTGAAATGAAAATTAATTTTGTAATTAAGGCATGGTCAGCCTGTTAAAGTGAATGCTGGTATAGAACTTAAATGCAAATTATATAGAGTTTTAGCAAAACGAGGACAAAGTCATCTCGAGATTTTAATTTGCAGCAAGAAGTCAAAAACTGTGTACATCGGTAGCCAGTAAAATCGGAAAAAATAATATTAATTTAATTATCATACTCATAAATATAATAAAATTTATTTTTAACTATAAATATATTAGAATTGAATATTAAAAAATTAAAAAGAATTTAAAATTATAAAATTTGATATTATATATGAAAAGCCAAAAAAAATAAGTTAAAAATAAATAAAAAAATACTAATAGAAAAGAATTAAAAATACATTTTTTTTCAAAAAGATGAGAGAGGAGAGAGAAATTTATAAAAAAAATTAATATTTAAACAAATTTAATTTGTACATTTTAAATCATATATTTACATAAAATATATTAAATTAAAGCTCTTATCGTGATCTTTAATTTGATATGCATATTAAATATTTTACAATTAATCGAATTTTACAATTTTAAAAAAATGAAAAAATTAATGGTTGTTTCTTAAAAAAAGAAGTTAATGGCAGTTATCTACACATAATTAAATGTGCATGTGAAAATTTACAAATATTAATTTGAGTTTGAACTTTTGACTTTAATTTTTCTGTTATTCACAAAATTGCCACCTAAATCAATTTCAAATTGGAAACTCCCTTTTTAATATAGTATAGATTAAAAAATAGTTACTACTACTTTTTAACCAAATACAAATATATAAATATAACTTGAACTTATATTTACTGTTGACTTTATAATTCGAATGAAAATTAAGACCAAAGAAAATGAACATATCTCATCGAACTGATGAATTAAAAAAATTATTATTAAAATAAAGTTTTATTAAAAAAGAAGGAAAAAAGACCTAAAACCCTTGAGAGCACAGAGAGCAAACTAAGGGCCGAGCCTCGTTAAAACCCTTTTAAGGCAAAACCTGTAAGGAAAAAACCTTCAAAGGGAAAAAGAGTACTCTTCTAGGAAAAGAAGCTGTGGGGAACGGAAGTGAGACAGCTTCAGAGATTCCGGTCGAACCATCACCCCTAAGCAGCTCGGTTCCCGGACACAGCAAAACAAACCAACAAAAACGACCAAACAAAAACGAAGAAGACACAAAACAAACAAAAAAGCCCGCCCAAGGATCCGGCAACGACACGACATCAACCACCTCCAGACAGCCCCAGCCACAACTGAATTAAAAAAATTATACTACATAACAAACTAATTTGTAATATTAATAATACCTCCATTCACAAAATATTTATGCGTCAACAACACGAATTCTAATAAAATATAAATAAAATTGTTAGTGAAGTATAAGTATTATTTTAAATATGATCGAAATCATGTAGATTCTACGTACTACTGATAAAAGTTATGGCTAATCTGAAGCTCATATTCGCTATCTTTTCTTTGATTTTGCTGAAAATCTTTTTCGTTTTAATGAGGTTCAACCCATTGTCTGTGTTTTTAGGTTTTCAGGAGTTTTCTTTTGATTTTTTCATTCTTTTTTGAATAAAATCACAATTTACTATAATTAATATTCTAAACGTATTTAATCATTTCAAAGTTTCGGCCAAAAACTTGAAATACAAAAAGATGTATTTGAAATCATAATGGGGCAAAATTAATTAATCAATAATTTAAGAATCAAGAATATGCTATATCCATCTAAACTTCAAACAATTTAATATCAAACGAAAATAAATTATTAGAAAATAAAGTATTACCTTGAAATAGTCTAACCAAATAATAATGAAGAAAGGTAGAACTCTTGTGTTGTAGAACAATCACATCTATAACGTGTTATAAAGTAGAGAGAAGAAGAGAATAATAGAAAATAAAAATCTGCAGGAGCCATATTATTGTGAGGACTAAATGCATTTATTTATAGAAAAATACAAAGTTAGGACATAAAGTGTGGTACACTGAATCTCATTCGTGAGTTTAGGGTCACAAAGTATATATAATTACAAGATTAAATGTAATTGTGCAAAATTAAAAATTAGTAAGATTTGGAGGATAATAATGTAATAAGAATTTTCACAAAACAGTTTATCTTCTATACACGAATACCATAATTATTAAAACTTAATTTGTCACAAAGTTCGAACTGTACGTAGTTTTTTTGGGAGAAGTTCGAACTGTAGTTAAATTTTAAACAATATTTATATAGCATCTCCAATGAAAGTTTTTCCGGTCGTCATTGGTTGCAACAAATGGTCGATCCAACTTGATATTATGAAGAATTCCAATCTCTGTGAATTGTTAATTGCACGCGTTTTGCAGGTTAAATATATTTTAAATATTAAAATATATTTCATGTTACATATGCTCCAATAATTTGTTGCACGTAAATGCATTAACTAATTGAAATAATTCAATTTTCATACTTCGGGACCAATATTTTTAAAGAAGTGGTCTTGGTTTATCTTGGAGCCGGGCTCCACTATCTTTAATATATTTAAATATTTAATTTAATACTCCCTCCGTCCTCCAAGATTAAGTCACAATTACTATATCGGGTGTCCGCTAAAATTATGTCACTTTCTTTTTAAGGCAATGGTCCCACCATACTCTTTAATATTTTATCCTTATTAACACTCTTTATTTACAAAAAAATTCACCCAAAATTCAATTTCAACCACACATCTCATATAGTGGTGGGACCCTTTCTCCACCACATCAAAATCATCATCAATTTTATTAAATCCCGTGCCCAAGCAATTTGACATAATTTTGGCGGACGGATGGAGTAATTAATATTTGAAATTTTAATTGTATTAATATTAAAATATTAAATTGTATTTAATTAATACTCCCTCCGTCCCATGAAGCGTGACTCATTTCTTTTCGGCACGAAAATTAAGAAATTGATATTTTGTGTGTTAAGTGTGGTAGGTGAAAAAGTGAAAAGGTGAATAAATGGTAAATTTTTTGCTATTTTTAGAAACAGGTCAAGCTTCGTGGGACAACCCAAAAAAGAAAGTGGGTCACGCTTCGCGGGACCGAGGGAGTAATTTTTTTGAACAATATTTAATTAATAAACTTAAATGACGTATTGATTAAGACTAAGACTATCCCCACCGGTGACACTCACGGGAGTGTCACCATATAAGACAAAGCATGAAACTAAATAAATTAAATAGAAATTGAGGTCAATTGCATGACACTGGGCGGCTCACCGCCCTTGAGGCAAGGGAGTGTCAATGCCACGTGGCACCCTTTCATTGGGTGCCACTTAATTATATATATAATTTTAAATATTATTTGTAATAGTTATTTGTAATATAAATAAATTAAAAATTCTGAAAAAACTTAAATATTAATTGAATATGTAATTTGCATTTATTGTACATGTAATTTAAATTTTCTATATGTATTTGTAATTTACTTTATGTATTTTTAATTTTATTTAACTCTTGTAATTTTTGTTGTATAATTAAGTAAATTTTAGATTTTATTATTATTTTTTATTTTTTTGAATTTTGAAAATATATTTAAAAATTATTGTGACTAAATAAGAATAAAAATAAAATAAAAAAATAAATATTTAGGTCATGTGAGTGTCACTAATGGGAGTAGATTTAAGATAAAGGTTGGGTTGTGTATGTGAAAGAGAGAGAAATGAATATTTTAATTGGAAGTTGGGTTGAGAGAAAGTCACTGATGGGGGTAGTCTAACAAATTTTAAATAGAATCAATAAAATCTAGAGTAATGCTATTTGGCCATAATATGACCAAATAGCACTAATTAATAAGCACTAATTAATAAGAGTAATGCTATTTGGCCATAATATGGCTGGCCATAATAGCTTTAAACTCAATGCATTTATAAACTCAATGCATTAAATACATGAGGGGAGGGCATTAAATACATGAGGGGAGGGCATTTTTACCCTATTATGGCCGGCCATAATATGGCCAAACAGCTTTTCCCAATTAATAATTGTGGCCGTCTGGCACGGTGTATTTTAAATAGGATTCAGCAGACCTCGAAATGAGATCCTCAATTTCTTTTTCATCAAATCCCCGCATTTGTTTAATGGAGTGATTCGTTTTAAAAAAACTAGCACACTATATTTAACACAAATAAATAACAAGAGGGAAACGGCGGTGTAAAGCAAACAAACGTGTTTACATCTATAAACGCGACTTGTCACTTATAATAATAATAATAAGTAAACAAAAAAGAAAAACCCAAAAATGGGGAGTGAATTTTCAAATACAATAGACTCCGTCATCGTTGGCGGTGGCATAGCGGCGCTCCTCTTCCTCAATGGTATCACACAGCAGCCTCCCCCTCGTCTCCGGCAAACACACAACAAACAGCGCACACACCGAAATGGCGATCCCAAACACGCCGTAAGATAGGAAGCTGTTCTTCCTCCCAGCCGCCACCAAGACCGGGCTGAGCACGCCGCCGAAGACGAGCGCCTGGCGCACCATGGAGACGGCGGAGTTCCTGACGGAGGTGGGGAAGAGCTCGAGCGTGTAGATCAAGACGATATCGAAGGCCGTGCATGCGCAGAAGAAGGAGAGCAGCTCCAGCACGATCTGCATTCCCTGCCAGCTCACCACCACGCAGCACACGCTGCATATCCCACTCATCACACACAATCCCAAAACCGCCCCCTTCCTGTTGAGCTTCCCGATGAGCAGGAACGTGAAGAGCGACGCCGGGAACTCCGAAACCGCGTTCAGCGTCACGCTAACGTACAGATTCACTGATAGGTTCCCCAGGCCCAACGGCATGCCGTAGTACACCATCCCGATGCCGAACCCCACCACCATCATCGACACCAGCCGCCGGCACGACCATCCTTTCTTTACCAAGATTTTCGCCGCCGAGAACATATCGGTCTCCTGCGATGTCTCCACCCAGTCGTCGCCGCAGCGGCTGAAGAAGCTCTGTGTCAGGCTGCTCCTGTTGGTCGGCGCGGCCATGCTTCTCAGCGTTTCCTCAAATTCTTCCTTGCGGCCCTTGATGAACAGCCATCTCGGTGATTCCGGGACGATGAACATGAGCGATATTGAATAAATAACGGAGGGAACGCAGGTCCACAGATACATGAGTCGCCATGAAGAATCTCGCGACCAATATGCGATCACCGGTAGAGACAGAAACCCTAGAGTGAAGCATATGAATCCGATGATCCCAATGTTTTCTCTCCACTTCTTTCCGACTAACTCCGTCGACAGAACCAGAGCGCACGTGCCGATGGTGGCGCGGCCGAAGCCGCTGACGAATCGCAAAGCCGTATACATCCAGATTCCGGTGGAGAGCGCCGTGAGGACGCCGGTGAGGGACATGAGCAGGCTCGACAAAACCAGCATCTTCTTCCGCCCCAGCGAGGAGTCCGCCAGGGTGGCGAGCGCGAAGCCGCCGACGAGGCAGCCGAAGAAGAAGGAGGAAGCCGGGAGGCCCTTGACGATGGAGCCGGCGCACTGGAGGGACCAATCCGAGATGATGGAGGCGTCCGCAGGCGTGACCCAGGCCCAGGCAGCGGCGGGGAGCTGGCAGAGGTCGGCGCCGGCGCATGATTCGACGCAGCTCCATTGGGGCTCGGCGTCGGTGAAGACGCTGATGAATGTCTGCTGCGCATCGAAGAACCAGGCGAAGGAGACGAGGGTGGCTTGGAGTATGTGTTTCCAGCCTAAGTCGCCGATGCAGTGCTCGATGGTGTCGTCGAGGGAGGAGCTGCGCTGGTACTGCGGCGGCGCTCCCTTTTCCGGCGGCGCCGTGTGGGAGAGAAGTGGGTGCGGATCCGTCATCTGATTTGGGAATTAATTGAGGAGGAGGGTGAGGGTGAGAGTGTGGGTGTGTGGGTGTGTAGAGGGGAATCCATTGAATGCACAATGGAGTATTTATGTGCTAGGGTAGTTGTTGTTGCTCATTGCTGTTTTTTAAACATAGTGTGTTTGCTGCTGAAATAAACAAAATACAGTATGATTCAGAATTTCCTATATATATAGATGCTTTATTTTTTTTTACATTCTAAAATTTTCATAATTAATTATATTAAAGAAGATTTGCAGAATTTATGAAAATATGATTTAAGATTCATCCGAATGAAAAAATGTGACACGAGTAGAACACGAGGAAGGAAGATAGACACATCTTTTTTGTTTAGTTACAGGAAGAGAGATGGTCTTGATCAGCTCATTTATGTCACTAATTATTTAAGTGGTTTGAATATAAATTTTTGGGTAGGGTTCCGATAGTGATAGATACTACTCAGAATAAAATTTTATTACACAAGATTCTCTGTTAACGTCAGATCATATTGGAAGCACCCCCTAATTCATGGAATATGTGATGAGCCGTGTTGTAATAAATATTTTCTTAATTTATCATTTTGATTTATTCACAAAAAGTTATCAAATCTATTTTTAGTAAATTTATGAGTTTTTTCTCCACTCACTAAAATATGGGCCCCATTCTCCACTCATTAACTTTTTCCACTTTTCTTCGTTTGTGGATCTCTTTCTCTCACACAAATTTTCTTAAAACACCTACAAAATTATAGATAGGTAGTATATAAAAAAGGAAGAAAAAAAAAGGAGAACCTAGAACCCTTGAGAGCACAAACAGCTAACTAAGGGCCGAACTTCGTTAAAACCTATATAAGAAAACCCTCGCGGGAAAACCTTATATAGGAAAAAGAGTATCCGTCTAAAACCGGCCTCGTTAAAAATTTTCTCTGATGATACAAGTCATATGAGAAGTGTACTAATTAAGAACAACACGTACAAAATTAAATTATTACCCAACGCAATGATAAAACACCTACATCTGAGGCCATGACTAAAAAAAAACGATCCATGCATAAATATATTTAAGGTTTCTCCAAACAACCATAAGTATATACTATGCTGACTTGAAGTCGAAGCTGCGATTTTTGAGTCCTTGTTTTATTTGTTGTCTCACATGCATACATTGTGCTTGTAAAAGATAGATTCACTCTTCTGTTCGTAGTCGAGTTATAATTTGTCGGTTTAAAACCTTTTAGAGTTTCTCTGTTTAGTTCTTAGGGTTAGGTGGTGGCTGGTGAGTGTTGGTACTCATACCTAAGCAAGTGCTTGGCGCATGCATTTGACAGCACTATTTTTTTTTTTATGATTTTTAATATTCTTAGGATGTTAATTTTATAGGGAATTGAGTGTTTGATAATTTTTTTGTGCTTAAATTGTTTTATCTAGTTAAATATGATACTTTACTCGTAGTTTGGTGAAATTTACAAAAATATTGAATCTGAATAGGAAACATGGTCCGAATAAGATTTGTAGATCTCGATACGAGTTTGTGAGCGCAAATACATCGCAAATAAGAGTTCAAACGAGAGAGATACGACCAAAACAAAAATTTCGTGCAGTAGGGCAAAAACGACGATCTTCAAGATGGCTTTTCTATGCAAAAATGGTGACCGACGGACCTGATCGTCCTTTTTATCCAATCTTCAGTCCATATCGATTTTTAACTGTATTTTTTTGGGTTTTCTACTGTATTTTTCCATTTTGCCTATGTATAGATAATTTTATTGACCTATTAGACACCCTTTTCATATCCTACTGTTAGAATTTATTATTTTCTCAGTTTTAGAGTTTAGATTTATTTTCTGCAAGATTGAAGATTCAAATCTTGTTAATCCTGAATTCTTTTTGGATTCTATCAGTTTTATTTATTCAATTGCTTTTCTATTAATTATGTCTTCTGTTAGTTTGATTATGTCTGGCTAATTCGTTTTCTAATTCTATGGTTTGTATAGTTATTTGAATATGTGTTTGATTTGCTGATATCAATTTGCGCGCCCTCCAGTTTCTCGGATTTGTTCATGCCTATTTTTTGAATGAAATCCATGGAAATCAGTCCAATGTTAAAATCCGTAGATTTTTAAATACACCCAGATTTTAAAAGTCTGTAGAAATCTATTAAAGTTATGAACTAATACACCCCCCTAAAATTGGAGTTTATAGATTTGGGGGAATTCTAGTTACATAAGAAGCTTACTTTTTAGGAAATTTCTCTTTATAGTCTCACATCCTAATTATAGAGTGCACAATATTTTCATAAAAACTTCTTTAATGGAAAGATCAATTATTTGGCAGCGTCAGAGACCCAATCTTGTAGAGACGAATTGTTGAATTGAGTAGCCAATTTTCATGTATTTTTCTAGCTTTTTGCAATTTTAATGTGAGTTATTACCTAACAAGTGGTATCAAGAGTGTCAAATTCGAGGGGAGCAGATACAATGGTTGATGGATACCAGTTGAGAAATTTGATGGAACAAGTTATGGGTTATAAAAGATGCAAATCGAGGATTATCTTTATGGTAAAGATATGAATCATCTCTTGGCACTAATACAAAAATATGAAAGAAGATGCGTGGAAGTTATTGGACAGAAAGATGATGGGCGTGGTGTGTTTATCGTTTTCCACACAACAAAAGTCAAGACCGCGAAGAAGATGCTAGGAATATTGTGAGAAAGCACGAATCAGGACTAAAGTTCAACAAACACATCAGACACACTGATCCTAAGCTTGAGTAGCGCATTAAAATTACGAGTGTTGTATACGGCGATCAATACAAAAGATTGCATTGCTACCGTGCTCGTTTGGTTCAAGTAGAGGAATGGAAAGAGAATGGAATCAAATAAAGGAGTGGAATGGTAACAATAACCATTACTTTTATTGAGTGTTTGGTTTAACAATGGAAATGAATCATTAGTAAGGGAATCCCTTTCTTTTGTTTCCCCTCTATTTTGAGGGGTAACAAATTGGGTGATTGGGTTACCCTTAAGTAAGGGTAATGATTATCTCATTACCCAAACCAAACAACAAGTAATGGATTCAATTACTTGATTCCCTTTCCAACCTCTAAAAACACCCAACCAAACGTGAGCTAAATATATAGCAGTAGGAATCGGGTGCACAGGATTCTCACAGTGCACGTAGGCAAGTTATTGAGTTACATATTTCTGACATGGGTGATGGCAATAGGATTTAGAATCAACATCTCATTGCTGAAGAACCAGGGAAACCACTACTTACGCATGTCAAAGAATAGACGAGGCAGGTGCAGGACGAGAGCAAGTGAAAACTTGCAATAAACAAAAGGGATTATAGCAAAAAAATACACGAGCTTTGAAAAAAATTGTAATTTTTACTTCAACTTTTAATTAAGCCAAAAAAATACATGAAGTTATATTTTATTGCAATTTTCATCCGAGTTTGAATTTCGTGAAATTAGAGCTTAGTTGACAGTCGAAAGTTCACCTGATGTTGGTCTAACTTCTTATGTTGGGGAGTATTCAAAAGCTCGGAGGTCTAAGAATGCAAAAAATAATATATTTGACTTAATTTCGACTGTCAATTAAGCTCTAACTAGTACGTCCATCCGTGTGAATATATTTAAATAAATAAATAAATATAAATATTAAATAAAAATAAAATATAACAAATGCAAAATAAAGTTTACATTTATAAATGTAATTTTCAATAATGTATAAAGTGTAATGATAGTTATAGTTATTAAATTATTTAAAATAATTTGATAATGAATATTAATATTACATGTTATTATTATAGAGAATTTCACATAATAATAATAAATAAATAAATATTTTCATACATAAACATAAACAAAAAGTTGTAAAATTTTAACAAAGAAAAAGAAAATAAAGTATTTTAAAATTTTAATAACCTATTCGTTTTAAATTCATTTTTAATGATTTTTTATACCATATTAAAGAATTAAAGATCTTCTGCCGAACTTAAATTAAGATGCACATTGAATGTTTTTTCATAAAATAAATTTGACGATGTTTAGAAAAGAATTAAAATTATAAATAAAAAAGAGAACAAAATAGTAAAAAATTGATAGGAGAAGGGAGAGAAAAAATGGAGAGAAAAGATGGAGAGAGAAAACTCCTCTTTTATATATTATATAGATTTTGTTGAAAGTCAAACTTAGGTGAAAATTACAACAAACATACAAAATTTATGTGTTTTATGGCATAGTTGAAAGTTTAGCTAGGTAAAAATTGTTACAATTGGGTACACGGTCGAGTGAACTTTTACAACTCAAACTAAACGATCGAAGCTAGAAAAACTGAACTAAGAAAATAAACAGTTTAGAAGTAACAAGGAAACTATAATGGAAATACAATGGAAATAAAACAAACGTGAGAAAGCGTCGAGTTGAGATGGAACTCTTCCCGCAAGAAGATTATCGCCCCGGTAGTGCTCACGGTGTTGGCGAATCTTCCCCAAAGGTAAAACGACGACGTCTCGTTGGATGTAGCACCACAATCCGGCGAGCTCCGGCGAACGGAATAGGATCAAGAACTGAGCAATATGCAGTGAGAGTGAGCGAGCAAGTGCAGATTTTCGTGTGTTCATGCTTATGCACTAAGACCTCTATTTATAAGCCATTCACCATGAGGGGAATTCAATCTGCATAATGGGAAATTAATCCACCATGTAACTGTCTGGATGTTACAACAATTTGAATTCAGAACAATTCCAGAATTCAAAAGGATGAGCAGTTTCGAAAACTGCTGCAGCTCTTCAAAAGCTTGGGCGGGCTGAACGAATGGGCTTCTGTTGGGCTGAAAAACAAATACAATTATAGTTTGTCCAAAAAATTATATAGTTTGGACCCAAACACCACCCAAAGCACCAATTGCCAAGATTCAAGTACTTGGACGCGGCCCGTACCCGTACCACCCGTCCGGCGGCGGCGTCCGTCCGATCGATCGTCGGCGGCGCGAGGCCTTCATCCAAGCCCACTAGCAAGCCCACAAGTTATTAGCTCCATGAGCATTGCTATTCTTATACAAGAGTATTCTTCCCTTGTTTTTCAATGTGGGACAATAACACTTCACAAGTGTTATTTCCCTTCTCAACATCCAAACTTTGATATACAATATCTCACTCACCGGAAATCGATTTGAGACTTCAAGTATACCACGTTCATCTACTCGAGACGTAGATTAACATCCAATAATTATTTCAATTAAATAATAAATATTTAATTAAATAATTAATTCCAGAAATGGTCTAAAAACCATATTTCCAACAAAAATTATAACTTTTTTCAAAGTTCGTGTATTTTTTGACCATAACCCCTAAATAAAATGGATTTTTTAGTATCCATGTTTACTAAAATGGTGACTTTCGAGAAATATAAAGGTGAAGGCTTGGCGCTGCTGTGCAGAGATGTAGGAAACAAATTTAGAATTGATGATTATATATGAGATCATTTTCCAGGTGGGAGATTGATTAGATTGGAATTAGCCGTGAAAACCTAGAAGGATTCATATTAGAATTTTGATTATTAGATGGTTTTCTCTTTCTATAAATAGTCCTCATTGTAACTATAGAGTGCACAATATTTTTGTAAGAAATTCTTTAGTGAAAAAAGATTCTTAGCTTGACAGCTCGAGTAATCAATTCATATGTGTTTTTTACTTTTCGTAATTGTTCCATGTGTTACTCCCTCTGTCCCAATTTATAGTATTCATTTTTCCTTCGTTTGAATATCCCACATTTTAAATTTTTATTTTTAATAAAATATGTGGGATTCTTATTCCAAAACTTTATTTGATGATATATTTGTATTTTGTTGATAAATTGGCTGTTGTATTAGATCTTGTGTATGTGTATCTAGGGATGTCAATCAGGCCAGTCCATCGGGTTTTCGGGTTAGCCCTATCGGGTTCCGGGTTAGTCGGGTGCGGGCTAATCGGATTGGAGATTTTTTCGGGTTGTAAATCTTCAACCCTAACCTTAAACTTTCGGGTTTCGGGCTAGCCCATCGGGCTAATCAGGTTAAAGGCGTAAAAATAAAATTATCATTTGTATTTTATTATTCATAATTAATGATCTAATGTATAATGTATAAAATATACATAGATATTAAAGATATAAATTATATAGCAAAACATGAAATGCAAAAATATAAGATACTATTCAAGATTACATAAACAAAATTATATTAAAATGAGATAGTAAAAATTTAACATGTATCAATGCACTAGAATCAATCTGGATTATTACTGAATAATTAGTGGATTTGTCATGCACGTCTCATTGACAGAAAAAAAAAAAAATTGGTATCCCTTTAAAATGAGATACTAATAATCAATTTCTACAAAAAATCTGTAATTAATTTCACTTTTTTTAATGAGATTGCGCGCGCACACACACATATATTCTAACTAATTAATTTCACTTTTTTTAATGAGGCTACATATATATATTTAAGCAAATACCATAGATCTAAACATAGCAGAAGTTGTAATTGGATGCATCAGTCACAATTCCGTCAGCCCACCGGGCTAGCCCATCGGGTTTTCGGGCTAGCCCTATTGGGTTCCGGGTTAGTCGGGTGCGAGCTAATCGGGCTGGAGGTTTTTTCGGGTTGCGATTTTTCAACCCTAACCCTCTAATTTTGTTGGGTTATTCGGGTCGGCCCACGGGTTTCGGGCTGCATTGGCATCCTATGTGTATCATATCATGGATCTTGATTTATTGAACCATTTGATACAAGAATTTCCTCGAGGAAATTCTTTCCGTTGTTTTTGTCATTGCTACCAAACGAATCTACTTCTTTTTGAAATATTAAATGTTATCCTTTGAAGTTTCGATACTTATAGTTCATATTTACGTTTTAAAATTTACTTTTTAGAGTAGGTGTCAATATTAGAGATTGGTCCAAAACTGGGAAGATCCATTGCTAAGGACAAATAGGAAAGCTAGGACAGGACAGCAATATGAGTTGTTCATTAGTAGTGCTCCACTGCCTAGTGTTTCCCACTCACAGCTTCAACCTTTAACACCAATATGTATATGTGTATTATATTTATTTTATGGAATCCTGTTCCCAGCAAAATGACAATCTACTTAAATTAACAGATATAATCCAAGTAATTGATTTTCCTTAAATGACAATCTACTTAAATTAACAGATATAATCCAAGTAATTGATTTTTTAAGGATGGGTTTAGTTATACCACGATTAATTTAAGGGTAAATATCATAAAAACCTCTCAAATATACTCACTTTATCAAAAATACTTTGAAACTTTTAAAATGTTCTTTAAACCCTCAAACTATTAGATTTTTATCAAATATATCCTGCATCTATTTTTCGGCCACCAAAAATGTGATGTGGCTCGTCGGATGTCACAATGTAATTTATATTTTATTTTTTAAAAATGCAATGACAAAAACGACGTCGTTTTGTACCATATCATTTTAAAAAAAATCATTTTGAAATTTAAAATTCACTCCTATCGTGTTTGAAATTCACCCTAATATTTTAGAATTAGGGATAAACACGATAGAATATGGTACGAAATGAAGTCGTTTTTTCCATGTCATTTTAAAAAAATAGAATATAAGTTACATTGTGACATTCGGCGAGTCACATCACATTTCTGGTAACCGAAAAATAGATGCGGGATATATTTGATAAAAACCTGATAGTTTGAGGGTTTAGAGAACATTTCAAAAGTTTTAGGGTATTTTTGATAGAGTGGTATAGTTTAGGGGTTTTCATGATACTTACCCTTAATTTAAATAGATATAAATAATAAGGTTAATTTCTAATTTAGTTATTAAAATGAATTGAAATTTTAGGATGTCCAAGGTCTTTGATAATTTTTACTATCATTTAAATTAAGGCTGCATTTACTTTTATGGATAAATTTATCCATGGAAAAGAATGGATAACAAAAATTTATGCCTTTAAATATCTATTTTTTTTTTAATATTATTCATCCTTGAAGTGAAACTAAGGAAGGAAAAATATTTTTGTGTCAAATATTGAAAGAGAAGGTAGACATTTAAATGCATAAATTTTTGTTATCCATCTTTTTCCATAGATAAATTTATCCATCAAAGTAAACGCAGTCAGTTTTGTTTGCTTCATATCTCATTAAAAGAATGAGATTGAGAAAATCATAATCTAAAAGATAAAAATACTCAATTATATATTTTATCAATCATACAAAGTAAACGTCTAAATAACTAAACATAAATTTTGTATACGTCTAAATAACTAAACATAAATTTTTCAAATCAATCGATCACATCCAAGCAATGAAGACCCTTCTCTGTAACTAAAGAGATTTAGAATTCAAACATTCCATTTCCTTAATTTTCTAAATTAAAACAAAAATCTTTAATATGATTTATATGTATACTAATTGTTTTAAGGGTTCAAAAACTTTGACGTTGGGGAGTAATTTTCTATTTTATACGATTTGATTTTTTAAGCTTAATTATTTGTAATTAGTTGAATTTAATGAAATTCTAATTATTATTATGACTATAATTTCGATTGTGTTTGTAAGTTTTGTAGAAAATCATATGGTTACAAATCTAAGTTTCTTTTAAATTGCAACTAGACTTGTTCCCGTGCCCGTGCGATGCACTATAATAATTATAGCTCAAGTAAATAAATATTGATAGACATAGCTAAATTAAAAAATAAAATTAAGTATGACACAAAAAATAGGTATAAATTTTTAAACATTTAATTTTATACGACATTGATCAAAGTGTACTATTAAAAATAGAGAAATACATATAAAATAAAAACTTTAATATTTAATATTCTTGTGCTAATTTTGGTGGTGGTAATTAAAAACTAATTAAAACCATGTTAAGGGAAAACTGGATATAGGGATATGACTTGACGATATGTTTGATACTAGTAGTTTGCAATGCTGGCAATCATATCTTTATCATCTGCAATTCAGATAATGAAAAGCGGTATCCCTACCTAAAAGGTATACGAACGATTGAACTTAATGGAAGAGAAATAATTAAGGGGCAAAAGATCTATATATATATATATATATACTATATATATATCTATATATATATATAGATATATATTATATTAAATCACTCAATTCTAATTTTCCTCCATTCTCATTCATTCTTATTTTTTTCTAAATTTTAAATGCAATTTCTATATCTAAAAGCCATTAAAAATTTAAAAAAATAATGATATATAAAAACAAAATATCTAACAAATCATTATATAAATATTCCAACAAAATATTCTCTCCTACGTGGCGTCGTGCAATCACTTCAATTCTAATTTTCCTCAATTCTCATTCATTTTATTTTTTACTTTTTATTTTTTATTTTTTATTTTTAATCAATTTCCATATCCAAAAACCATTAAATATCTAAAAATCATTATATATCTAAAAACTATTAATAATACCTAAAAATCTTTTATTAGTATTCCACTGATCAATAAATTTTATTTATATTCATACACAACACATAGAAAATAGAGTGGATTTTGAAAATAGCCACTTTTATAGTAAAAATAAATTTACCCACTAATATAAAAACTTAAAAAAATACCCACATTTACCATTTTACCCTTGCATATAATTTTTTTACAAATACCCACGAATTCACAACCAGTGAATTCACAACCAAAATTTATTTTGGTTGTGAATTCAAGCTTTAAAACTCGAATTCACAACTGAATAATAAATATTGGTTATGAATTCAAGTTTTAAAGTTTGAATTCACAACTATAAATAGTATAGTTGTGAATTAACGTAAATTCACAACCAACACTATTTCTAGTTATGAATTCACAACAAACAAAACTTGAATTCACAACCAACACTATTTCTAGTTATGAATTCACAACAACAAAACTTGAATTCACAACCAACATTATTTTAAGTTGTGAATTCAAACCAAAGTCGGTAAATCTAGTTGTAAATTTATAAATCTAGTTGTGAATTCAAGAAACATTAAGTTGTGAATTCATAAATCTAGTTGTGAATTCAAGAACATTAACAACAAAATCTCACCTCTTAACATTTTTGAAAATTCCTCTAATTTTACTGATCATCTATGCTCAATTACAAAAATCCTCAAATACGCAATCCTCATCTTAAAAATTCACTAAATCAGATAAAAAACATTCTCCAAATTTAAATTGTTGACCAAATCAATTTTAGATGCTCTCACAATCAAATCTCAAATTCAATGAACATCTGAATTTCGAAACATATTTACTAGGCAATTATTAACACCAATCCATCAATTTCAAGCAAAAAGCTTGAATTCCAGCGATGGTTGTCCAAACATATCCTTGAGCATCGACAAATTGAATTAGAAGTAGAGCAATTGACAGAGGCGGAGCGAGGTGAAGGCAGAGCGAGGCAGAGGTGACGGCGCGGAACTGCTCCTGGCCGGCGGTGCCTACACCTGCACCTTCACCTCCTTGTTGTCGACTCCAGCACTTACGTCGTCCGCCGCCCTCACCTCCTGCCACCGTCGTATTCCGATTCGCCGCCGGTAGAGATGAAGGAAGGGAGATGGAGAGAGATCGGAAAAAGAAAGGAGAGAGAGAGATGTGCAGTTGTGAATTTTGGCGAAGAGAGAGAGAAAGAGAGAGAAATCAGCGCCGGCTGAGATCGGAGAAACAGAGACGGCGGATGCGCCGCCGCCGGGGTCAGTGGCGCTGCTGCTGGCCTCGTCGTGGGCGACGG